>NC_088792.1:9409891-9729803 GCF_011386835.1 Chrysemys picta bellii
CCTGTCTCACGTGGGAGACGCAAGGGGGCGGGGTCGCGCGCGGTGACGCGTGGAGAGGGGTTCCCTGTAGGTGGGGCTTCCCCAGCGCGGGGTGCCGGCCCCAGCTTCTCCCATGAGTTGGCGGCGCCTGTGCAGCGTGGCAGCGGCGGGTGAGTTGAGGGGAGTCGGTCCCGGTTCCTCCTTCCCAGGTCCCTTATACAGCCCCAGCGCCCCCGCCTTCCTCCTGCACTGCAGCCCCATCCCCCCCTTCCCCCCATGCAATGCAGCCCCATCCCTATCCCCCTTCCCTCCCCCCCATACAGCCCCAGCGCCCCCGCCTTCCTCCTGCAATGCAGCCCATCCCCCCCTTCCCCCCCATGCAATGCAGCCCCATCCCTATCCCCCTTCCCTTCCCCCATACAGCCCCAGCGCCCCCGCCTTCCTCCTGCAATGCAGCCCCATCCCCCCTTCCCCCCATGCAATGCAGCCCCATCCCTATCCCCCTTCCCTTCCCCCATACAGCCCCAGCGCCCCCGCCTTCCTCCTGCAATGCAGCCCCATCCCCCCTTCCCCCCCATGCAATGCAGCCCCATCCCTATCCCCCTTCCCTTCCCCCATATAGCCCCAGCGCCCCCGCCTTCCTCCTGCACTGCAGCCCATCCCCCCTTCCCCCCATGCAATGCAGCCCCATCCCTATCCCCCTTCCCTTCCCCCATACAGCCCCAGCGCCCCCGCCTTCCTCCTGCACTGCAGCCCCATCCCCCCCTTCCCCCCCATGCAATGCAGCCCCATCCCTATCCCCCTTCCCTCCCCCCATACAACCCCAGCGCCCCCGCCTTCCTCCTGCAATGCAGCCCCATCCCCCCTTCCCCCCCCATGCAATGCAGCCCCATCCCTATCCCCCTTCCTTCCCCCCCATACAACCCAGCGCCCCCGCCTTCCTCCTGCAATGCAGCCCCATCCCCCCTTCCCCCCATGCAATGCAGCCCCATCCCTATCCCCCTTCCCTTCCCCCATACAGCCCCAGCGCCCCCGCCTTCCTCCTGCACTGCAGCCCATCCCCCCTTCCCCCCCATGCAATGCAGCCCCATCCCTATCCCCCTTCCCTCCCCCCCATACAACCCCAGCGCCCCCGCCTTCCTCCTGCACTGCAGCCCATCCCCCCTTCCCCCCCATGCAATGCAGCCCCATCCCTATCCCCCTTCCCTCCCCCCCATACAGCCCCAGCGCCCCCCGCCTTCCTCCTGCAATGCAGCCCCATCCCCCCTTCCCCCCCATGCAATGCAGCCCCATCCCTATCCCCCTTCCCTTCCCCCATACAGCCCCAGCGCCCCCGCCTTCCTCCTGCAATGCAGCCCATCCCCCTTCCCCCCCATGCAATGCAGCCCCATCCCTATCCCCCTTCCCTTCCCCCATACAGTCCCAGCGCCCCCGCCCTTCCTCCTGCACTGCAGCCCATCCCCCTTTCCCCCCATGCAATGCAGCCCATCCCTATCCCCCTTCCCTTCCCCCATACAGCCCCAGCGCCCCCGCCTTCCTGCTGCAATGCAGCCCCATCCCCCCCTTCCCCCCCATGCAATGCAGCCCCATCCCTATCCCCCTTCCCTTCCCCCATACAGCCCCAGCGCCCCCGCCTTCCTGCTGCAATGCAGCCCCATCCCCCCCTTCCCCCCCATGCAATGCAGCCCCATCCCTATCCCCCTTCCCTTCCCCCATACAGCCCCAGCGCCCCCGCCTTCCTCCTGCAATGCAGCCCCATCCTCCCTTCCCCCCATACAGCCCTACCCCTAGCGCTCCCCCTGTACCCCTTCCCTTCCCCAATATAGCCCCTTCCTCATGCCCCCAATACAGCCCTATCCCCGCCCCAATACAGTCCCACCCCAGCACTCCCCGATCCCCTTCCATCCCCCCAATACAGACCCTTCCTCCATCCCCCTGTACTCTCTGCCCCCCAATACAGCGCCATCCCTAGCGCTCCCCTTGTACCCATACTGCCCCACCCCTAGCGCTCCCCCTTCCCCCTGCACCCTCCATCCCCCCATACAGCCCCAGTGCCCCTGCCTTCCTCCTGCAATACAGCCCCATCCCTAGAGCTCCCCCTTTACCTCTCCTTCCCCCATACTGCCCCACCCCTAGGACTTCCCGATCCCCCTTCCCTCCCCCAATACAGCCCCATCCCTAGCGCTCCCACCGTGCCCTGTGTCTCCCCTCCCCCAATACAGCCCCAGCTCCTTGTATCTCCCCTCCCCCCCATGCAGCCCCTTTCCCCAATACAGCCCCATCCCTAGCGCTCCCCTCCCCTAATACAGCCCCAGTGCCCCCACCTCCCTCCTGCAATATAGCCCCATGCCTAGCGCTCCCCCTGTACCTCTCCTCCCCCCCCGTACTGCCCCACCCCTTCCCCCAATACAGCCCCATCCCCCTTCCTCCAGCCCCCTTTACCTCTCCTGCCCCCAATACAGCCCTATCCCCATCCCCAATACAGCCCCATCCCTACTGCTCCCCCTGTACCTCCCCTGCCCCCCAATATAGCCCTATCCCCATCCCCAATACAGCCCCATCCCTACCGCTCTCCCCTGCCCCCCAATACAGCTGTATCCCCTCCCCAATACAGCCCCATCCCTACCGCTCCCCCTGTACCTCCCCTGCCCCCCAATACAGCTGTATCCCCTCCCCCAATACAGCCCCATCCCTACCACTCCCCCCTGTACCTCCCCTCATACAGCCCCATCCCCCCACCCATACAGCTTGTAGACGTGCCCCTCATTGCTCACGGCACAAATTCGCGGGAGACCACTCTTTCAAACCCCAGTGTCCTTTTATTTCCTTGTATTTTCCCACCACCACTTAGATACAGCTTTATACAGTTCGCTATCAGGCAAGTAGCCCCTTGGGGAACAGCTTGCTCTTACAGCTAGCGGGGAGCAACAGGCGCTCGCTCACTTTCCTGTTCCTCCCCACCTACTTCCTTCCTGCTAGCTTTATAGGCCTTCCCCCATGAAGCTCACAGGCGTCTCTCCTTTAGGGACTTTAATCAGCCACAGCCTGTCAGCTCCAATCTCTTCCCCTTACTGGAAGCTGAGCTAGCAGGCTCTGAGCTAACGGGCTGAGTCAGTGCCATTTGGCCAGCACCCTGTTACACAGCCCCATCCCTAGTGCTCCCCTCTCCCTCATACAGCCCTATCCCTAGCGCTCCCCCGGCCCCCTCCTCACCCCTCTCCCCATACAGCACCATCCCTACCGCTCCCCCAGTACCTCCCCTCCCCTCATTACAGCCCCATCCCCCTTCCCTCCCCAATACAGCCCCATCCCTACCCCTCCCCGGGCACCTCACCTCCCCCAGTACTGCCCCATCCCCTCCCCCAATACAGCCCCATCCCTAGTGCTCCCCCAATACAGTCCCATCCCTACCGTTCCAACTGTACCTCCCCCTCCCCCATCCCTAGCCCTCCCCTCCACAATACAGGCCCAGCCCCCTTCCCCCAGCCCCCCTGTGCATCTCCCAAAATAGTCCCATCCCTAGTGCTCCCCCTAGCTCCCCTTCCCACAGCCCCCATACCTCATCATCATATTCCTATTACGCCTCTGGCGTTTAGGGCAGTGACGAAGCTCCTCCACTCCTGGCTGTTTCTGGCAAGTCTTTCAGTGATTTCCCCAGCTGTGCCCCAGGTTTTTCAGCTCGGCTTCCACAGCTCTTTGGCCTGTTGTTTTCGGGCAGCCTTGTTTTCGCTTGCCTTCAGGTGTCCATCTTAGTGCTACTCTGGTGATGGAATCAGTTTCCATCTGAAGCACATGACCGATCCATCTCCAACGCCTCCTGGCAATGATGGTGCTCAGATCCTCTTGGCTGCACTTTGTCAATAGATCTTGGTTTGAGATTGTTCTGGGCCAAAAGATACGGAGGATTTTTCTGAGGCAGGTTGTATGGAATTTTGGACATGTCCTACTTTCTCATTCCCCAGCATTCTGCACTCTAAAGTAGTGTTGAAAGTACGCCGCTCTGATAAATCTTGAGTTTGGTTTTGGTGTTGTGTTTTGATGATTTCCAGACTGCATTATGCTCCTGAAGGTGTTCCTGGCTTTACTGATTTTGTTCTGGATGTCCTGGCTTGTTCCACCGTCCTCTGGTGTCTGTGCCTTGTCGTGGCGGGACAGCTTGCATTCTCTAATGATCCCCAGAGTCTGTGTCGGTGGGAGCTTTTTGCTCCTGGTAGGTTCAACCATGCCGAATTGGTCTGTGAGGGAGGTGCCGGACAAAACAGACACCCTGGTCCTCCAGGTTGCGGGTTAGGCACAGGGCTAACAACCCTGTATTGTAAAAAACAAAATATGTTATGGAAACAGCAACTGAGAAATCGACCATTACTATGTGTGATGGCCTTCAGGAGTCAATGACCCGTCTGACTGCCAGTGGTGAAAGCCGAAAGGAAGCCACTGGCATGAAGACTGAAGTGCTCAACACCAAGACAAAAACCAAACTTGGTTTTTGGAATGTAGGAACAATGTACGAAACAGGGAAGCTAGCTCAGGGCACAGTAGAGATGAGATGCTACAGCTTACACATCCTGGGTGTCCGTGAGAGCAGATGGTCAGGATCAGGAAGATTAACAGCCTCGTGAGAAACTGCTGTTTTCTGGACGGGATAATGGACAACACTATGAGGGTGTTGCCATCCTTTTGAAGGAGGAGTGGAGCGTTCCCTGCTTGAATGGAAATCCATCAGCAGCAGACTTACGAGAGCCAGACTGAAAGAAAACCTAATAATATCACCCTGATTCAGTGCTATGCTCCGACAAATGACAGTGATGAAGAAGTAAAGGACAAAATCTACCTTACATTACAGGCAGAGTTAGAGAGAGTACCACGCCACAACCTAACTATCGTCATGGGAGACCTGAATGCCAAGGTTGGTAAGGACAACACCAACAACGACAGAGCAATGGGAACACATGGGTGTGGCACGATGAATGAAAATGGAGAAAGGCTTGTTGATTTCTATAATATGAATGACCTAGTCATCTGCGGAACCCTATTTGAACATTGTGAAATTCACAAGCTGACATGGTATTATCCAAATGGCAGAGATAAGAACCAGGTTGACCATATCATGATCAATGGCAAATGGTGACACTCACTGACAGATGTGAAAGTGAGAAGGGGTGCAGATGTTGGCAGCGACCACCACCTTGTAACATCAAGCTACAACTGAGAAGTGTGGGTCCACCAAACAAGGGACATAGATGTTATGATATTGACAAGCGAAAGTCCCTTGAAATACAGAAAGCCTCCTTTCTGCAGGTAAAGAACAGGTTTCAAGCCCTTGCAGAGCTTGATGAAGAGGAGGGGAATGCGGATGAGGAGATCAACAAGAAGTGGGACAAAGTAACCGCAATTTATAAACAGAGCAATGAAGCCTGTCTGGGCTACAGGCAGAAGAGAAGAAAGGAGTGGATTACACCCAACACATGGAACACCATAGAAACCAGACGAGTCCTGAAGAGAAGTTTTAGACACAAAATCCCAGAAGCTGAAGGACAAACACCACAAGCAGTATAGCAAGGCACACCAGGAGGTCAAACGCCTTGTGAGAGCAGACAAACTGCATTATATTGATAACCTGGCAACACAAGCAGAGGATGCAGCTGCTCGTGGTGAACAAGGAACTGTCTACAAAATGACAACCAACAAACATTCTCATCAGGAACAAACAAGGAACTAACAACCGAAAAAGAACAAGAAATGCGTTGGACAGAGCGTTTCAAAGAATTGCTGAACAGGGAGCCACCTAAAGAGGAAGCAAACCTCCAGGAGGCAGAAGATCTTGATATCAACACAGACACCCCAACTAAGGAAGAGATCATTCAAGCCATCAAATCCTTATAAAATGGGAAAGCTCCTTGCCAGGATAACTTGAATGCAGAATTGTTCAAAGTAAATCCTAAATTAGCAGGGTCTATTCTGGCCCCGCTATTTACATCAGTCTGGGAAAGGGAAAAAGTGCCAGGGGAGTGGACCAATGGGGTTATAGTGAAGATACCAAAGAAAGGAACTCCCTGATTGTAATAACTGCCGTGGTATCACACTTTTATCTGTGCCAAGCAAAGTATTGTGTAAGATCATCGTCCCAGGGGTCGGCAACTTTTCAGAAGTGGTGTGCCGAGTCTTCATTTATTCACTAATTTAAGATTTCGCGTGCCAGTCATACATTTTAATGTTTTTTAGAAGGTCTCTTTCTACAAGTCTATAATCTATAACTAAACTATTGTTGTATGTAAAGTAAATACGGTTTTTTAAATGTTTTAGCTTCATTTAAAATTAGGACCCGGGCAGTGTGAGTGCCATTGAAAATCAGCTCGCGTGCTGCCTTTGGCACACGTGCCATAGGTTGCCTATCCCTGGTCCAGCGTATATCAGAGGCAGTTGATAGCGTTCTCAGAAAAGAGCAAGCTGGTTTTCGGAAAGGGCATGGATGCACAGACCAGATCAGAATAGAACAGTGCTTAGAATGGCAACGGCAACGCTACATAAATGTCATTGACTTTAAGAAGGCTTTTGATACCCCATAGGCCGGTCCTGTGAAGGCTATTCTGCAGGCATATAGAATTCCTTTCCATATAATCAATGTCATCAAAAGCTTCTATTTCAACTTTATATGCAGTGTTGATCAGAGTGAGCTCAGTTTTGAAGTCAAAACAGGAGTATGTTGGGGTGTGTCGTGTCTGCAATCCTCTTCAACCTTGCCATCGACTGGGTAATGAGGCATACAACAGAAGACATGCCAAGAGGCATTAAATGGACATTCTTCTCATCCCTTGAAGACCTGGACTTTGCAGATGATGTCGCTCTCCTATCACATACCCAACACCATATACAAGAAAAAACAACTCGACTCAACGCGGTCAGCCAGCAAATTGGACTGAAAATCAACCGCAATAAGACAGATATCATGACCTTTAATATTGCCTCACCGTCACCAGTAGGGATAGAGGATTATGTTCTCACCAATGTAGAAACATTCACATACTTGGGCAGCAGCATCAGCCAGGACAGTGGAACAAGCCAGGACATCTGGAACAAAATCAATAAAGCCCCATACCTCTCATCCCCCAATATAGGCCCATCTCCAGGGCTTCCCTCAGCCCCCCCCCAATACAGCCCCATTCCTAGGTCCCTTCCCCGAGCCCCTGTTTGCCTCCCCAAATACAGCCCCATCCCACCGCTCCCCCCAGCCCTGTACCTCTCCTCTCCCAATACAGCCCATTCCCAGTGCTCGCCCCTAGCCCCCCTTCCCACAGCCTCCTTCTGGCCCCAGCTCTCCCTCCCATCTCCCAATACAGATCCATCTCTAATACTCCCCCCACCCCACTCAGGTTCCCCTCCCACAGCTCCCCATGCCTCCCTAGCTTCCTGACCCCTGCACCCTCACTCCCACAGCCCCCCGTGTTCTCCAACAATACAGCCCCATCCTCAGTGCTTCTCCTTAGCTTCCTGCTTGAGCTCCCCTTCCACATGCACTCCATGGCACCCAGCTCTGCTTTCACATGCACCTCAGGGCCCCCAGTTTTCTTCTCAGCCCCCTCCCAGAACCAAGATACCCCCTTCTCCACAGGCTCCCCCTCTACCTGCTTCTCCTTTCCCATCCCACCCTCTGGCTTCAGGGAGAATTATCTCCCACCTTTGTGATAGTACAGGCTGTTGGCATTTTAAATGTCTCCGACAGCTTCTGCCCCAAAGCACTTTGCGGGCTGGACGTGGGTGATGCCAAACTCTGTGTGGGGGTAGTAGCCACCACAGCCCTCTACTTGGTATGGCAATTTCATACTGTGCTGAATGCACTGTTGACACCTGATCAAGAGTGTTGAAATGAAGGAGAATCCCCTACGCTCCAACCCCCAAAATGCAGCCTCCCTTGGAAGGGAAATTTGGTCTGTTTAGCTGTGCATAGAAAAATCACCCAACAATACAGATCAGGGCGTGAGAAGCATGCAGTGTAGACATGCCTTCTGTGTCTAGTTGCTGCAGCTCTTCTGTCTCTTGGGGCTCTTGTGTCGTCGCTTTATGGATGCCTGGAACAGGTTTCTAGTACCTTTCCATCTTTTCTCAATACTCTGTTGAAGACTGGCCTTTTCTCCCTATCTGTACCTCTTTATTTCTTGCTCCCTCTGCCATTACTTAACTCTGGGTTTGTCTATGCTTAAAACGCTGCAGCTGAAGACGCTACCTATTCTGATGGGAAGGATTCTCCCATGGGTATAGATACTCCACCTTTCTGAGAGGTGATAGCAAGGTCAACAGGAGAAGTCTCCCATCAACTTGAGCGCTGTCTATGCCGGGAGTTAGGTTGGTTTAACTGCTTCGCTCCGGGGTATGGATTTTTCACACCCCTGGAGTGACGTAGACAGACCTAATTTTCTAGCATAGACGAGGCCTTGGTTATAAAAGGGCCCCAATATTTGGGTATTGTACAGTGCTTTGTAAATAGCACTGAGTGCCCTGCTATGCACAGGGGACTTATGGTATTTATATGGCACATCAAGTCCTGTCCCTACCCATCCTAGTCTCTTTCCTTCCCTCCTTGTTAATCCTTAGCAACCAGTGTAGATTTCTCTTGGACTTGTTAGTGCTCTTTGCCTCTGATGCCTTTTCGAGTAATGTATTCCACAAAGCCATTTCACTGCTGTCAGTTGAGATGATTTTCCATCTCCTTTTCCCCTGAACTGACCAAACTCAGGAGGTGTCCTTATGAAAGTGTTTTCATAATGCTTAAATTTGTTTACTAGTGGATTATATTGATTTATCCTAATTCAGTAAGTAAGAGCTAAACCATTTCTGAACCAGTTTAAATAACTCGTTTAAGGAAGTTAAGCAGCAGCTACTAAACTAGATGCTTTTAAATCAGCAGGTTCAGGTAATTTAAATCTAGGAGTTTTAAAAGAATTGGCCATAGAGTTCTCTGCACTGTTAACGTTGATGCTCAATAAATCTTGGAACACTGGGTAAGTTCTAGAGCACTAAAAGAAAGTGAATGTGTCAATATTTAAATAGTAGACAGGATGATCCAGGTAATTATAAAATTATCAGACTGACATCAGTGGTGGGCAAGATAGTGGAATAGCTGATACAGAACTCGATTAATAAAGAATTAAAGGAGGGTAATATAATTAATGCCAATCATCATGGGTTTATGGAAAATAGATCCTGTCAAACTAACTTGATATTTTTTTTAAGTGATTACAAGTTTGGTTGATTAAGTATATTACACAAATACTATTACCTTTGACTTCTGTAAGACCTTTGACTTGGTACCACACTCCATTTTAATTAAAGTAGAAGAATACAAAATCAACTTGGCGTTCATTAAACAGATTAAAAAACTGGCTGACTAGTAGGTCTCAAAATGTAATTCGGGAATCATCATTAACCAGGTGTGTTTGTGGGGTCCTGCAGGGATAAATTATTGGCCCTATGCTATTTAGCCTTTTTATCAATGACCTGGAAGAAAACACAAGCATTACTGATGAAGTTTGTAGATGATACAAAAATCGGGGGAGTGGTAAACAATGAAGAGGACAGATCACTGCTACAGGACAATCTGGATTGCTTTGTAAACTGAGTGCAAGCAAGCAATATGCATTGTAATATGGCTAAATGTATACATCTAGGAACAAAGAATGTAGACCATACATACAGGATGGGGGACTCTATTCTGTGAAGCAGTGACTTTGAAAAGGACTTGGGGGTCACGCTAATGGAGCAGACTGCCTAGGAGGCTGTGGAAGCTCCTTCACTGGATGTTTGCAAAAGGAGTCTGGATTGCCATCTGTCTTGAGTGGTTAGACACAACAAATCCTGCATCTTGGGGGTGTGTGTGTGGGGGGCGGGTTTAGAGTAGATGACCCTTGCAGTCCTTTCTAACCTTAAGGTTCTATGATTCTATGCTGGATAATCAGTAAAACATGAGCTCTTAGTGCGATGCCGTGGCCAATAGAGCTAATGCGATCCTTGGATGCATAAACAGAGGAGTGTCAAGTAGGAGTAGAAAGGATATATTACCTTTGTATCTGGCACTGGTGTGACAGCTGCTGGAATACTGTGTCCAGTTCTGGTTTCCACACTTCAAGAAGGATGTTGACAAATTGGAGAGCAGTCAAAGAAGAACCACAAGAATTCATAAAGGATTAGAAAACATGCTTTATAGTGATAGGTTCCAGGAGTGCAATCCCTTTAGTTTAACAAAGAGAATGCTAAGGGGGTAACTTATCACAGTTTATAAATGTCAGATTTGTTCCCCAAGTAGGTAATTGAGGGATCTTCAGTCTAGCAGACAAAGGTCTAACACAATCCCATGGCTGGAAGTTGAAGCTAGATAAATTCAGACTAGAAATAAGGTGCGAATTTTTGATGGGGTAATTAACTATTGGAATAATTTACTAATGATTGTGCTGGAGTTTCTATTGCTGAAAACTTTTAAATCAAGATTGGATGTTTTTTGAAGAGATGTGCTCTAGTTCAAACAGGAAATAATTCAGGGCAAACACAATACCTGCCTTTAAAAGGGGGAACAAACAAGACCAGGGGAATTATAGACTAGTCAGACTAACTTCAATACCTGGAAAGATACTGGAGCAAATTATTAAACAATCAATTTGTAAGCACCTGGAGGATAATAGGGTTATAAGGAATAGTCAATATGGATTTGTCAAGAACAAATCATGCCAAACCAATTTAAATTTCTTTGATAGGATTACTGACCTAGTGGGTGGGGGGAAGCTGATGATGTGATATACTTTGGTTTTAGTAAGGCTTTTGACAGAGTTCTGCATGACATTCTCATAAGCAAACTAGGAAAATGTGGTCTAGATGAAATTACTATAAGGTGAGTGCACAACTACTTGAAAGACTGTACTCAAAGAGTAGTTATCAATGATTTGCTGTCAAAGTGGGAGGTTGTATCTAGTGGGGTCCCGCAGAGGTCAGTCCTGGATGCGGTACTATTCAATATTTTCATTAAAAACTTGGATAATGGAGTGGAGAGTGTGCTTATAAAATTTGCAGATGACAACAAGCTGGGAAGGGTTGCAAATACTTGGGAGGACAGGTTTAACTTCAAAGTGACCTTGAGAAATTGGAGAATTGGTCGAAATCAACAAGATTAAATTCAATAAAGCCACATGTAAAATACTTCCCTTAGGATGGAAAAATCAAATGTACAACTACAAAACGGGGAATAACTGTCTAGGTAGTAGTATTGCTGAAAAGGATCTGGGGTTATCGTAGACCACAAACTGAATATGAGTCATTAATGTGATGCATCTGCAAAAAAGGTTGATTATGATTCTGGGGTGTATTAACAGGAGAGTTGTATGTAAGACACAGGCAGTAAATAGCCCGCTCTTCTCCGCACTGGTGAGGCCCCAGCTGGAGTACTGTGTCCAACGCTGGGCACCACAATTTAGGAAGGATGTGGACAAACTGGAGTATATCCAGAGTAGAGCAACAAAAATAAAATGTTGACAAAGCTTGATGTATGAGGAAAGATTAAAAATACTGGGTGTTTTCTTGAGAAAAGAAGACTGAGGGGGGACCTGATAACAGTCTTCCAGTATGGTAAGGGCTGTTATAAAGAGGATTGTAATCAGTGGTTCTCTGTCTACTGAACGTAGGACAAGAATCAATGGGCTTAATCTCAGCAAGGGCGATGTAGGTTAGACATTAGGAAAAACTTTCTAACTGTAAGGGTAGCTAAGCTCTGGAATAGGCTTCCAAGTCCCCATCATTGGAAGCTTTTAAAAAGAAGTTGGACAAACACTGTCAGGGATGGCCTAGGTTTACTTGGGGCATGGCTTCACTTGCAGGTGTAGAGAGCTTTGAGTTAAACCAGCCGTCGGAGAGCACAGTAGGGAAAGCGCTGCAGTCTGTCCACACTGACCGCTTCAAGGGCACTGGCGTGGCCACATTTGCGGCACTTGCAGCGGCATTGGGAGTGGTGCATTATGAGCAGCTATCCCAGCATGCAAGTGACTGCAACATGCTTTTCAAATGTGGGGGTGGAGTGTGATAGGGAGTGTGTTGTGTGTATGTGGGGGGAGAGTGAGTGGGTTTTTGAGGGGCTGAGAGCATGTCAGCATGCTGTCTTGTAAGTTCAGACAGCAGCAGACCCCCCTCTCCCCTGCCTCTCTCTCTCTCTCTCTCTCTCACATACAGCATTCCACAGTAATGGTTGCTTTATCTCGGAGCAGATAAGCATGCCAGCTGTCAGAAACGGAGCTTTGTAAGGGCATATCCGCATTCCTGCAGCGATTCAAAAACAATGACCAGAGTGGCCACTTGACTTAACGGGCTTATGGGCTGATCAGAGCGCAGTAATGCAACACCTCGTTCACACTGATGCCCAGGTGTTGTAGCTAAGGCGCAGCAAACATTATTCCACTCGCCGACGTGGAGTACCTGGAGTGCTGCGGAGTCAGAGCGCTCTATGTGCCTTGCCAGTGTGGGCGGGTAGTGAGCTAGGGCACCCAGGGCTGCTTTAATGCGCTGTAACTCGCAAGTGTAGCCAAGCCCTTGGTCCTGCCACAGCACAGGGAGCTGGACTTTGTGACCACTCAAGGTCCCTTCTCAGCCCTACACTTCTATGGTTCTTTGATGTCTGGCTTTCTGTATAATTCAGGAAGCCGTACTAGATGATCACAATGGTCCCTTCTTGCTTTATAATCTATGAATTTATGAAACTGTGTCCACAGACTGGTTTTCACTGGTTGAAATAAATTGATTTCCGAACTGATTTTAGCTAAACCCTGGCAGATTTTGTATGTAGTGACTGAAAACCTGAACTGTGAACTGGAATTGTAGCTCCTAGATGATTTCCTCTGTAACCTTGGGCAAGTCAGTCAACCTTCGTCACAGCTTTCCACATCTGTGAAAGGGGAATAATAATGCCTGCTGCACATAGGTGTTCTGAGGGTTAATTAGCATTTGTTTACAAGTATCTTTTGAAGATGACATGTCTAATATTAGTACCAAGCAATATTACTGTGATGTGGAGTTCTAAAGTTGCAACTGGATATGTAATCAAGCTTTTATCTTGTCTTTTGCATTGAGAGGAAGGAATTTTCCCTCCTATTGATTTAATTAAGCCCAGCATAGAAACCACGGAAGCAGAAAATATCTAATTACCGCAGACCCCAGCTGGGAGTACTATTAGGAATGCACGCCACCCTCCATTTGTAGCTATTTATGTGTCTATGTATCCTTTGTGAACCAGACCGTACGGTAACATGGGGCAAATAGCCTCTTTTTCTTTCCTAATTTGAATTTCGTGTGGCTGGATACGAGGTGATCCAATTAAGGATGCTGCGATCTGATGACGATAGGGGTTCAGATAACTTCCTCTTCTGTTCAGCTTTGCAAAGCCTTTCTACTAAATTATTTCCATATAGATAGACAGCGGAAGCCTTTGTTTCCTTTCGGCTTGTTGCCAGCAGGCTGTCCCAAGGCCTGTTCATGTTAAAACCACTTGGATGAGAGGTACAGGAAAATAATTTCTAGTGAAAACAAAACATAAGCTTACTGTGCAGGCTTTCTCAACCAGCCTGCCCGTCCCACATGGCTATATAGGAAGGGTGTCCTGTTATAGAATAGGTTGGGAACCACTGAACATCCTCTATAAAAGTCCTAAAGCACTTCACGGTGCTTCTGATGCTTCTTCCTCCAGATCCCATTGGTTCCCCCAGGAGCTGTAGAGAGTGACACGCCGCATTCCTTTCTGCCAAAGGGTTGATTAAGCATGCTGCCCTTGCATCACCTGAGAATGAAGGCGCTGGACTCTGATCCCTGAATAGCAGAACGCTGCTTTGCCACTAGCCTGCTGGGCTGGCCCTTTCTAGTCTATGTCTATCAGAGCGAGAGAATAAGCCCATGATAGTCCAAATTAGTACCAGTCAAATAGCAGCTATGTGGTTTTGCCACATTCACGTCCCCTTTCAGCTGCATTGATGGATGGAAGGAGACAGTGCTTTTTAAAAAACAAAAACAAACCACTTCGCCATTGGGAAGGTCCTTTCCAGGACGCACTCTTTTGTCGCTGTCTCCCACTATGCTGCTCTGCTCCTATTCTGTTCAGTGTTCTGGGAGCCAAGTGAAACTTCTTAAAGCCTGATCTCATCTTCGATTCACTTAACTGCTAGCATACATCGCACAATGGAGTAGAGCTGGGGGATGTGATGGCAGGAGAAAGCAACCCAGGAATGTAAATAGTCAGAATGATCCTAGCACAATGTAAGTGTGTGTGTGTGTGTGTGTGTGTGTGTGTATATATATATATATATATATAGCCATGTTCACAGGGATATATGTGAGCCTTCTTGCGGTATTTCATGCTACAGGTTACTTTTACGGTGGAGAAGGTACAGCATGCAGCAGTTGTAATGATCTTGAGTGTGTTAGCAATTTGAAAAAAAAAATGCGTTTAGGACTGAGTTCTTTGGCAAAGATTGAAAATTGCACAGGGTCCACAAGCTGGGACTTGCAGTTGCTCCTGGATCGGGTCCGAGAAAGCACTGCCAAGCTGAGAGAACCCATGATCGGCTGAAAGTTCATTATCTTGTGACTCATAAGGCTAGCAGTGAATACTGTACATCTATTGAAAGCTGGTGTTTCAAAGTTTCATGTGATCTGAAGTAGTGGTTTCTGTCTCCAGCTGATCATGGGGTAGCAGCCAATCACTAAACTCATGTCATGGTTGCAATGCGAGACTGTGGTGTGGAGGAAAGTAAGAAGTTAATCAAATCACTGGTCTTGCAGTCCAATAATCTCCCAGTATGGGATGGCTTAGAAACATTTATTTTTTGAGACTAGACCAAAATAAATCTCTTTAGGACCAGCATCAGGGGGTAGCCGTGTTAGTCTGTATCTACAAAAACAACAAGGAGTCTGGTGGCACCTTAAAGACTAACAGATTTATTTGGGCATAAGCTTTCGTGGGTAAAAACCTCACTTCTTCGGATGCATCCAAAGAAGTGAGGTTTTTACCCACGGAAGCTTATGCCCAAATAAATCTGTTAGTCTTTAAGGTACCACCAGACTCCTTGTTGTTTTTTAGGACCAGCAGACACTTGCAGATATTGGTCCTGGAGCAGAGATCAGAAATAGACATTTTTTGGTACCTGTCTGGGAAAGAAAAAGGAGTGCACAATTCTAGAGGAACAGCAGAGTGAGGAGTTGGAGTCCAACAAGAACCTAAGCCAATAAAGTCAAGGCAGTGGAAGTATTTAGCTTGAACTTCTTTACACTTTTAAAGTATTAATTATGGGCTAAACTACAAGGTTGTTGACTGGATAGATTGGTAAAAATGCTTCTAAAATTGAGCTAGGGCTGAATTAAAGTAATTGATATTGTGGATATTCACACTCCCCAGTAAAAACCTTCGTGCTGCCCAGAGAGTTGACACGCCTCTTTTTACTCACTCCAGTCTGAGGACTTTGAACAGGACTTCCCTCTATCTTAACACAGGTTGTTGCTTTAATTGTCCTCACCGCCTTTCTATTCTGGATATTTTTCTTTTGCTGTTTGGAGACTTCCAAGAATTTCTGGTCTCTGTTTTATGGTAACGTCTATACCATATACAGCTCACGAGAGCACTTTATAATACCAGAAAGAGAGAAGCAAGGAATTGTTCTGTGAGTGTGCGGGTGTATGTGTATATAACTTTATATGTTAAAGATTTTTCCTTTAGTGAGTACATTGTCCAGCAAACTTTCATTGCTAATACACCTAGGAATTTTTGACATAAACAATGGCAAAAATTGTATCCGTAACTGATGATTTAAAAAAAAAAAAAAAACCTTGTTTGATTTAATTTTTGCTTTTAAAATAGGATATCTCCATTAATTTATTTCCTAGAACTGGAAGGGACCTTGAAAGGTCATTGAGTCCAGCCCCCCTGCCTTCACTAGCAGGACCATTTACTGATTTTGCCCCAGATCCCTAAGTGGCCCCGTCAAGGATTGAACTCACAACCCTGGGTTTAGCGGGCCAATGCTCAAACCACTGAGCTCTCCCTCCCTTCTGTTTTCTGGAACACAAGAAACTGAAACCTCTGTAAGAAGTTTGTGGCATTGTGCTTTTATTTTAAGAAGGTGCTGGGACATAATATACCAAATTCCAACCCAGAATGAATTTTTAGTCGTGTTTATAAAATCCTGATGCTAGAGGTTTATTCTGGAGTAGCTGACTCAGTGGCATTGCACAGGTCCTTTAACTTTACCATCACAGCTTCCAAAAAATCATTATCTGGAGGGAGTGATTTAGTCAATTAGCATTGTGCCTAGTGAGGTCTTAGTGAAAATACTCTCTTGGCTTTCAAGTGGGCCGAGAAAAGTGGCGGTCTAGAGTAGGTTGATCCCTTTGGGGAATAGAATTGAATGTTAAGATTACTTCCTTGTCTCTTATGCAGCGTGTGTGCAGTGTCTGTTCACCATGAAAACTTCGCGCAGGCCATTCTGCTGTCAGAATGCTCATTAAGCACAAGTCTCCGTACGTGAGCTGACCGCAGCAATTCTGTTTCCCGAGCACATGCTGTCAATTGCACACTGCTGTCTACAATTGCTTTGGAGCATGCCCCACCCTAAGCAGCCTTCCTCTGGACAACAGCAGGTTATGATTCTTTACTGTTCAGTTAAGTTATCGCACTGGGCCCGAAGGGAAGGTACCATGTTATGCTACGACGTCTTCGAAGCCCAAAAATGCTCTGTGTGTGTGTGTGTGTATTGCAAAGTATTATTAATTTTTTGCCATATTACTTAAAACTTCAACTAGATTGGCTTTCAGAGCTTTGAAGACCCTACCAGTTGTCCCATGGTTTAGAAGGGTGGGGATGTAGTGCTTATAAAGAACATGCTAAAAATAGGAAATGAGATTAAAGGTGTCTAATCCAAAACCCTCTCTTGAGGCTATAGAAAAAAACTCTCCTCTGATCTTCTTTTCTACTCCTAAAACGGCTTCATTACCTTCTCTCTTCAAGCCTTTGCTAATCAGTACTAGTTTTGCTGAATTTTCTGTGCTCTGGCTTACCTGCTCTGCTGCACTTCCCCCATGAAAATCAATGGAATATTAGAGTACCCCAGTGGAAATCTGCTTGGATGTATATGAAATATTCATCCTCCCTCTAGGAGACATTTATTTATGCTGCTGGTTAACATACTTGCTAGCAGGGAAAGAACAGTTATGTCTCCAAAATACCAACAGCAATGAAGGACTCAATTGTATACTCTGTCACGCTGTCTGAAGTGGCTCACAACTATGAGTGCCAGTCTTGGGTCAGACTGTCAGAAAATGGGGCAGACACTCCAAACTGGTGGTATATTCTATAATTCGATTTCACCAAGCCAGTAATAAATGTGCGCTATATTAGTCTTGCTGCAGAGTCACAAACAGTCCCCTTAGGATCTCCAGCCTACCGTGCCACCAGACAAACTGGACTTTGTGTTATGGATCGCTATACCATCACATTAGCAACAGAGAATACCCACTTCATTCACCCACGAAAGCTTATGCTCCAATACTTCTGTTAGTCTTAAAGGTGCCACAGGCCTCTGTTGCTTTTTACAGATCCAGACTAACACGGCTACTCCTCTGTTACTATACTATCACATTAGGTTACTCCCAACCCCGAAGGGTCAGTCTCTTACCCCAGATCAGTGGATACTCTTGATCTCGCACCGAAGACAACACTGGTGGCCAATTTTTCTAGTAAACTAACTGAAGATTTTTTAGCTAAGGAAAATAAATGAGTTATTGAGAGGTTAAAGCAGGTAAAATACATTAACAGGTGAGTCAAAGTTTGTAAGTCCAAAATGATAGCAGAGATGTAGTGATCTGCTAGGCTTCCATAAGTCCGTCAGGGTTACCAAAATAACTTTGGGGATATCAGTCTTGCATCTGGAACGCAACCCTGTGAGTGTTCAGAGATACAGGATCATTCCCTTTAAACCAGCATAGATCCTGCTCACAGAAGACAATCTGAACAGCTTCTTCACCTACTTGGGTTTTGATGAATAGCACCTGCAGATTGGGTCTGAATTTCCATTGTCGAACACAATGACCCATGCTTTGAAGTTAGCAATTTTTAACATTTCAAAGGCTTCAATCTCATGTGATGGGTAAACGTAACGTAAACACAATGTGATAGCCAGAAACAATCCTTCATTAGTTTTCATGCAGTTTACACATCAGGTAAATTCTCATTTAATACTAACACACACTTTTGATCTAGGACTAATTAAGTACAGGGATATATATTGTGTGATGTAGTACCGGGGGGCTAGTTCAGTGGTTTGAGCATTGGCCTGCTAAACCCAGTGTTGTGAGTTCAATCCTTGAGGGGGCCATTTAGGGGTCTGGGGCAAAAATATGATTGGGGATTGGTCCTGCTCTGAGCAGGGGGTTGTACTAGATGACCTCCTGAGGTCCCTTCCAGCCCTGATATTCTATGATTCATTCAACAGGTTACAGATAGGTGAAGACAATATCCTTCACATTTCCTTTGAACCAATTTAATGTTGTGTTGGAGGCCAAGGCCAAATTAGCAGGGGAGCACTTGGATAAGATGCAGGATCTGAGACCTCCTGAAGAGCCACTATCAGGCCTCACATAAAGGCACTAGAAAACTCCTGCAGCTGTGAGTGTCTTGGAGAACTTGGATTTGCCCTTTCTGAGGTAAAATCTACACTCTGGTATCAGACTGCCACCTTCATGCTGTTGAGTGTCTCAGCAGGGTTGGTGAGAAAACAAAGCCTGTGGTTTTGCAGCAGTGCACTTCGTGGTAGGCCATCTTCCACAAATGGTACAGTAAATGCTATTTTTGGCAAACGCTGGCACAGCAGTGACAATTGCCAACTGGCAGTGACCTAACAAATGTGCACTAGCAACCACCCACAGTGACTGCCTCAGCTATCTGATCTTATGGAAAGAATTGCTTCATTATTTGCAATTCACATATCACTTCTTCCTCCACCACCCCAACCTCTCTTTTTAGTCTGCACAGGCCTGCTGTGATGGTTGCCAGCAAAGGTGGAGAAGTGGGAACAAATTTTTTTTGGGGGGGAGGGGAGAGATCCTTGGTTCTGCTTCGTTTATCTTTTGAAACCAGACTCCAATAGTGATGTTCAGTAGCACGGGTTGTGAATCAGTCCTGCGATGACCTACAGGGTAGTTGGCAGTCCCTCATAATGTATAAAACAACATCCTTTAAAAATGTGGATATTAACATACTAGTGACCCTGTTTACATTCTGACTCCCAAAGAGAAGGATTAGTGTTAGAAAATGTTCAATGACTACCCAGATTCAGAATTAGTTGGCATGGGGTGTTGTGTGTAATAGTTAGTTAGAGAAGGAGACCGGGAGTCAAAACTCCTGGATTATATGTTCCTGTCTCTCCCACTGGCTAGTTGTGACCTTGGGCCAGGCACTTAATCTTTTTGGCCCAGATCCACAAAGGTATTTAGGCTCCTAACTGCCATTGATTTTTTTATCCATCTATAAATTCATCTAATATTTGCATCCTATTGATGGTATGAGATTTAATGTTTATAAAGCACTTGAGATACTTTCCTGAAAGACACTCTCCAGAGTTCTTACACAATGGTTTCCTAAAGGAAGCTATAGACAGCTGTTGCCCAAGTGCATCCTATCTGGTTGGTTCTCAGATTTACTCTTTATTTCCTTGCATGGTGTCAAGTATCAGGGGGTAGCCCTGTTAGTCTGTATCTACAAAAACAACAAGGAGTCTGGTGGCACCTTAAAGACTAACAGATTTATTTGGGCATAAGCTTTCATGGGTAAAAACCTCACTTCTTCGGATGCAACTGAAAGCTTTACCCACGAAAGCTTATGACTATTAAAAGGCCCAACTCTGCCCTACTCCACTGGCAAACCCTTCTGCTTCTCCTTGACAATCTCTACAAAGCAACTACGCCCTTTCCTATTAATGAAGCTGTGGCATGTTGAACATTTGGGAACAATATAAAATGGATTAATTTTGATATTAAAATAAATAACACACTGGATACTGTACTATTGGACAGGTCATGGTAGAGGGCAGTGAGTGGGGGTGGCTTTGGGGAATCCCAGATATATAACTTGAGGGACCTGTGGCGGCGTTTAACAAACTGTCCAGTACAGATGGCCATGGGTATTGTCATCTGAATGCATTGATGTTTGAAATAGCACCTCTCCAAGTCTGTGCGGGTAATGACACCTCCACCCCAAACCCAGATCTGCCTTTAAATAGCTAAAATGCTCAAGTACAGTGGTGAATGGGCACAGCAGAAAGAAATGGTTACCCATCTTCTTGTCATGTTCTCATACTGCTTCAGGCTAGATCCATGCACATGCGATTGCCTGATCGTTGCAGTCCCCCAAGTCACTGGAAGACATTTGCGCTCCAGGAGCTGCTTCTGATTTTGAGTATCAGAGGGGTAGCCGTGTTAGTCTGAATCTGTAAAAAGCAACAGAGGGTCCTGTGGCACCTTTGAGACTAACAGAAGTACTGGGAGCATAAGCTTTCGTGGGTAAGAACCTCACTTCTTCAGATGCAAGTCTTCTTGCATCTGAAGAAGTGAGGTTCTTACCCACGAAAGCTTATGCTCCCAGTACTTCTGTTAGTCTCAAAGGTGCCACAGGACCCTCTGTTGCTTTTTTCTGATTTTGAGGCTCTCTGCCGTAGTCACAGGACTTGGGGGCTATTGATGTAGCTCCACTTGATCATTGCATCTCTAGACCAGCCAACTCCAATGCAGAGTCGATTAAGGTGACACCGTGTAGCCCTGGGCTGATCTGCACTGAGTAGTAGGGGCTCAACTGGTGGGAGCTGGAGCGCACATGCTACAGGGTTGTCCTCCACTTGGTTGCCATAAATGAACTCTTGTGTGTGTGAGTGACCATGTTAGGGGTTTAATGGTGGCAAGAAAACTTTGTCCTGATGTTGGTCGACTCAGCATTGGTGTTGCATCTTATAGTAGATGTCTTGGATCTGTGCATTGCCTAACACGGCGACCCCTCTGAAGCATTGCCTTGTGCGCTTGACTCTCCTAGCAACATCCGGGCATATATCAGGAGCAGCAATGCCCGTGAGGTTACCCGTGTTCCTTCAGTACTTCGGTGCATTCCAAGTTCCTGTTGTGTTTGCTCCTTCTCAGATTTTATGCAAATACCCAACATGCATTGACCTCTAGCTGGACCCCTGTCAACCCTAACATTAGCACCCAATGACGCCAAAAGCTCACTCAGGTAGAGTTCCTCGTAAGGCCAGTTTAGTTAGATTTTTTTTTTTTACGCATGGAGGAGTTTGGGTAGGAAAAAAAGAAATGATGAAAGCTGATAGCCAACCATTTAAATATTAAAACCTATTTTAAGTCAGATGTTTGTCCTGGCTTAGATGTCACTTTCTTCTTCTGTTGCTTTTGTTCAACAACTTGGCGCAGAACTGACTAGGAAAATGGTGTTGCCAGTTAACTTTCACAGAGGGCTGTAGGGCATGGCTTTAGAGTGTACGAGGAAGCCCCAAACTAGGTTTATTTTTCCATTTGAATTCCCAAAATAGTACTCTTTGACTATATTAATGTTTCCAGACCCCTTTTATCCTACCAGCTATCTGTTCTGTTTCCAGGAACTGAGCCTGAAAGCCCAAATGATTGACTGTTTATATTACGGTGACACCTAAAGACACCAATCACGATTAATTGTACCCTTAGTGTGCTAAGGCATATAGGAGGGGTGGCCAATCTGTGGCTCCGGAGCCACATGCGGCTCCTTGTATAGGCACCAACTCGGGGGCTGGAGCTACAGGCGCCAACTTTCCAACGTGCCGGGGGGGGCTGGCTGCTCAACCCCTGACTCTGTCACAGGTCCTGCCCCTACTTCATCTGTTCCTCCAAGGCCCCCACTCCTTCCGGCCCCCTTCCCTGAGCCTACCATGCCCTCGCTCCTCCTCCCACCCCCCAGAGGAGGAGGCGCTGATCAGTAGGGCTGCTGGCAGGCAGGGGGGAGCTGATAGGGGGCTGCTGAGGTATTACTGGGGCTCTTTGGTAATGTACATAGATAAATTCAGGTTCCTTCTCAGGCTCAGGTTGGCCACCCCTGGCCTAGAACAACAGGCAGCTGAGAGACCAGTGGAGTGTTTGATATGCACCTGTGTTTGCATGCCCTTATAAGGGCAGACAAGATATTTTTGTAATTCCCAAATTATTTTATTGGAACAGTGTAATTCCACTTTGAGGCCAGCCTACGTAGTAAGTCCTATTTTTCCTCTTAACATCACAAGGGTAATATACTGAGTATTTTGTTTAAAATGCCCCTGACTGTATCATGGCGAACGCTCCAGTCTAGCCACACACGTGTTACTTGCAGCACCGAATCAGACCTTTCTCGTTACGTTTCAAAATTAATTTTTGTGCTGGAGAAAGATGCTAGGCTGACAGTTCTGGAGACTGACACCAAAATGATCAAACCTTTAAAATGTGAGTTTAGGAGCCTAGCTTTAGGCCCGAAGCCCTTTATTTAGCTACAGCCCAAATATTGTACAAGCAACTGCGCAAACAGCAGCAATAAGATCTTTTACCACTTAAAAGAAAGGGACTGTCTCTAAGGAACAAGAATAGTTCAGTCCCCATGACTCAGTCAGTCTTTGGCCTTTATGCTGAGATTGGGTGTCTTCCTCAAAGAAATACTGTAGTTCAACCTGAAATTATGAGCTTAGTGCAGGATTCCTTGGGTGAAATTATCTGGCTTGTATTATGCAGGAAGTCAGACTAGATGATCATAATGATCCCTGTTGACTTTAAGTCTGTGCAACTGCCAACGAGGGGACCAGTTGTGCTGATGTTTTTCGTGCTGGGGGCACCTGTCTAGCGGGATCTAGACTGAGACTATCAGACTTGCTTTACCGAGGCCATTAAAGAGCCATCAGATGGTAACACCTTTTTCAGTTTCTACTGACGTGGGCTGGATTGGCACTACTGATGTATGGGTGAAAATCTCTGCATTCCATTACCGTCCAAAGGGTTTTACTCACAGCTGTAATGCACACCGGGCTTACTCAGTACAACAAGAAACATGGCAATAAATTATTTAAATCGTCCTGGCAGCTTTTAGCGTTTGTCTATCTTGCTGTCTAACAGGATTATGCTAAAAATAAGCCTTAAAGTAGTTAGAAAGCAGTTACTTACCAGAGTCCTATTAGTATGCAATCTCCAATTTGCCTGACCTCCTCCTAAGCCATATCATTTCCCCTGTTTAGACACAGACCTTTCTCCTTCATGACACTCAGCCGAGTTACAAATCATGCTATTGACAAAGCCATATTTGTAACTGTTACCAGAATGTTCAGAAATTATATAGGGATCAAAAACAGAGCTTGGACCCTGCTCCTGGAGTTAGTCTTAGCATTGTATTGGCTAGAATAGTTGTTCTTGTACGTAAAGAACTGTTGTCCGCTTTGTAGCACCAAACTGTACTAGCTACAACCCTGTGCGAATGCATTTCTCCAGCCAGTGTAGACTGGGCTATAGGCATAGGCCCTGTTCAATACGATTGGTTTTCAAACATGTTTATGGTGACATTTATAAAACTTGCAATGAAATACAGGCAGCAGAAACAGCAGCTAGCGGAGATTGGTATGATTACACAAAGGTGAAAATAGAAATGGTAAGTGACATGAAGCATTTAAAAATCAGTAGTGGCATAATGAGAGTCAAGGTAATGACTCAAACTAGGTTACAAAAATAACCCCATCTGTCTGCAGGACTGAGCAGGACATGGAATCTAGCATATGCTCATATAGCACTAAGCAGTGGGTCTATACCAGGGGTAGGCAACCTATGGCACGCGTGCCGAAGGCGGCACACGAGCTGATTTTCAGTGGCACTCACACTGCCCAGGTCCTGTCCACCGATCCGGGGGGCTCTGCATTTTAATTTTATTTTAAATGAATCTTCTTAAACATTTAAAAAACTTTATTTACTTTACATACAACAATAGTTTAGTTATATATTATAGACTTATAGAAAGACCTTCTAAAAACGTTAAAATGTATGACTGGCACGTGAAACCTTAAATTAGAGTGAATAAATGAAGACTCGGCACACCACTTCTGAAAGATTGCTGACCCCTGGTCTATACTGTATTCTTGTATATTGGTAAATCCAGAGTCTGTGTTATGTCAGTATAAAATTAAACTCAGCAGAGCTACTAGTGTAACTCCAGAATGTAACTGAGATAAGAATCTGGCCTAGTTCGGTTTCAATAATTTTTGCTCTCTATGGAGAAAGGTATAGATAAAATAAAGATCTGATTACTAATTTTTCCTCTATCTCTTTACAGCTGTGCCTGAGAACTCAGCATTGAGAATGCAGTCAAAGTTGACCCAAATTTCCTTCTTTTAACTTGAATTAAATAGCAAACCCTTTCCCTATTGTACTTGTTTTTATAGATGATCATGTCTTTGCTGCTAAGATGTTCTTTTTATGGATGTGTAATATTTCAGATCAGTTACATATAAACAGTCACTTAAGTTGGTCCCTTGTATTTCTTAAAAACCCCAGTATGCTTTGATGTGGAAGGCTTATGCTGGCATTTACCAGAGTGTTACCCGGGGATGCCTGGAGATTTAGCAGTAAGAATAGTAGGAGAGTGGAAGAAACCACAGGAGGAGATTAAAGATCAGCGGAGCGTTTTCATTGGCTCCTTTAAGATGGAGACTCTGTAATTAAGGATTTAGATGGTTCACAAATAGCTCAGCTTTCTGCCTGCTCGCTCACATTATCAGTTTGTTGCTGTTACAAAGAGCTGGATTTTATACTTCGACTAAAAGGGCATAAAAGTAAAAGGTAAGACATGCAATTGGGGAATGCTGCTCATATGCCAATGCTATTTAAGCAACCACGATTATCTCTGTCTCCTTTCCGGATCAGCTTTGAATAGAGTGCGGTTCCTGTAACAAATTTTGTTTGCTTTAAATTTCCCTTTCCTGTTAGTGGCTGTTAACGGATAGGAAAAGAAATGCGAGCAGAGAAAAGAAAATGTAAAAGAGGAGACAGGAAGAATAAAAATATCCAAGCACTCCCGACTGGCATATACAAGTAGGAGACTGAAGAGTTCTGTGTTTCAGGCAGCCTAAGGAATTCTTGTTAGCAGGCAGATACTGTGGTGAAGAGTGAATTATTAACGCCTAGATAAGCGGCAAAGGTCCTCGTTGGCATTTGAGTGTCAGGGTGTGTTGGGGTTGATTTAATTATGCCCACGGGAGAGCTCTCTCCCATCGGCATAGAGCGGCTACTTGGGAGACCTTACTGCAGCTGCAATGGTACAACTGTGGCAGTGTAGATGTAGCCTAGTTACTATTCAGCTTTTGGAGGGCTGGAGAAAAAGCTGCCTTATATATCTGGTCCTTTCCTAGACCAAAACAGTAATAATAATTTGCACTTGCAGAACCTCATTGTTGTTAAAAGCATTTTAATTAAGCCTCATCATGACCCTATCACTTAGCGATTATCCTTATTTTATGGATGGGAAAAGTGGACACCAGGCAGAGCGAGACTGAGTGACTTGTGCAAGTTCACGCAGTGAGTTAGCAGCAGAGCTGGGAATAAAACGCGGGGCTCTTTATTCCTCATCCCCTGCTCTAACCATTAAGATCCCGTTGCCTTTTCAGTAGTTGGCAAGTGGACGGGAATGCATTTTCTCCACTTTGGTATCTAGCATGACTTTTGAAATGTAGTGGGTACTCGGCCAAAGACTAAGGGCTGGAAGGAAAGACAATGTAGGTTGAAATTCTAACTGTGAGGTTTATTAAACTGTGGATGTATAGCCCAAGGGAAGTGATAAAAACTAGATAGGATAAAGCACTATTAAATATGCTGTAGGGACCAATTCCTGGGGAATAAATTAAATAATAATACAGACGCTCCGCAGGTTACGCAAACCGATTTACGCAAATCCAGACTTACGGAAAAAGTTCCGTAAGCTTTTTTTTTGCGTAATTGTCAGGTATACATTCCCGACTTATAGAAAATTCAACTTACGCAAGGCGTTCCGGAACGGAACACCTTGTGTAAGTTGGGGAGCGTCTGTAAATCTAATGTGTCTTCGTTTTCCAGTTGCTATGTTTTTATAAGAGTAAAATGGTACAGTCCCTACTTGAATAGTGCTTTTAATTAACTTCTTGGGGGTTCTTTTGTAATAAAATAAATTTGTGTTGGTAGAATCCTGTACAAACAAGACTTCCTTATGTATATAAAAATTCCCTTCTTCAGTATATACAGAGATTAGTAGTTGTCAGGCAAGTGTCTGGTAATGCATAATATCTTGTATGGGGTATACAGACGATTCGTGTGCTGATTTTGGAGTTTGCTGAATTTATAAATATAGCGTCTGGATGGACTGTGGAGCTGTGCAGATTAGAGTTAGAGATACACAAGTAATCCACCTGCTCTGTTCTACCTGCCCTGAGTCTGAGTTGTCACGTTAGCTAAGCCTGCAGTGCATGTGTGACTGGGACTAATTCTGTAAGTGTCTAATTGGTTGTGTCTTTACGAGTTTGAGACCCACTGAATCTTTTAGTCCAGCAACTGTTACTAGTGCAGGATTGTTCCTTTGGGGGTGCTCTGCATGCCAATACAGGATGCAATTCATCTGCACCTGTATGAGTGTTGGCTAATTATTAACTCACCTCACACCCCAGGGAATTATGCAAGTGAACACTCCCTCTTCCCTTCTCCCCCCCCCCCCCCACTAGGTAAGCAAACAGTCACTGGTAGGTTGTGTCTGGCCCAAGGTCACGCAGTGAGTCAGTGTCACAATGGGCTTGAGTAGAGGAGCGGCCTACTTTCCAGTTTAGGGTCCGAGCTAGGCTCGCCCGTGCAGGGAAGAAGGGCACTGAGACTGGGAATTCAGTATCGTGAAGGAATTCTCGCTCCTTGCCAAGTGTGATAAGAGGCTGGTTTTGTGTGTGTTTCTCAGATCACCACTACCCATCTACCACTGACCACCAACAGAAAGGCTTTATTTAACTTAAAAAAAATTTAGTTCTGCCATCTGTCTGAAACAGCCCTCTTCCCTCTACTCTGCATGAGAGTAAGATCCTTGCTGAGAGTCGCCTGCAGATGCTAAGCCAAAAGAGGCCGGGTCTGCAGAGAGAGCATTCAGAGCAGGGGCGGCTCCAGGCACCTTTGGCGGTGTGTCTGCGGGAGGTCCGCCGGTCCCGTGGCTTCGGTGGCAGGTATGCCGAAGGCGCGGGACCGGCAGATCACCCGCAGACATGCCGCCAAATCCGCGTGACTAGCCGATCGCTCGCAGGCGTGCCGCCGAAGGCCGCCTGACTGCCGTGCTTGGGGCGGCAAGTAACATAGAGCCGCCCCTGATTCAGAGATCAGAATGTACGTTGGGATTTTATTTAGGGGCGGTTGGGGGGGGAAGAGTAGTGGGGGCAGGAGTGTTACCTTTTAGTTGAGGAAAGACTTCACTGGGGTTTGAACCTGTAACCTTCAGTACAGGAGCTTCTACTGTTGGAGCTCAAGCTTGAGTAATTCCGCTACTTTGCTGTAGTAGACCCTTATCCACTTGTGTGGCTCAACCACTAGAGGGAGACAAAGACCCACTCTCTCCAAGGTTGGGGTATGTTTGCACCCTCATAAGAGTCCAAAATGTTGCAGCATGATAATGTACTTTTCTTGTAAACTTTCATGTAAACTCAATACTGATGAAAGTGCAGTGGTTCATAGCCAGGGGGATCGAAGTCCTCACCTAGTCACAGAGCGGTGGCTTCCATCACCACAGTGCCTCTGGTATGACCTGGAGGGGCCAACTCTAGCAATAAGGGGGTGATAGGCACACTTACCCGTTCCACCCTCTGCTGAGGTTGTCAACTATTTATGGTGGAGGGGGCTTACGTGGACTCTTGTCCAAGGTAGACTGGACTGAGGCCACCAAACAGCTGTCAGAGGGTAATGGTTTTCAGTCACTACCAACCTGGCCAGGATTTGGTAAAGGTCAAGGGCTCTGCAATGTGTTACCAGTCTCCTAAGACATGCCCGTCTCCCTGGCTTTTTCCTCTTTGAAATGAGCAGTTCAGCTTGTTCATGATGAAAGTTCTGTGGCAACATCTACAGTGCCTGGGTCAGTTGCTCTTTTTACATCCCCGGCCTTGTGATTCAAGCTTTTATGGCTGAGTTGGATTCTCTTTCCCCATCCCTCCCAAGCTGCATCATCCATAAGTTTCTTACCGGTGTGTCACTTAGATCAGGAAGTGTTATTCCACTGGCGTCAGTGAAAATGAAAAAATGAGCAAAACAGGTTCGTTGGCGGTTTTACTTCCTTGAGACCTTGCAGTGCAGATGTTTTTGCTCACCTTTATTAAACGCATGTGGTAAACGAACATCGCATTATGTATGTACAAGGTGTTCTATTGGGATAACAGATGACATTTATATAGACTGGAGGTACCCTGGGGAAAAAACACGGTTTGGCTCAACAATTGAGTATAAAAGGGTCCCCTGACAACCTACAAGCCAAATACCCATGTAAACATGCTTCTTTATACTGTCCAGCAAACTGAATACTAGTCCCTTTTCTGTTTAGAGAAAAGTCCATCCCTTGGGACTAAATGGTTCAGGGGCCGGGTAATAGGAAAAAGGGAATCTTGTGCTCTCAGGATGAATCCTGCCCAGCTTAGTAGCCACGGGCATCCGTCTGACTGCTGCTCAGTAGGTCTATATGCAGTGAGTTTGATCTCAGTTCAGTTCCTTGGGGGCACTTGCCCACATCGCATTGAATTCACCCGATACTTGGCACTAGCTGTCCCTCTTGTTGGCAGTCTCAGTTGAGAGGCCATAACTGACTGGATCCTGGAGACAGCTCACTTTAGCCTAGGGATGTCCCCTCCAGGTAAGGGTTGAGGCACAGGGGGAGGAAACCTTGTCCTGTTGCTGCTCATCTTGTGTTTGCTCTCTGGATAGAGGAGGTTGCTCTCTAGGGCTGTCAGTCCAGCGCATTTTATCACCAGCACTAAACAAGTCACTTCAGCCATACATTGTGAGAATTTATGCTTCTCTGATTTCATATTTCATCTCCGTTCCCCTCTACTGTTTCTTCTGATACCGCTTTTCCTCCCCTAGGCGGTGCCATTTGTTTGCTGATGATTGCGTAGCTGGCTGCAGTAGCTTGTAAGTCCATGTGGCATCTGCTGGAATCTAAAGCTGGCATTTCTTATGATTCTGTGTTTCTAACCAAGAGAGGTGTTTGGTGTTTTTCTCATCTGCAGCCATGACGGGACCAAGACCGGTAGTTCTGAGTGGCCCATCGGGTGCAGGAAAGAGCACTTTGTTAAAAATGCTGCTTAAAGACTACGGCAATGTCTTCGGCTTCAGTGTCTCTCGTGAGTATTTGTGCGCGACCCGGGGCGGGGTGGCAGGGAAAGTGAAACCGAAGCTTAATAACAGCCAAGGGCCTGACTGTGTAGCTACTACACATAGTTTTCAACATAGTTAGCCCCCAAATCATAAAAATTGCATGTTAGCTGTTGTGGCGTGGGTTAATTGATCTATCTTAACGTGTGTGCTAGTAAGTATGTTTACATAACTTGGGCCATGTTTTACTACTAGTGTAAATGTAACTTCATTAGAATTGCACCTTTTTAAAGGGTTGGTATCTTCATTGCATGCTATGTTAGGTGTAGCATGGATGTTGTTCAGAGTCATCCCTTCCTGGGATTTGTCTTTAGTCTTAAAGTCACAAAGCCCTAAAGCAGAACTACTTACAAACGTATGGCTTGTGTCCTCTAAACACCCCAAGAGAATTGATTAAGATTCCGCTGTGCAAGACCCCACCTGCTTTTCTGCAAGCTTTAACCTTTCTGTGGGTGGATTTAATGAGACCTATGTGGTCTGGCTGTTAGGGTAAGTCAGCAGAATAGTTCTGCTCTTCTATTCAGATTCTTATATCCTGACACTGAGTTACTTACCTGCTTGTGCCAGTGATTGTTTTGTCTCATTGATTTATTTTCCTGCTTAGAACGGTAAGCTATACAGCAGTCTTTGTTTTCTCTACATGAGAAGTGTGTGGTGGATTCCTTTAGTACATAAATAGCCCTATTATATGGCTAACTTACTGTCTCTCCCATCCACCTCCAAAATGTGGAGAGCTGTGAATGCTGATTTTATCATATATACTTTTCTAGTGCCCAGATATGAAGGTGGCTGGCATTCACCTAAGATAAGGAGTTAGATAATAAATGAATACCCCACCTGGATCATTGCTACAGGACTCCGAGTAGATGACCTGTGATATAATCTGTGCTTTGTCTTTATTGATGTGACAAGAAGATGCTGTTTGTTTGCTTGTTTCCAGTAGTATTCTCCGAGTGGTAGGTGGTGTACGGACATATGGGAAGGCACAGTCTTTGCCCCAAAGTGATTACAGTCTCTAAAAGATACGTATTACTTGAAGTTGTGATATTCAATTTCAGATGGAAAAATGTTTAAATGGAATAGGATAAATGTAGCCCTCCCATTGGCAGGCGCTAAAATGTATTTGATTGATAAAGTCTCTCTCACTGGATACGGTATCCGGGAAGTTGTGCGAGATTTAAAGGTTAACCCAAATCTCTGACCTTTTGGTCCAAAGAAAATGAATCCAAAAAAGAAAAGGGAGGAGCTGATGGAGAAAGAGGAAAGCCAAATACATAACTATGTGCTGGTAGTTACAAGAAGGCCTTGCACTGAGCCTTGAAAATGCCACGGAGGAGTTCCAGAGGACATCCTTAGAGGCGGAGGGGTTCCATGGACAAGGTCCCCATGAACCCCCTGGCTTGGCCCAGTTCATATGGAACCTCAGGATCAAGAGTAAGGATAATCCAAATGATCTTCCCTGTTTGAAAAGTCACGTTTTAGGTCTAGATTGAGGGCCCTCTATATTAGCAACCAGACATAGCCAATTTCCAGTCTAGAATGCACATTCGTGTAGCCTAGTTCAGACAAGTTCTCTTGGATCATTAACTGCTTGCTTTAAACCAATTTTAAAAAAATCATCTTTGCAAAATGTGGTTCTATTTTTTTGCCCTCTGTAATTTTTAAAAGAACGACTGTTGAATGTTAATGATGTTGCGGATTCTCAGTCGATAACCTGGGTGAATTGCATTCTGAATTTCCAGAGGACGGCTAGGCTTGAATTTCCAGTCATCTTTTACACAACCTGTCCACTGCAAAACCTGCAGTTAGCACCCGCTGCCTTAACTGACCACTTAGAAGTATCGTCAAGGCTTTGAGAACAATGACATTCATGTTGAAGTCCAGCTCTGCTGGGTCTCCTATTTTTGCTGGGACTTTGGGTGGTATCTTCAGGTCTACTTATCAAATGGATTTTTACTGCAGTAGGAACTTTCTGTACTAGTAGCTTGGAGGCTCTTGGCAAAATCCTGGCCCCAGACTTCCACAAATTCCTCTCTGCATATTTATATCTGCCTCTGTAAATTTCTACCACATGCATCTAACGAAGTGGGCATTCACCCACGAAAGCTTATGCTCCAATACATCTGTTAGTCTATAACAGGGTTTCTCAAACAGGGGTCGGCGCTTGTGTAGGGAAAGCCCCCGGCGAGCCGGGCCGGTTTGTTTACCTGCCCCGTCCGCAGGTTCGGCGATTGCGGCTCCCACTGATCGCGGGAGGCCAATGGGGGGCGGCGGGAAGTGGCACAGGCCGAGGGACTTACTGGCCGCCGCTTCCAGCAGCTCCTATTGGCCCGGAGCAGCGATCCGCGGCCAGGGGGAGCCGCGATCGGCCGGACCTGCAGACGGGGCAGGTAAACAAACCGGCCCGGCCCACAAGGGGTTTTCCCTACACAAGCGCCGACCCCTGGTCTATAAGATGCCACAGGACTCTGTCGCTTTTTATGGATCCAGACTAAAACGGCTACCCCTCTGATCTCTGAATGTTGTGACTTTCAGAATAAGTTTAAAAGTGCTTGAGACTAAAAGACTTTAAAATGTCTCCCTTTGATACATGTATAATGCTTCTTTGTATGTCTCTAGCAACCCAACAAAATCTCACATCACAAGTATCGGGGTCGCCGTGTTAGTCTGTATCCACAAAAACCACAAGGAGTCCATTGGCACCTTAAAGACAACAGATTTATTTGGGCATAAGCTTTTGTGGGTAAAAAACCCACTTCAGATGCAGTTCAGCACAGAAATAGACTTTGTCTATTCCCTAGGCTGCCTCTGTGTGTGTTTGTTTTTTTTAAATCCGTGCACAGCACTTACACCCAGCTGATAAGTGCTTTTAGATGAGACTACATCCTCCTTTTGATCTAGTCCATTCCAACCAGTTTGAAATAAGTCATTCATGTTGTGTTCCATGCTGACTGCCAAAGGGTGTATCACAGTCTCCAGAGCACATGCTAGCATAGGTGCTGGAATTAGGGGTGCTGCTGCACCCCATGGCATGAAGTGGTTTCCATTATAAACCGAGTTTACAGTTTGGTTCAATGGCTCTCAGTACCCCACTATACAAATTGTTCCAGTGTCCCTGCATGGTAGTGCTTCAAAATAACACAACTTATAGTGGTCTCCATATGGATTCTAACTTGGTCTCCTACCTCATTCAGAACTCTGACCTTATTCATTAAATCTATCTATAGGAGCACCTCAGTCTTTTGAAATGGATTTATCCAATACTGTGGGGGAGGGAAGTAGAATTATCCCTGTTTTACAGAGGGGGAACTAGGGGCACAGGAAGATATAGGTTAACCTAGCTACATTGCTCAGGGCTGTGAAAAATTTCACAAGCTGTGCAATTTAGTTAGGTCAACCTAATCCTCACTATAGATACAGCTAGGTCGATGGAAGATTCCTTCCATCGACCTAGCTACTGCCTCTCAAGGGGGTGGATTTACTACAGTGATGGAAAACCCCCTTCCATTGCTGTCGTAAATGTCTACAGGCGTTACAGTGGCATAGCTATAGAGCACTTGTAGTATGTACATACCAGTAGAGGGGTTTGGCCGGGGCTTGTCCCTCTCCGGGGCGGCGGGGAACCACACCGCCTCGCTACTTCCTACCAGTTGCTGACGGGGAATTAGCCTGGCCCCGGAAGTCACTCGCCGTGGCAGCAACAGAGGCAAACACGGACAGTCATTCGCGCCCGGCCCATGGTCAGCAGGCAATAGCGAGTCAAAGGCTCAGGCCCTCAGGTAGGAGCTGAGCAAGGGCAGGCAAACAACCAGCCCAGGCTCTCGGCTCAGAGGGGCCTGGGAGAGGGGGAGACTGCCAGCCACAAGCTGGGTGGCAGGGGGGACGCAGGCCCTCCCACTCCTCTGCGTCCCAGCCCAGGGCCCTAGCAGCAGCAGACGACCCGCTGCTGAGTCAGTGGGGATCCTGGCCACCACACACTGACATGGGCTCTGGCAGTGCTGCAGCCAGACTAGGGTCGGCTGCCTCCAAGCTACTTCCGAACTCCCCCTCTAGAGGTACCTGGGTCCAGACGGTGTCCTCCGGGGTGGGTCAAGCACCATGAGCTCCTCTAGGTAACTGGCGAGGGGCGGGCCGGGCAGCTCCTCTGGGCTCTGGTCGGCATCGGGCGTCGGCAGGTCAGGCCAGTCCTCGGGTCCGCTGTAAGTCGCCGGGGTTTCCCAACCAGGAGCTAGGCCACCTCCCGAGTGAGCTCTGGAGTCGGGCTTTTATACTTCCTGTCCTGCCCCTTGACCTCTGGGGGGCGGGTGCAGAACTTGCTGGCTCCGCCCACTCTGGTGTTGAGAGGGGCTTGTCCCTCTCCAGGGCAGTGGGGAACCACACCACCTCACTACAATACCCTAAGGGCTTGTCTACACAAGGAGATTAAAAAGCAACAGAGGGTCCCGTGGCACCTTTAAGACTAACAGAAGTATTGGGAGCATAAGCTTTCGTGGGTAAGAACTTCACTTCTTCAGATGCAAGTGAGGTTCTTACCCACGAAAGCTTATGCTCCCAATACTTCTGTTAGTCTTAAAGGTGCCACGGGACCCTCTGTTGCTTTTTACAGATTCAGACTAACACGGCTACCCCTCTGATACTTGACAAGGAGATTAATGCACAGTAAACTAGGGTGTGAATTTAAAGCACAGTAACTACCCCACACTGACTCCCTCAGTCAGTTTACCTTAATGCACTGCCGAAGTTTATTAAACTAATGAGCACAAAGGCATTCTTAGTGCACAGTAAGAATGTCTACATGGGAAGGCAGAGCAGAGTAGCTAACATAGGCTTTTTACCCGTATAGACAAGCCCTAAGTGATTTGCCCAGTGTCACACAGGAAGTCTGTGCTGGAACAAGGAATTGTATCTGCGTCTCCCAAGTCCCTAACCACTGGGCCATCCTTCCCTTCCATAAGCAATGACTGAATCATCTAATAATACTCACTTAAGGCACCTAGAAACAAAAGGTGCAAATTGGGTCCAGAAGCTTTGATCAAATTAAACAGAGAATCAAATTACCCAGTGATCGAATTGAAGTCTGTGTATGCTGCTGAGTAAGTGGCTTTGTATTGCTTTTACATTATTATATTCTTGTGTGAACTACAAAATTACAGAGACTGTGTTTGCTTCCAGATACCACAAGGCAACCAAGAGTCGGAGAAGTGAATGGCAAAGGTCAGTGTATTGCCCTTTGTTGTATTGTCAGATTAGGCAGGGCTACTGCTCTGAGAATTCTGGACGGCGTTTCCTGCTATGTAAAAGCTTGCAGAACCTGAGAGGAGTAGCTAGTTCTGCTGGTAGACAATGAAGAGCAAATAGGGCTTGTAACCAATGGATTAGTACATGTTGAGCAAGTTTTGTTGTTTATGGGCATGTTCCGTGAAAGTGCAATTGCGGGGAAGTCAGACCTTATTTACTTAGAGTTTATGGAGTGTATTTACTTTAGTACGTGTCCAATAACAGTATTTTACACTTACATAGGACCTTTCATTCTGAACGATCCCAACGCAGGGCTTCGGAGCGGAGCCCAGACCTGGAGCGCAGAGCAGCTCCGGAGCAGTAGAGCTGCAGGTTTTTGCCTGGAGCGGAGCCGGAGCACAGCTCCAAAGCCCTGTTTTATAAACTGAAGATACAGACTATACCCAGGGATCACTTCACCTTCAAATGAAATGCAGCTGCCTCTGTTGTAGGAGGTAGCAGCTGCGTAATAGCACACAGCAATCTTACACAACAGTTTAGGACAGAATGTGCTGAGTACTCGGCAGCTCTGATTAACTTCAATGGGACTTACTGGGTGCTCAAAACTTTTGAAAATCAGGCCATTTAATTTAGGTACCTACCGGTGGATTTAAGAGCGAAACTCTAGACACCCAGTTTTGAAAATCTAGATCTTAAAGGCCAACTACTAATAGTAAGGCTCTGGATTTCATCCCTATTCCAAGAGTCCTTGCCTCCAGTAGCACAGAATAGAACCCTGGCCCCTCCCAAAAAGCATTCTGGGGTCATTGTTTTACTACTGACTGGGAGGGAACAGTGTAATTTAATTCAGTTGCCAGAGCAACTGAGGTTTAAAATGCAGGGACATTAGAGTCAACCCAGCACCGAAAAGCATCTGAAATGTCTTACTGGTGTCTTTATGCCTGAATAGCTCAAAAAGGTCCACATGAGATTTTTACCTACTTTCCCAAAGGAAAGTTTACCTTTCAACTGAGAAGAAGAAATTTCAGCCAAAGTGGGTTTTGTTTCGGGGACGGGGGCACAATAAGCCTCTAAAAATAGAGGCACTTAGGCTGAAATGACTTCTCATCTACTACTGTAGCGTGTTGTAAGCATGGCACTGTAATGAGAGAGGTCACTGGCGATCTGGAGAGTAGAAGAGGCAACGTAAACAGCAGCAACAGTATATCCGGCCAATTATTAAAGATGCATTGGAGATAACTAAATACCATGAGCGAGGTGCGGGGATCCATTGTGTTTCTGTATGTATTAACCAAGGGCCAAATTTTTTAATTTCAGTGCCTGAAAGCTAGGCACCTAAATAAGCATTTAGTTGCCTAACATTGGCATTTAGGTGCTTCATTACATTTTAAGTCTCCAAATGTGTACACGTGGCCCTGAGCCTTTATCTTGTTCTAAGTCAGATGGAAGCTGCACATTGATATAGATTGTTTTTCAATATTGCTGGATCCAGAGTACCACTTTGTGACCAGAGATCAAATGCAGAAAGAAATTGATGCTGGCGAATTCATTGAGCATGCGGAGTTCTCTGGAAACATATATGGAACAAGGTATGTAACTATTACACTGTATCCAATAGCTCACGTGGACTATGGATTGCCATTTACTGGCTACTTGTGTTCTGCCCTAAGATGATGGGGAAATATTTTAACTTGCCATGACACTATTCTCTCCCTAGACTAAGCTTTTCACTCTGGCAGCATGTCTGCTATTAATTTTATAATTTCACTAGTAATTGGTGACATTCACCCGTGTGCAAAAGGTCAGTATCAGGCGTGTGCAACGCTCAAATTTTGCTTAAGCCCCAAGATTTGAGTGCGAGATAGTTCATAGTGCTCACGCTGGCCCTTCACAGAGGTGAATTTCACTCGTACGGAATGTTTATAGTGCTCTTCATCTTCAAAGTGCTCTACAAAGATTAATTAAAATGGGACTAAGATTCTGCATTCACTCCCTGTGTTATCCCCCAAAGGCCTGAGTGTGATCAGATCAGTGGTGAAAGGAAGTGACACACGCCTCAATCTGGTACAGTAACGCTTACAAATTAATAAATACTCTCTGGTGTTAGCACCTGCAATTAGGATTAAAGTGTAAAGTGGATTTTAAAATAGCATTGCTGCTGGCATAAAAGTGATCATCAATGAAACACTAAGTAAGCTGCAATATAAATTAAAAGTCATATCTTACTTAACACAACATCTCTGACAATTATTACAGCCCAGGTTGGATCCGAATGGCAAAAGTAAAATAAGTGCAATTGTTTTCTAAGATACCAAATCAGTAATAGAATGAGTTGATTTTAAAATTGCGAATGCCTCTTAAGGGTGAACGGAAATGCTTTAAAATACATGCAAAAAAAGTCTAAATTTCCAAAACCACGTGTGATTTTTTGGGGACCAAACTTGACAGTTTAAGGAGACCTGCCTTTTAGAGCTCGGGTGCTCAGCATGTTCTGAAAATCAGGCCCCTTTACAGTGTCTCCAAAATTGGGGCAACCAAAATCACACATCACTTTAAAAAAAATTAATCTTAAACTTCTGAGTGCATTATCCAAATCTAAAATTACAGATCAATACATTTTTAAAACAAATGAAAATAATTTTCTCACTTTACAGTATCTGCCTTCACTTCACTTCTAGTTTGTGTCTCTTGAAAGATTCGACATGATTTCCTTAAGGCAACATAAGGAAGGCAGCTTCCTGTTTTACTCTAGCATTTCTGATGTCACTGGCTTGCTCAGGAGGAACACGTAATCTTGGCCTTCGATCTCAGCCGTTAGAAACCTTCCAACTCACCTTGAAGGAGAAATCAATTTCAAGCCTCTTGAATCCATGGATTCAATCTGCTAAGGGGAGTTTGCCTTTGAACAGGATTTTCCATTTAATCCAGGCCGCCCCTCTTCTGGGATACCTCTCAGGGAGCAAGCTGAGCTTACCAGCCCCAAATGGCAATAATAATATATGGAGATATACCTATCTCATAAAACTGGAAGGGACCCTGAAAGGTCATCAAGTCCAGCCCCCAAGTACTGATTTTGCCCCAGATCCCCAAGTGGCCCCCTCAAGGATTGAACTCATAACCCTGGGTTTAGCAGGCCAATGCTCAAACCACTGAGCTGTCCATCACTCACCCCACAGTGGCAGCTCCTGTGCTATGGGGCTGGCGGGGCTTGGCTCTCTGCTCCAGGCGTTGTAACCTATGGGGTTGCAGCGTCACTCAGGTTTGGCCCTGCCCCCCTTGACTGGACCAAATTTGTGTGAATGGAGTTGTGACCTGGCTCATGGGGTTGCAGTGCCACTCACTCAAATTTAGCCCACCTGGACTCCCGTCGTCATGACAACTGGGCTAACCCTGAGTGGCGCTGGGACCCTAGAGGTTGCAGTACCTGGATCAGGGAGGCGAGCCCAGCCAGCTCCATGGGACAGGAGCTGCCACGCGACCCTTTGAAACATTCTGAAGACACAATTTTGGGTCCTGACCCACAGGTTAAGAAACCCGGAATTAAACTAAGTATTCTTCCTTTCCTGTCCTAAACTGTTACATCACATTAATGTGCCCTGCTATACAACTGCCATGGTGCACTCCAGAGGCATCTGCATCTTAGCAGTGGGGAAGTATGTCCTGTATGTACGCTATACTGGTTTGTTTAGGCACATTTCAGAATCAAAGGTGCTTTGTAATAGTAACACATTTCCCCTCAGGTTTTCCCATCATAGAGACTAAGGTTTGTTTTCTCCATTCCCCCAGAAATGCTCCAGACATGATCCATCAGACTAGTTAGGGCCGGATCCTAAGCGGTATTGAGCACCCACAGTTGTCAGTGAAGTTTCACGGAGAGGGTGGTGAAGCACTGGAATGGGTTACCTAGGGAGGTGGTGGAATCTCCTTCCTTAGAGGTTATTAAGGTCAGGCTTGACAAAGCCCTGGCTGGGATGATTTAGTTGGGGATTGGTCCTGCTTTGGGCAGGGGGTTGGACTAGATGGCCTCCTGAGGTCCCTTCCATCCCTGATAGTCTGTGATTCTGAAATAGCTCAGGTTTCAGGGCAGACCTAGGGCCAAATTCAAGCCTGGCGTAAGCGAGTGCAATGCTGTTGCTGCTTATGCAGAGTCTGAATTTTCCCCTTCATCTTTTCTCCCTAGATATTGCCACCCTTTATGCGCTCTGCTTTGCCCATCTGTATACATTTAGGAGCAGCTGTTTTAAATCCAAAGACAGCTGCTTTGCTCTACCAGATATTTGTAGGTTCATTTCTACTGCACACCTGTGGCCATCTTATGAATGCAAGGATTGCCCAGTACTGAAATAGGTGACTATACATCACCAGACTAGGTGAAGCATTAGTCTATCTCCAGCAACAGCTAATGCTGTGCTGTGGATACAAGTTTCTTCCTGCCCTTACCCCACTAGCTTATGCCCTGAAACATGGTGATGCCATTCTTCATACAATATTGTCCTTTTCAAGAACACCTTTCATCTCAAAGTGATAAAAGCAATCCTGAAACGCAGCCTCCTTTGAGCTGCAGCCAGCTAGTGCTCACGCCATGCAGGCAGGGAGGGGAAATGTTAACCGAGGAAATTAGGAAAAAAAAACCAAGGCTTACTGAAAGTGTGGTAGAAGAAAATAGAGGATTTAAGGCCATATCCAAGAGATCTAATCCTTTCGTGACTGAAAGCTAGCATGCTTTTTCCAAGACGTTTTGGTGATGGGAAAGATATAAGAACCTGAACCAAAGAGAAATTAACTTACCCCAGGAGGTGTCAGTCATTTTAAAAAACAAACTCGCCCACAAACACCGCTTCTCTGATCACAAGGGCTAAGATTTTTTCAGACTGATGGTTCTGGATGCTTAATTGGAGACCACTTAAAGGAGCCTGTGTTCCAGAAAGTACTGAGCATCTACTCTCTGAGAATCAGGTCCCTGTTAGATGCCTCAAGTTAGGCAGCCAAACTCAGTAGTTCCTCTGGAGAACCTTGACCAAGATCTTTGCTGAGTGTGTGCATGCCACTGTAGGGTCCAGTAATGTGAGGTGCTGAGAAATCACTAGGAGCAGAAGAGACAGCACCTTGGGCATCTCGTGCTTAAATCTGAGGATGGGCGGGGAGTCTTTCCACGCTTAGTGTTAGAGCAATTTTTGTGGATTTGTGACAGAAAACAGTCGAAGCCATAGCTCTAGTCGCTAACAACTTCTGCAGTTTGTGGGGGGAAGAAAAGAGAACTGCAATCCAGCCCAGTCAGTGAGATGGATGTGCAAGGCAAGCTCGTAGATCTCCGTGTTTGTATAGTGTTTGCAGCGATGACAATAAGGTGGGTTTAAAGGCTTTAGGACAGGATTAATGTGGAAATCCCAAGAATAACTTCGAAAGCCGGGACTCGTGTCACCTGCTGCAGCAGGAGGGGTCTTGTTAAATCCGTTCCTAACTCCAGATTTCTGCTCCATCTTGTTAAAACAATTCTGGGAAGAGGAAAGTGGCCCCCTTTTCCATCTATCCTAGGTATTTGTATGGCCCCCATCACCGTAGCATCTGAGAACCTCATCATCGTTAATGTATTTATCCTCACTGCACCCCTGGGAGGAAGGGAAAGGCGATTATCCCTGTTTTGCAGGTATCATAGAATCATAGAATATCAGGGTTGGAAGGGACCTCGGGAGGTCATCTAGTCCAACCCCCTGCTCAAAGCAGGACCAATTCCCAACTAAATCATCCCAGCCAGGGCTTTGTCAAGCCAGACCTTAAAAACCTCCAAGGAAGGAGATTACACCACCTCCCTAGGTAATGCATTCCAGTGCTTCACCACCCTCCTAGTGAAATAGTGTTTCCTAATAGCCAACCTAGACCTCCCGGACTGCAACTCAAGACCATTGCTCCTTGTTCTGTCATCTGCCACCACTGAGAACAGCCGAGCTCCATCCTCTTTGGAACCCCCCCTCAGGTAGTTGAAAGCAGCTATCAAATCCCCCCTCATTCTTCTCTTCTGGAGACTAAATAATCCCACTTCCCTCAGCCTCTCCTCATAAGTCATTTGCTCCAGACCCCTAATCATTTTTGTTGCCCTCCACTGGACTCTTTCCAATATTTCCACATCCTTCTTGTAGTGTGGGGCCCAAAACTGGACACAGTACTCCAGATGAGGCCTCACCAATGTCGCATAAAGGGGAACGATCACGTCCCTCGATCTGCTGGCAATGCCCCTACTTATACAGCCCAAAATCCATTAGTGTGCTCTTGTTGCCAAGAAGGCTGTTGACTCATATCCAGCTTCTCGTCCACTGTGACCCCTAGGTCCTTTTCTGCAGAAGAGGTAGGGAACTGAGACTCTGGTAACAGAGCTCTTCTAGGGAGGCCTTGCTTCCACGATGATTTCCTTGGCCTAGGGGGACACCACAGCTCAGGAAACGTGATTCCCTAGGAATCACGCCCCACACCTGTCTGGAGTGAGCTCATCTCCTCAACCCTGGTGTGTGCAGCCATGGCTTCACTGTCCTAATTGGCTGCTATCCTTCAGGTGTTGTGGCAGAAGAGGGTCTTGGAGGAGGGTTTGGGAGAGGAGGAGGTGGTAGGGACTGAGCAGCTCCATTCAGGGAGATGTCCCATGTGTAAGAGGCAGCAGGGAAGGCGGCAAAGACACAGTGGTAGGAGGAGTGGACGGATGGGCAGGCAATCCATGGTAGCAGTATGATCATTCGCATCCAAACCGTACCCCCAGGGAGAGGAGGTGAACAGCACATAGACAATGCGGGGACAAAACCAAACAGCCGCACCCGTCCCCTAAAGGTTGTTTAGTCTCATCTTGTCTCTGTAGTGCTGTCCTGACAGTTTTGCCATGTAACTGAGAATCAAAATATGAACAGAACATTAGCCCGTCCACTGCAAGGTCAGCTGGGTTTTTTTTTTTTTTTTTTGGTCAGGTTCCATTTAAGTCATGAAGTTCATAGGCAGTAAGCGTGTTACTGATTAGAACTGGGAGAATTATTCTTACTATAACAATTCAGGAGAATATAGGCTGCATTTTAGCACCCATTTTGTTAGGATGGGTCACCTTTACATAAAAAGGGCATGCTGTACAGACAGATACTGACAAAAGGAATGCTTGCTCACACACACTATAGCAACTGCTATCATACTAGCAGAGTATATGACCGTCTACACTCCGCTTGTAATCAGATAGCGGGCTGGACTAGCGGATCTCTTGAGGTCCCTTCCAACCCTACCTTTCTAGGATTCTATGAGCACCTGTGGGGAGGGCCTGGGATCAGGGTTGGGTGGGGGCGAAGTTTCACAAGAGGAACTACAGCTTAACCTCTGCCTGAGAGTATGAAAGCCTTCTCTAAAGAACTGCTCTTTCTCTTATCCTCTGTTGCCACCATGTGGCCACTCAATTTAACTAATTTAACCCTCCATAGCCACCTCAAAACATTTTCTCAGGTTTTCTCCTCTTACTCTTTATCATTTGTAGTACATGAGCCCCAGCCACGGACCAGAACCCCATTGTGCTAGGTGCTGTACAACCCCAGAAGAAGAAGATGGTCTCTGCCCCAAGGAGCTAACACCATTTATTACAGTATTCAGATAATTGGAGTCACTGCTCTTTAGATGTTAGTTTGTTCTAAGAGGATCATAGCATTTGGAGGGAAGGTCAAGGCATATCAGATGCAGCCCACAGTGGGGAAAGCATATGCTCATCTTTGACAGTCCAAAGGAAAAATATTTTAATACTCCTCTTCTTAACTTGGTATCTTGGCAAATGCTATGAAGGATACGGCACTCTTCAAGCGAATTTATTAGTATGGAAACTTGTGACCTCTTATAGAGAAGTAACCTTGTTCAGTGGCTTTTCCTCCTTAGTCCAAACATCTGTGATTCATAGATTCCCGGGCCAGAAGAAGGCCACTGTGTTCATCTAGTCTGACAGCCTGTATAACACAGGCCAGAACTTCCCCCCAAAAGAATTCCTATAGCAAATCTATTAGAAAAAGCATTGTCATGATTTAAAAATTGTCAGTGATGAATAATCCATAACAACCCTTGGTAAATGGTTCTGCCGGTTAATTACTTTCACTGTTAAAAATCTATGCTTTATTTACTGTCTGAATTTGTATAGTTTCAACTTTGAGCCATTGGATTGTGTTCTACCTTACTTCTGATGTTGTCACCCTTGTAGTCCTTGGGGATTTGTAGGGGCTCTGGTGTTTGTGCCTCTCCAAAGAAATGATGTCATTGCTAGCCTGTAACTAAGATGCTCTTTGTTTATCTCAGTGGAATGCAATGCCATCTCGTTAGCCATTTCCATACACTTAATTTATCTTGATGTAACAATATGCACTTGTATGAAGCTCTAGGCACCTATATGGTTTTATAAGAACATGTCAGATTCTGTGGTCTCAGCCCACAAAATCTAATTCTCCAGTACCCACCATAAAACTCCTCCCTCTTTGCCAGCCCCTTGTGAACAATTTATTCCCCCGCCCCACTTCAGGGCAAGCCTGGGAGAATAGCTAGGCCTTTCAGCTTGCCCAGTAGGCCAATGTATGTGGGCCGTCTTGGAAAAGGGGGTGGAGGAAATCTAGAGATGGGGACCAGTCACTGAGACAGTCCTGCTAGCCACCCCCTCCTATTGAATCCAAGGAGCTGTGGTCAAGTCCCTTAGCAGACTAGAACTGCTGCAGTTTCCCATGAGGAGATAGAGGCAACTATTAACAAGATATGTACAAATAATAATGCCTGGCTGTTATATAGCACGTCTATCTGTAGATCTCAAAACTCTTTCCAAAGGCGGTCAGCATCATTATCCCCATTTTACAGCTGGGGAAGCTGAGGCAAAGAGAGTAGAAGTGACTTGCCCAAGCAGGGTAAGCTAGGAATTGGACCTGGGTCTCCTGAGTCCCCCGTATTATGCCCTATCCACTAGGCTACACTGCCTCCATTTCTGAAATTTCCACTTCTAGTTCACTCACCTCCCTCTTGTGACCATGTGGAAGACACCTCTAGGGACGGGGACTGGGAAATATCAATGCAAAAGAGAATGTCGGTGGTGAGGCATAGATTGTGAACGGTTCTTAATGCACGAGGAATAGATAACTAAGGTTCCCTGGGTCTCCCTGCATGGCAGCCCCATCCCGGTGTCCAGTAACTAACTTCTTCTCTCCCTTCCCCCCAGTAAAGCTGCAGTGCAGGCCGTGCAGGCACGGAACCAGATCTGCGTCCTGGATATCGACTTGCAGGGCGTCAAGAGCATTAAGAAAACTGACCTGAAGCCGATCTACATCTCTGTCCAGGCTCCGTCCATAGAAGTCTTGGTGAGTGATCCAATTCATGGATGAATTCAGTGAAGTGATGAGAATTTCCTGCCTCCCCTCCATTGATCAATTTACTATATAACCCCCAAAACAGGTAATGGATTTTGATCAAACCTCTGCCTATCCTCTCTCCTCCCTGCTCCTTGTGTTGGCTTTGTGCACACTCAGCCTTCTCTTTAAAAGGCTCCGACAAGACCATCCTTCCCCCACTTTGTTTCTTCTGTTTTTTACCCTAAGTCCATTATGTGAGGGGTGTTTCTCCTTAAGAAGAAGCAAGGCCAGGCCGTGAGCTGCTGCCGCAAAACCAGCTCCAAAGTGTCGCCTAACAGCTGCCATTTATACCTCCAGGGCTGTTCAGTTGGCAGCTGCATTGCAAGAAGCAGCACAGTCCAGTGGCCTGAGCACAGGGCTGGAAGCCGGGAATTCCTGAGGTCAAATCCCAGTTTGGACAGAGACTTGCATTGTGGCCTGGGGCAAGTCAGTTAACTGTTGGCGTTAGTGAGGATATACTTCCTTACATCCCATGGTATGCGTGCGGCTTTATTGATCAGGGCCACAGCCGGCCTCTTGATCTATTCCTTCTGGCCAATGGGCAGCGCAGTGTCACCTAGCTCCAGAAACAGCCATGCGCCAGGGGAGAGGGTGTTTGAAATGACTTCCTGTTCTCTGCCTGTGGCACATGACAGTCTAGTCTCCTGTGGGCTGTAACACTTTGGTCTCATTCCAGTTGTTGGGTTTAGTGTGTGGGCGCTGGGTGGCGTTGGTGGCCTTGATATACAGGAGGTCAGGCTAGACAATTTGATGGTCGTTTCTGGCCACAAACATGATGACTGTGACTTGGAGCCCTTTGAGGGTAGTTGTGATGGCAGTAATGGGACTTGGGGGCCAGGGCTGACTGTTCTCCAAACGGTGCTTGGAACGTGCATTTACGCTTGTCGTCTTTGGGCTATAGGAAAAGAGACTGCGCGACAGACGGACGGAGTCCGAAGAGAGTCTACAGAAGCGGCTGAACACCGCTCGTGTAGACATGGAACTTAGTAAGTACAGGAAGCTCACAGAGACACAACCCCAGTGGGGACTGGGGGCCGGGGGCGGGTGGGAGGAGAGCACATCAGAGTTTTTGGTGCCTTGTCATACACAGATGTCTAGCACCCTGTCTCGGGGGTTTATGGCAGGTCCGGCCAGATGAACTGACTACGACTATTTGGCAGCTGGGAGCTAATTGCAGGGGGAAGAGGGGATTCACTGTCCTGGATTGCCAAAGAGGGGCGGGGCCATGTCACCGCTTAAACTAGCATGGAAATCGCAGCTGTAAAGACCTCACAGGCACCGGGTGTGTTTGTGAGAGAGAACACCTCAGCCTTCCATTGTCTGCGTAAAACCTTAGGCACTAACTGTGAAAATCCTCCTCTCCGGTCCCTTCCCCCTCCTTCTGAAAGATCAGGAGCCCTGACTCCCTTCCCTCACCCCTTGGCACAGCACCATGGGAAAGATCACCTCCCCCTGACAAGTGGGAAGGACCTCCTAGCCCCTTCCCACCTCCCCTCACTCCTCCAGACCAGTTCTTCCCATCCCTGGCTTCCACTTACATCCTCCCTTCCCCCACTCCCAGGCATGAGGGGAATGGGGCAGTTCAGTCTCAAAGCTGTTAGGAGGTACTAGGGCCACTGATGTACTGTTCAGTGTTACACTGTTCTTAGTGCTTCAGGGTTTGTGTAGAGCAGTGGTCCCCAACACGGTGCCCGTGGGAGCCATGGCGCCCACTGGGGCATCTAAGTGCGTCTGCGTACTGGCCGGCGGACAAGCATCTGCTGAAATGCCGCCGACAAGCAGCGTCGTCCAGAGGCGTCGCCGCCAAAATGCCGCTGATTTTCAGCGGCGCCTCTGGATGGCGCTGCTTGTTGGCGGCATTTTGGCAGTGACGCCTATTGACGTTGCCACTTCTCGACAGCATTTTGGCGGATGCTTGTCCGCCACCATGGTCCGCGGTGGCTCGTCCTCTGGCGCCCGCCAGACGAAAAAGGTTGGGGACCACTGATGTAGAGTGAATGGAGCTTGTTGGGTTTTTTTGTTTGTTTTTGGGGCTTTTTTTGGTTTTTTTTAGTACCAACCACACCATAAAAATACTTTGACAGCTATTAACGCACTCCAGGGTGGCTGGGAGCACTAGGTTAAGTGTCAAGATTTTAATTTATTATGAAGTAAAGTGAATTTCATTTTTTAACAGCTTCCCTTATTTCTATCTTAGGTCCTTACGTGGCCCCCCTCAGGGTAGTATCCGAGTGCCTCACAATCTTTAATGTATTTATCCTCACAACACCCCTGTGAGGTAGGGAAGAGATGCTATCCCCATGTGACAGATGGGAGAACTGAGGCATAGAGAGGTGAATGACTTGCCCAAGTTGACAGTCTGGTTTTTTTGTTCGTTTTTGTTCTGTTCGTACAGCACCTAGCACGATGGGGGTCCCAGTCCATGACTAAGGCTCCTAGGTAAATAAATTCACACAGGTAGTCTGTGGCGGAAGTGGGACTTGAACGCAGGTCTCCCAAGTCATAGGCTAGTGTTCTACCCACTGGACCTCTTTCCCTTTAGTTGCATAGAGTTGTTTAAAGGGAAAATCTTAGAGTTGCCTCATCAAACTATACTTCCGCCTTTAAATTGCTGACGCTTTCCTTGTTCTATCCCATCTTCCACATCCACTCCTCTTACCTGGGAGAATCCTTTGTCGTTTTCAGCTCTTAGCCTGATGCAATCTTAAAACTAGACTTGATCTAAGTAGAATGCAGCATGCTCTCCTATAAAATTACTTCACAAGGAGGCTTGACAGAGGAGATTATTAGCAGTGGCTGAAATAAAATAAGACTGTTAAGAGTCCACAAGAATTAGAGTCCCAAAAAAGAAGGCGAAGGAGCGAACGGTCCTTTTCTGTGTTCTAACTCCTGTTTTGATTCACTAGGTAATGAACCTGGCCTTTTTGACCTGATCATCGTCAATAATGATCTACAAAAAGCCTATTCTGAACTGAAGGAGATTCTTGCAGAGGTAAGTCATTTAGGGCTCTTCTGCCAGGGGGTACGGTCGAAGCCATTGTAAATGGAGAGTCAACTGTTAGAGAGCATCAGAAGGAAATGCTTGACAAACATTCCGTTTCCGAGAGAAGGGTTATAGCCCTGACTCAGTAAGATGTCCAAGCACATACCAAACTTAAAGAGGGAAGTCTAGTATGCAGATTTTTTTTCCTGGTCCAGGACCAGTATTTGCAAAAGTTTACCCAGGGCAGGGGCCGTGTCTTCTGTAGTGTTGGACTGGGCCCAGCAGAGTGACATTGGTCAGAACATAATCAGTAAATGCACTGACCTTCATGCACCCAAAGCCAGGACCCAGTTGTTGGCTTCGGGAGCCCTAAAGGTCACTGCTGTCCAAGCAGTTCCTTCTGAAGATTGAACATGGGTGTTGTAACAAAGAGCAGAACTTTAAGCTTGGCAGTTAGGGTAGGAGAACTGTATCTTGGACAGCAGGGCCTCTGAAAAGGACATAGGGGTCCTGGTGGATAACCAACTCAACACAAGCTCCTAGTGTGATGTGGTGGCTAAGAGGGCTAATGGGATCCTTGAATGTATAAGCAGAAGTGTTTCAAGTAGGAGCAGGGCAGTGGGGTTACCTCTATATCTGGCATTAAGTGAGACTCTTGTGGAGTTTTGTATTCAGTTCTGTGGTCCACAATTCAAAGAGGATGGTGAAGAATTCGAAAGGGTTCAGAATAGAGCTACAAGAATGATGCAAGGTGTAGCCTGATATAGGGTGTACTGATAATATTAATTTGGATAATATGGGAATGTAATTTATTTATTTTATTTTATTTAAATAATATTAATAATTATTAATAATATTAATTAGTATGGGGTTTAGGCTTGCCAATATGTTTGATTAGAAGATAAAAGTTTTTGTTCTGAATTAGGCTTCACAGAATTTATAAAGAACCCTCGGGGGTATGACAAGAAGCTTACACTGAGACAGATATAGTTTTAAAGACTTTTTATTGAAATTAATAATAGTAAGTAAATGATAAAATACCCAGAGTTACAAAGTTACAATTGCATTACTGCTATTTAAAAGATACATATGATGATATAGTATTACATGCAACAAAGCTTTGGTTAACATACTCACACCCTTTTTTGATAACCTGGTGGTAAGAGACACAGGAACAGCCTTGCGGTTTAGGTTTTTTAATTTTTGTGTGAGGGATGCAGTGCTTAAAAAATGCTAAGCGCTATTAAAGCTGACTAGGGTTTACTTGACAAACTTAAATAAAAACCTAATAAACAAACTAAGAATAAAACTTAGGGAAACCAAGCTTAGCCTAGTTCCCTTGAAACTTAAAGTTTAAGAAAAACAACAATAGCCTACAAATAGTAGCAGTTATCGTAGATAGAGTGAAGAAAGTAAATAAAAATGGAGTAAAGTGAGAATGGAGATGGAGTAAAGTAAGAACGGAGATACTTTATTGAGGTAGGTTACCTTTTTTATAGGGTAGATGCCGGACCTTCTTCCTTTTATGCCCAAATTTTATTCCTTACCCACAGAAATGTTAGGGTACACTTACCCCATAGGCTAGTATGTCTGTGCGTATTGATGACAGGTATGTACACACATCAGTCTTTTGTGGTGTACTTGCTAAATCTGTGGGGAAAAACCCCTATGCCATTTTTTATTGTTTGTTGGTCTAGATAAAAGGTCATGGACATAGGCGTGGGGACTCCTCTATTTAGGTAACAAGCTCTAGGTCAACTTTGCTTTTTGAGTAAAAGGTCTTAATATGGGTCTGCTCACTTTGCCTTAGCTTAACATACAGGATATGGCCTGTAGGTCTCTTGCATTACAGCCAAACTTACTTTAATATAAATCTAAACCTATTACAATACATCAAATACTTAAACTATAAGAAAAGATATATATGCACGCACGCAAGCAAGCAGGGCTACAGACCCCTCTTTGACGGGGTGGTTTGCACCAAATGAATCCCGTCGCACAGGTAGGATGTAGGTGGTTAAGTATTTATGGGAACAGTTTTAACACCATTTTTATAAAGATGATAGGTTGGGTTAGACTGAATAATAGTAATGTTTTTAAAAGTAGGAATAGGTGAAATAACTTAATTTTTTATGGAATAAACAAAAATTTGGTTTTGTGACAGGACACTCCAAGGGACCATATTGGTACCTCTTTTGGTTGGTAACCATGCAAAATTGGTTATTTTCAGCATAGGTTACCCTTTTTATTGGAGTTTTATACGTGGTCAGCCTTATTAGGCATGACGATGATGAATTCCATACTCTCTCTCCCTGTAGTTTACACAGAACAGTGTTTGTTTCAAACACGTTACACCTACAGATGTACTGAGGCTCTTTTTAGAGCAACATCTGTGGCACTTTTTGAGTTGGAGTGTGATAGACCACCAGGGGAGGTGCATTAATGCATTTCCTATAGATGATGTTTTTGAGGTGACCTATAGAATGGACAGCAACTAATTGCCTGTACACATCCTTGTTTGGGTTAAACACTGGTAACAAGACTGTGAATGAGACATACAAGGATTGTGCCATTATACAATTTTTTGAAAGAAAACAACTGTTTTGGTTGGGGTGAGGTGTTACAGCAGACTACCTTCAGATGATTGGGTATTTTAGGATTTGGAGTGATCAACACCGGAGCCTTGACAATGGCCTGTTTTTGCTGCGATATTGCTTTCGTGTGTTGCTCAGTCCATTTCCATTGGCCACCTTTTTTTTTTTTTTTTAAAAGAGCTGGTACAAGGGACCTGCAATGGAAGCAAAATTGAAAATGAAATCCCTGTGGTACCCAGTTAAACCCAAAAAAGGATTTTAAAGGGTCCTGTGGTAAAGGCAATGTTTGGATTGCATCTACTTTTTGTTGTGTTGGGGTTCTACCCCATTTTGTCAGGGTGAGGCCCAAGAAAGAGACACGATTGGCCATTAGCTGTGCCTTGGCCGGATTGCACTTTAGCCCCGCTTCCTTGATTTTCTTAAACGTTAAGTGTCAAGGCAATTAGGCTAAGCTTGGTTTCCCTACGTTTTATTCTTAGTTTGTTTATTAGGTTTTTATTTAAGTTTAAGTTAATATAAATCTATAAACCTATTACAATACATCAAATACTTACACACCCACATCTTTTCTTATAGTTTGTGTGTGTGTATATATGTGTGTATATACGCACACACACGCAAGCAAGCAGGTTAGTCCTATAGGCTACAAAGGTCAGAAAAATCTACTTTACAGTGAGAGATTTAAGACTGTTAATCTATTTATTTTAACGAAGAGGATGTGAAGAGGTGATTTGATCATGGTCTATAAGTACATGGGAGAAGATGTTTTAACCTAGCAGACAAAGGCGGAATGAGATCTGATGGCTGGAGGCTGAAGCTAGACCTATTCAGATAGGGAGCAAAGCACGCGTTTTTAACCCTGATAGTGAGAGAACCATTAGAACAATTTACCAAGAGATGAGTTCGATCATGTGAAGTCTCTCTCTAAATCCAGACTGGATGTATTTCTAAAAGGTGTAGTCCATTTCGGCCATAAAATACGGGCTTGATGCAAGGGTCACTTGATGAAATTCTATGGCCTATTCTATGCCAGAGGTCAGACTAGATGATCATAATGATTCTTTGTGGCCTTACAATCTATGAAGCTATAAATTATTTACAGAGAGCAATACACGATCAATCGTTTTCTTCATCTGCTTGCAGGAAATCCAGAAGATCCAAGACTCCAAGAATTCCTGAGTTCAGTCTGCTTGGCCGCCATTCCTAACGTGCTTCACAGCATTCTGTTCCAAGAGAGACATTCCCTTTAGCCTGATCCCCTTCTGAGTTACTATGACATTTATAGTAAAAAAACCAAAACAAAAGCAAAACCAACCTTATATTTATATTAGCCGGGGCTTCTGCCACTTTGTGTGCGCACGCTAAAGCGTCCAGTGCTCTTCTAGGTTTGCATGGAGATTTCAGACAGACAGTCTGAAAGTCCCTGTACTGTATTTCCTGAGCAGAATTATTCTGAATTCACTCGTGTAGCCTGATCGTAGATACAGCCCATGCTGATACAATCAGTGCATGTAGTGTGTGAAACTGTAAGCAGTGGTCTCCTCCATAGCATTTTTGGTGGATACTCCCTTCCCAGCCCTGGGCTGCCTGCACCAGAGGCCACCTGCAGAGGGAAACTGCTTAGTATGACCTGACTTGATCTTCCTCCTGCAGACCAATAGGTTAAAGTGTGAAGTGTCATCAGCTGGCCTGAAGTGACCAACTGAGAGAAGAGATGCAACTGAAAAGGAAAGAGACGGGCTGAAGACAAACTCAGAGAGAGGACGGTGCTAACGCTGGTGCCCCCCTTCTCCCCACCAAATGTTCCACTAAGGATCATAGAATATCAGGGTTGGAAGGGACCTCAGGAGGTCATCTAGTCCAACCCCTTGCTCAAAGCAGGACCAATCCCCAGACAGATGTTTGCCCCAGATCCCTAAATGGCCCTCTCAAGGATTGAACTCACAACCCTGGGTGTAGCAGGCCAATGCGCAAACCACTGAGCTCTCCCCATTGAAAGCTCCCACTCTTTCCCTTTTGTCCTTCCATTAGGCAGTGGCTCCAGCCACCATTCCTTTAGGTGGTTGACTGGCATTCTCAGCGAGTCTCTCTGCTTGATCTCGATGCTGCTGCTGGCTAGCTCTCCTTTTAGCAGAGCTTGGGTTGCTCCAAACCTCAGTCCTCGTGCCCAGGACCTAGCCAGGTGAACTGCTGGCGTTGCTTGAAAAAATTGGAGACCCGCTTAATCTACCAAGAAATAAAATCACGTCCTGACTTCTTCTGGCTCAAAGGAGTTCCTAGGGGAGCAATTGTTCAGCGCCTGCCCGCCCTGAAAGACTGTGGGATGTGGTCATATATGTTGTTCTGTATGAAGGCAGTGGTGGAAAGGTTTGGGTGTTCCCAAGTTCAATTCTTTGGGGAATTTCTTTCCAGGCTGTGCAGCGCTTTTATTCCTGGAAGAAATTTAAAATGCCCCATTTTATTGTCAGAACAGTTTCTGAGACCTCTCTGCCTTTAAAACTTCAGGGTTTCCCTTCAACTTGAACATTTTAGAGCCAGCTTAATTCTGAAAGATCCAAACCATTTAACACCTTTTCTCCTTGATGGTTTTCCAAAAGGAAAAGTTGTGGTTGTACCTACCATTCCCCAGGTTATCCCCCTTCTCTACCACCACCTACACCCATACGGTGAATGGTAGAAGAGGAACGTTCTTTCAATGTCCATTTCCTCACAAAAATTGCATGTGATCTGACAGCAATCTTCATCCTGGTTTCCGGGAGGTTGTTCATTAATTCCAAAGTTTTCCCTCTCAGGCTCATCCCAACATGGATTGGGGTGGAATTAGCAATATCATCTGTGCTGGGCCCTTACAACTCCAACTGTTAAGAGGAACAATGAGGACTGAAATCTTGCTTTCCTGTCATTGCCCTGAATCTGCAGGCAGACGAGCTCTATGTCTTAACTGAGTGATCTCTGTATTCCAGAAGAACTGTGTGTGTTTTAGGAGGGAAATTTCTCACTTATGAATGGAGGGTTAGGGATAGTGGGGTGGTGGTAAAAACACCTGAGCCCTGACTACCCTAATGCTCCTACGAGTGGTGAATTAAAGATTTGGTTTTGTTTTTTACTTTATTTTTTTGCGTGTGTAGCCTGCCTCTCTCATTGGCTGTGTGTATTATTCTGTCCTTGGGGTTCCTTCTCCCTTGAGAGTGCCTTGGGAGATGTGAGCATAAGGAGATTCTGGGAACCAATGCTCCAAGGCCCTATGGGAGATATTACAGCCATGATCTAAGGACCAACAGTTCCACCAATGATATTTCCCATGAGACCATCCTACATTTCAGGCCACGCTGTCTGTGCCAGGATCCCACAAACTTTTCCCTTATTCCAAAGATTGCCTGATGGGAGTTTAATCTGTGCCTGACCTCTGTCAGCACAGCAGGAAGCCCCCCTGACCTTAAGCTGTTCAGATAACCCTAAATTGTGCACTAATCCCACTATACAAATCCCCCTCATCGATAAGCAGAAATTCCACTGCTTCCCCGAACGGGGCCCTTGAGACATGGTCAAGGGTTCTGGTATGTTCCAGCCAAAAGAGAACTGCAGAAATGAGTGACGTACAAAGCTGGTTGCTTAACTGAAGAAAACTGAGTGAAGAGCAGGGGGGAGGTGTTTCCCTGCCACCCAGCATGAGCCATTATGGCCTCGGGCAGGAGAGCAGGGCAAGGAAACTAGTTTGTGTGCCAGCTACCAGAACCGAAGAGGGTCAACAAACAGCACTAAAGATGAAAAATTAACATTCTTCTCTCTTTTCCCCATCTGCCCCTTTTAATAGTCGTCAGTAGTAGTAAGACAGGTAAGAAATTCCCCCCCTCCCTCCCTTGCAATATTTATTTTTTATTTGAGCGTGTTCTTCATTCCAATGACGTATCCTGTAGAGCATCAGCCTGGACTTGGTAGGTGGGGATGGACTAATGACCTAATAGGTCTGTCCCAGCTCTGCTGAGTCTGACCTGATGCCATTTCCCCTTTTCCCTCAAACACCCTCTGAACTCTCATGATGCCAGACCCTCTACCTAACTCCTTTCAGTGCAATGGGAAATCAATGAGTGGTAGCTGCCTAGGTGCCCAGGCCCCAGCTCCCTGTAGGGTCTCAGGCATTGCAATGCTGAGCGTCCTGGCAGCTGATGGTTAAGTGCCTGGAAAATCATAGCACCGTGCTGTGATCCAGGGAGCCAAGTTAGGCACTTAGGCTCCCTCTGCAATGAGGGGAGAGAGAGGCACCTTAGAATGCAATCCACAAAAGCCAGCATGCTAAGCCAGGAGCCCTGGCAGCTAGCCATGGGCCCATGCGGACAAGAGAGGTGTGTGCTAAGTTCCACTCCTGTCGGGGAGAGAGGTGCCCAACGCTATGATCCATGAACAGGAACCCAGCCTCTGGAGTCAGGTGGTTTAGGTGCCTAAGTCGTTTCTGAATGAATGAATGAATTTGCTGCCTTCCTCGCTCTGCACAAAAGACGGAGAGGGGCTGCTGCTACACCTAGCTTATATTTTTTAGCCCTGTAGTTGGAGCACTGACCTGGGGTATAGGAGAGCCTGGTTCAGTTCCCCCTCTTCCAAAAGGGTGAAAGGATTCAAACGGGTCTCCCGTGTCTCAGTTGGGTGTTCTAACCACTGAGCTGTGATATATGCTGATGGGGGATGGGAAGCCCTCCCTCAGTTTCTCCTGTTGAAACTGTTCCCCTGTGAGATAAGATTGGAGCAGGGGACTGGCCCCTGGGTCTCCCACCTCCCCAATGGGTGCACTGATCACTGGGGGTTACAGAGTCATTCTCATTTTTCTTGTCTCTCTGGCCCAATGACTATTTAACAGGAGAGCGTGAGGAAGCCCCTATCAGAATGCCCCAGAGCTCAGTGGTTAGAGCCCTCATCCGAGAGGTGAGACACCCTTGTACAAATTCTTTCTCCCCCTCTGCTTGAAGGGGGGAATTTAACCTGCCTCTCCCACCTCCCCGGTGAGTGCTCTAACTACTGGGCTGAAAGTTATGAGGTGGGTGGCACCCCTTCTCCAACAGTCAGATTTTGAGTGGGACCAATCCCCTCGGGGGCCTCCGAGCATGCCTTCCGCAGGCAAGTTCAGTGGAAGAAACACCAACTTCTCTGGGTCATGCATCGCTCTGGGGTTTAGCTGGGAGACAGGTCTCCAAGTACGCAGCACTAAGCCCCGAGACAGAAACTTAGGCACCGAGTGAGCTTTTTCCTTGAAAACGTAGGTGCCAAGTGAGTTTAGTTGCCTACGTGGGAGTTTTGGAGAGCTCAGGGTAGCCCAAACTGGAACGTATACAACTAAACTCAAAACTTAGGCACCAGATATTTCAAGGTATTTAGGCTCCCCCTGGGAGTAGGGTGCCTAAGTACCTTTAAAAGTCAGGCCCCCTCCTGCTCAGTTGCAATTTAACTTTGGAAAGGGTTAGCTGCAGTCCAGGTAGTGGAGCACTAGAGGGGGCCCATGGTACTAAGAAAATTCATTAGGACCCTTCTGCCCCAACACAGAGGAACGGAGCTGTGCCGTGCATTGCCCGAACTGGTGTTTCTCGGGATCATTCTTTGTACCAATTAGGATTCTGTGCCAGCTGAAAATGCACCAAGCTGCACCTGTGACTATCCTTTAGCAAGCTCCATACTCAGACGTTCCCCTGGGTTCCCTTGAATTCTGGAAGGCACTGCAGCCAGTGTGACATACAAGAATTACTGAATCCTCAGAAAGTCCCCCTGAGCTCGATAAGTGGCAGATAGGGGTTCCTTCATCCAGCACTGACGTGCAACCATCTCTGGGGTGGAAGGCAGCAGCTAGTTAACACTTCAGAGTGACGCTATGGAACAGCTTAGAAAAGGGAGCGGAGAAGACTAATGAAAGAACAAAGGGAATTAAAATAATCTCAGATTCTGCCCCAATAGCCCACCCTTACAATCCGTGCTCTGGGCTCTTTAAATGACCCCAATGAAATAAACTGGTAAGCATGCTATTTATAGTTCCATCTCTTTGGGTGGTGGACTAAAGCAATGAACACTTCATTCTCTCACGCTAAGGGGAAGTGACATGCTTGGTGTCAGGATTATGATGCGTGAAGGAAAAGAAAATGAGCTTAGATTGCTCTTGCGACTCTAGGCAGTGGACTGCATTTCATTACAAAAGATACCTGGATGCTGTAGATAGAAACCCCAATGTAACGGCACAGGATTTTCGTATGCCTCTATGTTGTCATTGTCAAATTAAAGCCCAGTGTCTTTTTCCAACCTCTTAACCTGCTGGCAGCCACTGTTTGGAGGTGACATAGCTGAATAGGAGAAATGAACCCAACAGCCAGATTACATGTTTTGTGCCTTTAAAATGCTGAAGAAGTTCTGGAGAAACTGGCTACTCAAAGCAGGGATGTCAAACACCTAGTTTGTGGGTTGGATCTGGCCTGTTTTAATGTATTTATGGGGCCTGTCTGTGGAAAGTATTCAGATTCTTTAGAATCTCAGCTCTCATTAAAAGAAATTAACCTTCCAAGTGTAAACCACTGCAGCATCTTCCTGAGTCTGCAGCCAGCCTTAAACAAGAGTTTGGAGATACAGCTCAATGGGGTGTTAACTCTGAAGCCTAAAGATGACATATCCAATGCCAACATAGTTCACTATTTCACCACGGATCATTTTAGCAGAAATATCCAAAATGTGTGTTCCAGGCTTAGGCCTACCTGAGGATCTTGGATTCTGCTGGGATGGAAATGGCTCCGTTATGAGCCTGGCCGCTACGTGCTACAGAAGTTGAGGCTGGAGAGAGATGGAGGGGAAAGGAACTTGGCACTTGTGCAGCACTGTGAAAATGTAAAGTGGTGTGTGCGACCGTTAACTAACACTGCGATGTTACCAATGGCCATTTGCCTTGGTACGGCCTAATTCCAACCTAGGAAGGGCCTTGGGAGTGGATCGTAAGGGCCTGATCCTGCACCGTTGATGTCTCTGAAGTGTGCATGTCCAGAGGCAGAAACTTAGGTACCTAGGGAACGTCTACCCTGACAAATTAGGCACCAAGTGAGTTTAGACACCTACAGGATTAGATGGCAACCACAAGGAGTTTTGTGGATCACAGTTGAGCCTCAGTCTGAGGTTTAGGTGCCTGAATATCTTTGTGGATCTGGGCTTGAGTGTTTTGCCATCAGAGCCCTAATCTCGTAAACCAGGGGTGGCCAACCTGTGGCTGCGGAGCCACATGCGGCGCGTCAGAAGTTAATATGCGGCTCCTTGTATAGGCACCAACTCCGGGGCTGGAGCTCCAGGCACCAACTTTCCAATGTGCCCGGGGGGGGTGCTCACTACTCAACCCCTGGCTCTGCCACAGGCCCTGCCCCCACTCCACCCCTTCCCACCCCCTCCCCTGAGCCTGCGGTGCCCTCACTCCTCCCCCAACAGAGCCTTCTGCACGCCATGAAACAGCTGATGGGGAGGGAGGGGGAGGCGCTGATTGGCAGGGTTGCCGATGTGTGGGAGGCGCAGGGAGCGGGAGCTGATGTGGGGCTGCTAACGTATTACTGTGGCTCTTTGGCAATGTACATTGGTAAATTCTGGCTCCTTCTCAGGCTCAGGTTGGCCACCCTTGTTGTAAACAGATACACACAGGGACACTCTGGCTCTGGTGTGGGGTCCCATGGAGGTCACTAGCACTCCACACAGGGAGAGGCTCCACCCAGGCAAATCCAATTGCAGGATCGGGTCCAGAATCAATTGAAGGGGCTTTCATTCTGTCAAGGGGGAGTCCTGCTCGCCTTACTGGCGTGAGCAATTCCATTATGGCCAACAGGGCTCTGCGTGAGAGAGGTGAGCAGCGGGAATTGGTTCTTGGTGGAGTCCTAATTCCACATTGGTGACGTCACAATCACTTCCGTAACTGTGCAGCATGATGTCATAAACCCAGGCTAAGGTCTTCATTGCAGGCTCTCACAGGGTGAGCTGGCCCTTTAAGTGGGTTAAGGATGGCTCAGCTGCACCTGTGCCAGATTTGGCTGGCTGCCCCAGCTGGAGGCAATGGGGGACATCAGCTGAGAAGGAGTCAGGCAACCAGGAGGTGGGTGTGGGAGAGCACATGGCATAGCTGGGTGGGTTCACAGCTACTGGAGGAGGGCTGCAGGCGGATGGAGTGGGGGCACTGCTTATGGGGTCAAAGAAGGGAGTGCTACAGCAGGGAGAAGAGACAGCAGCAAGATGGAGGGGCTGCTGCAGATGGGGAGGAGTCCTAGGAACATGTGCTCTACAAAGAGCATGAAAGCAATCAGGTAGGCAGGTCATACAGGAGGATGTGCTGGGAAAGAGACTCAGCTCCCTCTTTTCCTCCAAGTTTGGCCATGGTGGTAGGGTGGCTAAATCTTTAGGGCTTATGGGTCCAGGAACCCCTAGAAGAAGGAGGCTGCAGGGTCCCCCTGTATTACCACCAGGGAAGGGGAAGTAGCGACTCTTGTTGTGAAGGGGAGGAAGAAGCAATTGTTGTGTGCCTGGCATGGGGCTGGGGGGGGAAGAATGGCATCTCCTGCTGGACTTTGATTACCTCAGAAGAGGTGAACTTCTGGGGTTGGGCCAGAGGGCCAGCAACCAAAGGGGAGCAAAAGGCAAGTCCCCTTAGTGGCCTGATTCATCTGCAGACTAAGAAGATGCCGTTCATGTGTGTGCAGCTCATTCTAGCCAGCAAAGAGATCAGTCTGCAGGGAGTAGCCAGAAACGAGGGCTGAGAGCACTGAAGGGAACAGGTCGTTAAACAATAACATGTACCAAGGGCCTGAGATGTACTTGGGCATTTGCTGAGCCCTTCTGGGCTGGTGAGAGAACCACCAACTCCCACAGGCTTGGAGCTGCTGCGGGAAGAGAGCAGGGGTGGGTGGGTAAAGTGTCAAATATTCAAAAGGAAACATTTTCCAGGCTGGAAAAGGGAAACTGGGTAGTTCCTGGGAAAGGACCTTTCTGTCAATACCATTGTTCCTTTTCTCATGTTTGCTGTGGCGTGAAAGTGCCACTTCGAGGCTCAGCTAAGCAGTGACCCAGCCCTAAAGCAGAAAGGTTGAGGCCCTGAGCTGGAGTGAAAATTAAACAAACTTTGGGGGAAAATACACTTAAAGCCTCCAGTAAACATCCTAAATAGACAACCCCTGCACAGGGGCACCTCTGCTTTTTTACGTTTATACATCGACTACGCTTAGGTGCAGTACATTTCCAAACGAAAAATTACATTTCCAAACGAAAGGCCTGAGAGCTCTGCAGTTTTCACTCCATTCTTACTCCATCTTTACTCAGCCAAAGCTCCCAGTGACCTTAAGAAGAGCCATTGCTCCTGAAAATCACTTAAGGGTGTGTTTACGCTGCCCTAGAAAGCCGGGGCACTGAGTCTCGGAGCCCAGGTTAGCTGGCTCAGGCTGCGGGGCTATAACATTGCAAGTGTAGATGTTGGCACTTGGGCTGGAGCCTAGGTTCGGAGCCCTCCCCCGTTGCGGGGTCGAAATGAACGTACAGAAAATAGCAGCTCCCTGCATGAAATACAGCGTTCCTTGCAAGGGAAGCTTAGCAACCGTCTCTGAGAGCTACTGCATCCTTGTGAATGGCTGCGGTCAGAAAAAGAGAGTCCAGAAAATAAGATGGAAGCAGGATGTTAATTTTAGAAGTGGAGGGTAAGAGAAGGGTTGGAAGACCCCACACTAGACAGATGGCTGTCAAACAAAAGGATTTGATTAGCTGTGGTGTTTCTGAGGAGCTGTTTCAAGACACACTGGAATGGAGGAGGAGGACTTGAGGATGGGACGCAGGTTGGAAGAAGAAGAAGTATCTAAGTCTGTTGGGAGTTTGATTCTGTTGGGGAGAGTGGTCATCACTCGCTCCTTGTTTACAGGGTCTCTTTCTAAAGTAACACCTTCATTTTTTAGATTCAGGTTGTATATTAATACTATGATTGGTGTCAGTGGGGTGGCACAGGTGGGAGGCAGTGCAGCCTAGTGGATAGTGTGCTACCCTAGGACTTCGGAGAGCAGGTTTCTTCTCCCTGCCCTGTTGGATGTCCTTGGGCAAGTCATGTTCCTGCTCCGTGCCTCAGTTTCCCCATCTGTAAAATGGGGATAGTGATACCGCCCTTCTTTGTAAAACACTTTGAGATCTGCTGACAAAAAGAGCTATGTAGGTATTATTATATAGCTGCTCTATAGCTTCATTATTTCTCCGTTTACTTCAGCTAGGTACGTTGCTCATCCCAGTACTCTTCTTACAATACCGTTCCCCCATTTCCTTCCTTCCCCTGTAATTTCAAACCGGTTCCATTTGCTCTAGGTATCTTAACAAAAATTGGGGGGGCTTCCATTGTGGGTTTCTCACCTAGGCTTTGCAAGCCACATGTTTAACGTCTCTCTTAAGGCTGCGTCTTCAGTGATGTCCGGGCAATGCAGGAGAGGGTGCCACTTATGCTCCCTCTGCGTCCATAGCAGCAGCACCTGGGGAATAACAGTAGGGTTGCTTTCTAATCATGGCTACTGACTTTTTAACGCTAGAGTCTCAGCAATGTGTGGCTAACAAAGCCCCAAAGATTTCAGAAGCTAAAGGCTCATAACATCAAACTTTGTTAAGGCGGTTCATAGGTTGGTACCAACATACTTGACGTGGTTCTGTTAATCCAAACGTATTTCTCTCAATGTTTGGAGTGAAATCCTGCTCTGCTGAAGTCCACGGCCCAACTCCAATTAATTTCAATGGAGCCAGAATTTCACTCTTTATATTTAGCAATATCCTTCTGCGGTGGCTTGAAGCTAGGATTCATAAACTGCTCGATCTTCCTAGCGGGTACAGTGCACAATGGTTTTGTCTCCTGTGTATGTGTGTTTCTAGGGCACTTATCGCTGTCCTGTCTGGGTGCCCTTAAGTGCTGGCCCCTGCTGTCTGGGACTCAGCCATGTGATTGCTGACTATACTGTGCACTTTGTATGTTGACAGACACAAATATGCCAGGGGCGTAAGCGTCACAAGTCAGAACTGTCATGAAGCAGTACCCCTCCCCGTTAAATGTCTGCTGTCGGGCTTCCAGCTTGCCTGCTAGATTCATCATGCTGTTTTCTTCTGCCTTCAGAAGATCTCCTGGTATTTATTGCAGTCCTCAAACCCTTAATAATTAAAGCAGATTAGATGAGAACAGTTGTTACTGTGCCTCAACGAAAAATGGTGTTGGGGAGTTGGGGACTGACGTACCGAGCGACATCTCTTGATACGGCTTCCCACGCACACTGACCTACGGACTGTTGGAGCCCTTCTTTATCGTGAGTGACAGCTGAGTCAATGTGACTGTACAGCACCCTAACCACCACATCGGGTGGACTGATCTACCAATCCAACCGAGTAACCTGCCATCTATGGCTAACTTAGCTCACTGGTTTTAACAGAATGTGCACCCAAAGAATGGACATGCTGACTAGACGACATCCTGCCTGCTATACAAATGATTCACTTTAAACGTTGCTTTCCCTGTTTGCATTGCTTATTACTCCGTATTTCAAATAATGCAAAGTTGTGAAAGAAGGCTAAATGTTGAATATGCTAAAAAAAGACATTCCAGTTGTGACACTGGCTGTCAAATCGGGACCCAGCTGTGTCTATTTATGTCTTAGTGGTTAGTTTACTGGAGCATGTACAATGTAAGTCAAAGGTTTTGGTTCTTAACTGAGAATCTAATTTTTAACAGTGGAAGCAAAACTAAATTAAGCTTGCTCACCCCTCTCAACATATCCCAGTTCTGTTGAGCTATTAACACTGCCTAGCAGAAAGGGAAGATTTCTTTTCTAAAGGACAATCAATCCTGTTTCCAAAAGAAAGTGCCTTCCACGCTAATAAATCTTTTAGAAGTGACTATATTTCTCCTTTAAATGGATGCGGAGTTCAATCTGAATGAGACAACACATAGAATTGTACTTTAGTGGATGAGAAATATACCAAAATATTGGTTAGCACCCTACAGCATATAGACTTTAATGCCATGGTTTCAACCTTTTTTCATTTGCAGACGCCTAAAAAAAATTTGAATGGAGGCGTGGACCCCTTTGGAAAGCTTAGACATAGTGTGTGGTCTTTGCAGGATTGGGGCCTGCATCCTGGATCTTGCACCCAGAACTGCACGGGCAGACCCCTGTCTTTGTGCAGAGCCCGACAGAAGTCATTGGGTTTTGTTTGGGCATCAAGGTCTTAGTGCGGGATCAGGGCCTCAATGCAGACAGGATGCCACAAATAACAGACGAGAATAAGGGAGACAGGGAATATGTAAGGAGGAAGGAAAAGGGTTACAATAACATTTCACACAGTCCCTCAGTAAGGCATGTACTCCTCTCCGTGGTGCTTTGGGATTTTTCTTTTGAATTAATTCCTTGGCAGCAACACCGGATGTGGGTGTTTAGCAGGACATTGAATGGGGAGAGGAAGGTAGCTTGGAAATTGGACTCCGTGCCTAGGGAGTAGCATGAACGAAGGCCCAAAAAGTGGGCATGGGAGAAGGGAACCAAGGCTGGGTCATGGCTGTGATTGGTGGAGCAGAAGCGGAATGGGAAAGACTCGGGGTGGGGGGGGAGTTATCCACTGATAGTGGCTGTTAATGTGGTGAAGAAGAACCTCAGGGGGGGATGCTATTTGAGATAGTTAATGTCATGTTACTGGAGCTAGAATATATATTAACAGGGCTCTGCAGCCCTGCCAGCAGCAATCACTCTGAGCCCGTCTGAATGCAGAGAACGGCTCACCACAGGATCTGTTAGTCACTTGGCCTATATGATCAAATTACTGTCATTCGTTGCCAGTTTAACCTTCCTAGGGAAACAGGCGGAGCTGATCTCTCCTCCACTGGAAATCCATCTCTGGAACATCCTTGGGAATACTGTCTATCCCCTTCCCTCTATCTCTGTGGTCCAGCATTATGGTCCAGTTTAAACCTCCTTCCATGCAGAGCTTGGAAGAAACTAGAGAAGACTTGGGGACACATGAGAAACTCTTTGCTGTTTGAGGAAATGCACTCTAAATACCAGACTATCCCGAACTGATCTGGAGTCACTCTGATGGGGCACTGAGCTCCCTCTACAGCCACTGAATTAATGCCCTGTTGAGGACTTTCCAGGAGTCAGCCAATGTGGAGTTCTCTACTGACTTCAATGGGCCTTAGGTCAGGCCTAATCTGAGGCATTGATCTCTCCATTTGGATGAGGTGTAAACCCAAGGAACCGAGTGCTTGTGTCTATTCAGGATCTCATGGCCTTCCTAGGAGCAGAGATGTTAGCTCTGGTATACCTGACCACAAAAAAACTTTCCCTCCCTTTCACTGTTGTCCAGTGTGCTTGTGCAACTGTTCCCTACCCCAGAAGCAGTTGCATTTTCAGTGATGGTGTCTGTACGTAGTTCGTGAGGCACTTCAGTCCTTTATCAATGTAAAATCATGGGAAAAAATAATATAACTGGGAAATGTCAATTGTGTAAACAATGCATTTTTTCCTCTTGGCAGTGCATGGCACCATAGTACAGAAACTACTAATTGTATGTAGCTAGCTCCGTGTGAGACTCCTGTTACCACAGAGTCTGAACACCAGTGATGTATCAGGAGCGTACAATAACATAAGCAACAGCTTGGCCACTTTCCCAGCACTCTACCATCTAAATAAAACAATGAATAGACCTAAAAGTGATCAGGTCTGACTATAGTTGGTCTGTCGTGAGTTCACTACACTGGAAGTAAAACAAAATGGTATTGTCTGCAAAGGTTGCTCATCAGTGTCTCACCTTGTACAAGTCTAGGACCTTTTGTAAAATCTTTCGGACAAATTCTCTCTCCTCAGAGCTTCTCTAAGCCGGGTGACTTACGTGGCTTTGCACAGCCATGTGAGTGAAGATGGAATTTACCCATTACGTTTAAGACCAGAACAATGTATTCCCATGAATCCAGCAGATCCATTTCTAAGGAGGAAGCCACGTGATGCCGATTGCACGTTTTGTAAAGAAAAATTCAACCTGTGGCTTTCCTTTAATATGAACATCAGATTTAGGCCTAAGTTCAGTGAGATAGTGACGCATGCACTTAAGAAAGGTACTTCACCACAGCCTTGGCTTCAGCCAGAGCTTTAATGTGTAAAGTGATGATGACGATTATTATTTAGTAACTTATTTATTAACCTATTTATGCATTTTCTTATCTATTTTCTCCTCTTATCCTCTGCTTTTCGCCCTGGTCTCCATTTCTTTCTTCAGTTTACTCTTAACCTTCAGGCACCACTAAAGCAACTCACCCAGTAGCAATAATCATGTAAAGTCAGCAGTCAGGTACAGCAACACCTTGTCTTAATGTCAGTTGTGTCTTGCTTACGTACATAATGTGCTTTACCCTGCGAGTACAGAGAGAAGTGAATGAACCTGGTCCACTCGTATTTATTAGGTGTTTAGATACTACACGGATGGAAGTTGGACAATACCGAGCTAGATAAACCTTTTAGAATACATTTTATATATATATATATATGTAAAAATAGTGGGCTGTATTTTTCTGGCCTCCTTGGGCCGGAATGTGTTCAGATTTTGATCACAAAAATTCCATCAGGGTTTTTAAAAACTGCTCTCAGTGCAGCGCTGTGGTTCCATCCAGGCCTGCCGTAGGAATTTAGAAGCAAATGGCCCATCTTGCACAAAGCTTTCACAGTCCTTTCCAGTACAATGCTGCTTCTTATTACTTTTTTTAGTACCAAGCTGCAAGAAAGCACCCAGTTGTGTGATAATCAGCACAGTAGACCGTGCTTGGCTACGGGCATTTAGCTGCAGGAGCACAGTGGAATCATTCCCTAGGACAAAAACTTGCTGATTATGGTGACCCCGGGATTCTTTGGTAAGAGTCATTATTATTTAACCTTATGTCTGCATAGCTACGGACAACTTTCTAAAGCATCTACCCCCATAGTATCTATACATGTCTTTGTTCTTATGGTCACAAACGTCAAAGCACTGCTTCAGAACTAGGTGCTCTGTTAGAAATTCCCCGCCAGAGACTGTATTAAAGCACAGCTCAGATGAGAAGCATTATTTGGTTCTAGATGTTCAGTGACCTTTGCTGTGGACATGTTGACACTGCGGTCACAGCTGTTGTACCACGTGCGTGTAGCCATCCCCTAGCTAGCTCTGCTCTCGCTAGCTTGAATAACAATGGCGGTGCAGCTGCAGCAGCAGGTAGGGTTACCATATTTAACAAATAAAAAAAGAGGACCCTCCACGGGGCCCTGGCCCCGCCCATTTCCCACCCTTTCCCCGCCCCTTCTCCGCCCCCTTCTCCCTCCCACTCCCAGCCACATGAAAAGGGCTGCCCGAGCGCTACCGGCTTCACGGTTTGCCAGGCAGCCCTCAGACCCTGCGCCCCCAGCCGGCACTTCCCCAGCGCAGCTGGAGCCCGGGAGGGGAAGCGCCCAGCCGGGGGCGCAGGGTCTGGAGGCTGCCCGGCAAACCGTGAAACCGGTAGTGCTTGGGCTTCAGGCAGCCCCTATGCCTCCGGACCCTGCGCCCCCGGCCGGGCACTTCCCCTCCTGGGCTCTGGCGGCGCAGGGTCCGGAGGCATGGGGGCTGCCCAAAGCCCGTAGCGCTCGGCTCTTAAACAGAGCCGAAGAGTCGGGGAGGAGCAGAGCTGCCGCGGCCGGAGGCTCTGCTCCTCCCCTGACTCTTCGGCTCTGTTTAAGAGCCGAGCTGCCCGAGCGCTACCGGCTTCGGGCAGCCCCCGTGCCTCCGGACCCTGCGCCGCCGGAGCCTGGGAGGGGAAGTGCCCGGCCGCGGCTGGGGTCCGGAGGCAAGGGGGCTGCCCGAAGCCGGTAGCGCTCGGGCAGCTCGGCTTTAAACAGAGCCAAAGAGTCGGGGAGGAGCAGAACCGCTGCAGGAGGGGAAGTGCCTAGTCGGTATTTTCCTGGACATGTTCGGCTTTTTGGCAATTCCCCCCAGATGGGGGTTTGATTACCAAAAAGCTGGACATGTCCGGGAAAAACCGGACGTATGGTAACCCTACTGCAGTCGCACCTCTGATTGCAGGGTAGCCATTTTCTGTAATTCTATCACGTGAATTCAATGTGTCATGTCCATGATGGAGCCCGGCCCAGCAGAGCACTTCAGCACATGAGGATGTGTCAGTGGGGGGGCTAAGCCATTGCACCAGAATTGAACTGGGGACCTCCAGAGCTTAAAGCTTGAGCTAAAGAACCTGTAGCACGCTCAAATCCTCCGCAGATCAGGTGCGGGACACCTCTAAAACATTCTCTCCGGTGGGTACATAAGCAGGTGGTTCATCCCATTGACTTCAGTGGGCTACTCACCTGTTCAGAGTGAAGCACGTGCTTAAGAGCTTTGCTGAACTGGGGCCTAATTCCGCTTTGGCTGGGTCCCCGTCCTGCTTATTTGGGGCCAGATTCGGCTAACGTTACCGACGCAGACTTGTACCCTCCCTGCATGTAGCTTCGTTGAACTCAATAGCACTACTTGTGCAGTGAAGAGCTATGCAACTGGAGGAAGGTTGGCAGAATCAAGCCCTTTGGTGTTTGGTTGAATGCTACCGCCAGAGATGCAGCATACGCCCAGTATCCAGCACTGATCAGAAGGAGGAGAGGCAGAGAACTTGGGGAACGCTAACAGAGAGTCTGATCCAGGTACAAAGTCATAAGGAGGAAGAGGGGGCAAATGGAGAGTAGCTTATGCAGAGTCTAGGGAGTGGGATGGAAATGAACTCAGAAGTGGGATCCAAGCCAATATGTAGTGACTGTGTGGAATTCACAGCTGCAGATGGCAACAGTTACTCTGGCTGGACACGTGCAATGGGCTGGAGACATGTATGGTCCATAACGAGACTCATGTTAAAATAAGACCATTGGATCTTGTGCTGACCGGTGTGTCTACCAGGGCCAGGAAGGAATTTAGGAATTTCTTTTCCATATCTAGCTTGATTAAAAAAAAAAAAAGGGGCGGGGGGGGAGAGGGATGTGGTATTTCACTGGTCCCTTACCCATCCTGTAAAAGATATTGCTGAAAGCCAAGGACTGGGTTTGATGATCCAGTCTGGCCCATCCTCTGTTCCTAAATGCATCACTTAACCCTAGAGACCGGTCCAGGCCGAAACCGATACTCCGTAACGCTGAACCGGAATCTGAATTTCACGGTTTCAGGGCGAGTTGCACCTCTGTCCCTTTTGCGGTGTCTCTGAGTGCACCCGCTCAGGACTCGTGCCTTTCTCTGTCCCAGGGTGGAATTCCACAATTCTCCTACCTTTAGCTGAGGCCTGGGCTACAGCAGACGGTGTGTCACGGTGCTTACCCAGCAGGTCGCTGAATATAGCGACCGAATGGCCTTTCTCAAACTGAAGTGTTTGTGTTAACCATAGGAACAAAGCGTAAGAGAAAAAGGATTTTAAAACAACAGTCTGTTCTACCTAATGGCTTACCACCCTCTGCTGGTAACCTACGCAGGCCTAACGGCTTCAGACACCCCCACAAGTCCTGTATGTCAGTCTGTTTTCCCTGAACAGCTCCCCCGGATAAAGAAGGAGTCTCTTTATCCAGCCAGGAGTTCCCCATTCTTGTCAGTTCCCAGACTTTTCCAAAGCAGAGCAGTGGGCTCTGCAGAGCCCCCATTCCCTGCGGCCTGCTGCTTCTAACAAGCTCCAGTTCTTCATCCACGTTTCCAGCTGGTGAGACAGTTGGGCGGCTCGACCTGTGAGTGTAAACAACAGAGCACATCCCCATCTTCTCCTTACACGACTCTGATGTCTAGCCGGTCTGGCAGTTCTAAATGGGGTGGAAAGAGACCACCAGGGCAGTTTCTCCCTTCTGATATTCTGACCTACGTTGCTGTGTCCCAGATAGCCCCCAGAAGCAGGATTCTGCTCCCCACTCCTCGAGGAGAGTGGTATCTTACCTCGACACACACAGCCCTAGGGTGACCAGATGTCCCGATTTTATAGGGACAGTCACAATTTTTGGGTCTTTTTCTTATATAGGCTCCTATTACCCCCCCCCCCCACACACACACACCCCGTCCCGATTTTTCACATTTGCTGTCTGGTCACCCTACACAGCCCGCCCCAGTACACACTAAGTAAACACTCAGTCCTTCAGCCCTTTAAAAGAGCCCTGCTGGAGTTTTCTGGAACTCTTGTGATGCGGCTGGGACGCCAGGAGGTGAAAAGCAAGTTGTTTGGCCGGGGTAGTGAGCAGACTCCCTGCTGAGGGTGGTAGCGCTTGGAGAGCATTTGGGGAATCAACTGTAAACAAGAATGTTAGTTTATGTCAGGGGAGATGGAAGCCTGGGGGCTCCTGTAACTTTCCCCCTGGCCTCTGCTGTAAAGACAGGCAGGGTTCTAATGAGTAACTTTCCTTGCAACTGTGATTTTGATTTTTTTTTTTAAACCAGAATTAAAAATACCCTCATTCTGCTTTAATAATTAACGGCTTTGCTGGTGCCTGAAGTACTTTGTGCATGGGCCAAAATGCACCTCTAGTGCTCCCTGCGTACTCATCCGGCAATACAGCCCACTAGCCCTGTCTCCAGTACAGTGCCAGATCCACGTGCTACAGACACAATTATACCATGTAAATCACAGAGAGGGACGTAGCTGGGAGGAGAACCTTGGTCCTTTGGCTCCAAAACCTCAGGCTTCTGGTATTTGTGCTAAAGGAGACCTGCTCCGGCTAGCTGCAGAGAGATGTCCCTTATCTTCTCTCCACCAACCCCTAGAGGGCAACATCGAGCACACTGCATGTCCCCTTTGGAATGGTACGTCCCAGTGGAATGGTGATACTTCCGAGAGCCCCCACCGTGTTCTATTGCCCAGGCCCAGTGTCGGCAGCAGGGCCCAGTGGTGAAAGGGTTAGTTGTACGTGAAAATAGTCATTCTGTCTTCAGCGTAGCATGCTGGAATTGTTCCATGTGACTCTTATTAACATCAATGGTGACCAAGTGGCTAGATCCTTGCACATTAATCTCCAAAGACTTAGATACATGTGTAACCCCTTTGGGGTTTAGAGACTATGGCCCTTTAAATTTTTTCCTAAGGGGGAGAGTAAGAAAAAAGGAGGGAAACTCCAGGGGGCAGCGCTGGAGCTCCAGGGAGAGGGGGAGGCAGCCTGTAGGCCCCGGAAAAGTGAAGCAGGAGAGAACCTGCCTGGAGCCTGGGACGGACAGGGCCGATCGGGGACACCCCTGGACAGGCGCCAGGAGGACTGTGCCAGGGAGGAATCGCCCGAGAAGGACAGGCCGGAGCTGGACCCAGTATCACGGCTGCCCAGAGCTGCATGGAGCTGTGAGTACTGGGGCTTGGGACTCTGCATTGGGGACAAGGAGGGAGGCTGTAGCTAGTTAAGTGGGGAGGTGGTCGCTCTGTGTGGCTTTGCAGAGAGCGGCAGAAGAGGGCACCGGAGGGGTTTGTTGGGGGAAAGTTCACTGGCGCCGAAGACAACCAGGAGCACCCAAGACTCACCACTGGACTGGAACTTTGCTCAGGTCTCCTGAACTCTGTGTGCAGACACATTGCTCGGTGTCTGCCCTTCCAGACTGTGCTACCACTGGGCCCGTGGGGCCTTGGCTTGGATGCAGCCCTGTTCTACTGCTCCCCCTATATTTCCCCTTGTTTTTCTCCTCTCATCCCTCTGTAAATAAGTATTTCCCTTGTTATATCCACTGTACTTTTCCTGTGGGTGTGTTCGTTCACTCTGGGGGGTTTGGAACAGGTGCCCCTGGGGTGGAAGGGATTTCTCCTGCTTAGGGTTACCATATTTTGTGCCTCCCAAAGGAGGACACTCCACGGGGCCCCGCCCCCGCCCCAACTCTGCCCCCTCCCCAAAGTCTCCGCCCCCTCCCCTGCTTCCCGCGAACATTTGAGTCGCGGGAAGCCTGAAGCAGGTAAGGGGGAGTGTGGGGGGAGGAGGCGCGGCCCAGGCTGGCCCCGGCCCTGGGGTGCCGGCCCCGGGCCCGGCCCCCGGCTGAGCACCCCCGGCCCCCGGCCTGGCACCGCCGGTCCCCAGCCCGGCCCCCAGCACCGCCGGCCCGTCCCCCGAGCCCCCGGCCCGGCCTGGCACCGCCGGCCCAGCCCCCGGCCCGGCCCGGCCCCCGAGTCCCCGGCTCGGCCCCGCCGGCGCCCCCGAGCCCCCGGCCCGGCCCCGCCGGCCCGGCCCTGGAGGGCCCGGCCCTGGAGCCCCCGGCCAGGCATCGCACCGCCGGCCCGGCCCCGCTCCGCCGGCCCGTCCCGGCCCCCAAGCCCCCGGCCCGACCCCGAGCCCCCGGCCCCCGGCCCGGCCCCCAAGCACCCGCATGGCCAGCCCAGCATGTCCGGATTTTCCCGGACATGTCCGCTTTTTGGGCTTTCCCCCCGGACGGGGATTTGGAGCCCAAAAAGCCGGACATGTCCGGGAAAATCCGGACGTATGGTAACCCTACTCCTGCTGCATTCCTGTGCACGCCTTCTCTTGGCCAGAGCTGCCTGCAGAGCAGACTCCATCTTGGCCACGAGGGCACTAAAGTTACACATGGCCTGTATGAAGAATACAAAATGATTATTCGAACATTTGTACAGAGGCAGGGAATGCAGGTTTTGAAGCTGTCATCCAGAGTAGCTTCAGCCGCCTTAACTGCTGATGAAGAAGCCCCTTTAGAGGAAGGGTCTGTTCCTCCCCCAAGGATGGTGCTGGAGGGCGTTGCTTGTCAGCTGCTTTTGAAAAGCGCTGCATGAGACTTGTGGAGAGATGCCAGGAACCCTCAGAGTGCATGTTTGAACAGGCGCCTGGCAGGGCAGCACTTTGGGTCCTTCGTCAATGTGGTGCGAATACCCAGGCAATGCCGATGGGTTCCGTAAAGCTCAGCTTGTGTCTTAATTTCACATCTCAGTGCACTGATGTAAACCGCTCCCACGAAGGAGGGATACAATGAGCCGGGGAACAGGTCAGAACAAGCTCTGGAGAAGGTCTGTGAGATGGCATAAGGCACCCTTCTCTCATCTCTCTTTCTTCCAACCCCCTCATGCTCTTGATTGCTGCATCAGTTTGTTTCTTATTTAAGTGAGGTCAGAACGGCTTCTCCTGGGCTCTGTGTTAGAAGAGTGAGAACGTGGCTCATGTCATTGTCTGGATGATGTTTTTGTTTGTATTGACTTTGCTAGTGCTTTTTATATAGCCTGTTATAAAACTAGGCAAATATTTAGATGAGTTGATGTACCTCCTGGAAGACCTCTGTGTACCTCCGGGGATAAGCATACCCCGGGTTGAGAACCACTGATTTAAAGTATTTATCGGGCCCTCATCACTGTGGTACCTGAGCACCTCACAATCTTTAGAGTCTTTTATCCTCAACACCCCTGCGACACAGGGAGGGATATTATACAGATGGGGAACTGAGGCACAGACAGACCATAGCTGAGTGCCCACTGCATTACTGGCTTCCGCTTCAGTGGGAAATAAGCTCCAACCAACAGCCCCTGAGAGGCCACCTATGTTGAGTTCAAATCCCATTTGACTGGAGCTACAGACTTGTGTGTGTGGACTGGAGTTGGGTTACAGTTAACACTTGACTTATACCTCGAGCTAACTGTGCTGTGAAGACCCACCCTGAAGGCTAGTCTCCCTTGAAATTCTACTGCGGAGAGCTGTGCTGCTGTCTACACCAAAGCACTACTCTACCTTTGCAAATGGGAGGGATTCTCCCACTGGCATAGGTAATCCGCCTCCCTGAGAAGCGGTAGCTAGGTCAACAGAAGAATTCTTCCTTCAACCTAGTGCTGGCTATGTAGAGACTTAGGTTGGCTTAACTACACCACTCGGGGTGTGGATTTTTCACACCCCTGACTGACGTAGTTAAACCGACCTAATTTTCTAGTGTAGACCAGGCCCAAGAGATCTGCCCCAGGTCAGCGGAAGCCTACGACAGAGCAGGGAATTTTGGTTCTCTAACCCTAGTGCCTTAAACACTGGGCAATCCTTCCTGTCTATGAGAGACTGAAAACAAAGAGTGGAAACGAATGGTCCATCCTCAGCATGGCAAAAGGTTAACAGCCACGAGGATCCAGAAGAGTTCTGGTGTTCGGTTTATTAACGAGCTGGAAAGGAGAAGCAAGGTGGCAAATATTGCAAATGGACCCAACGTTATTTAGACCAGAGATGGCTGTGAGGGATGTAACAAAGCTAGGAGAGTGGCTAGCAATTGAGTCAACAGATTACCTAGTGCAGGCCTGCACAACTCGTAAAGCGGCGAGGGCCATATTACTCCAAAGAAAACAGCTGAGGGCCGAACCCCCCGAGCGCCACCAACCCCCCCCAGTGCCACCCAGCCCCCCTGAAACACAACACCCGTCCCCCCAGTGCTGCCCGCCCCACAGAAACAGCCCCCCAAGCGCTGCCAAAACACACACACCCCAGCGCCACCTGCCCCACGGAAACAAACCCTCCTTTCCCAGCACCGCCCCACCGAAACAGCAGTATTGAACCTCGGTAATTTGTTATAGTGGGCCCCTAAGGTAGTATAATTAAGGTTAAAAAAAATGTCTTTTTGCTAGAAGTAGAATAAGATTCCCCCCCCCCCCCCCCGCTTTGTAATCAATTGCCCTGTTGAATGAATGAGGTGTGAATGAGGAAGACATGGAAGGCAGGCACCTCCAGACAGCTGCAACCCTTAGAGAGGGCAGGGCCGGCTCTAGGATTGTTGCCGCCCCAAGCAAAAAAAATTTTGTCCGCCCCCCCCCCTTTTTTTTTCGTGCCCCTCGGCCCCCAGCCCCGCCCCAACTCCATCCCTTCTGAACCCCTTCCCCAAATCCCCAGCCCTGCCTCCTCCTCCGGCGTGCTGCATTTTCCCCGCCATTGCTTCCTGAGGGCCTCCCGTGACCTCCCGCCCTAGCTCACCTCCGCTCCGCCTGCTCCCCCGGGTGTGCCGCCGCTCCGCTTCTCCCCCGTCCCTCTCAGGCGAGGGAGGGCGGAGAAGTGGAGCAGCGGAGTGCGTTCAGGGGAGCAGGTGGAGCGGAGGTGAGCTGTGGGGGGGCGCAGGAAGTAACGGGGGGGTAGAGGAACTGCTCCCCGCTCCATCACCACTCCTCCCCCGAGTGCCCGCCGCTCGGCTTCTCCTCCCTCCCAGCCTTGCTGCGCGAAATAGTGGTTTAACGCGCGGCAAGCCTGGGAGGGAGGTGGGAGAAGCGGCGGCAGCGGCGCACTCAGGGGAGCAGGCGGAAGCGGAGCGGAGGCGAGCTGGGGCGGCAAGCTGGGGCGGTGGGGGCACTTTTTCTCCATGCCCCGGAGTCGGCGCCTATAATGGCCGGCGCCAGAATGCCGCCCCAAGAAATGTGCCGCCCCAAGAAATGTGCCTCCCCAAGCACCTGCTTGTTTTGCTGGTGCCTGGAGCCGGCCCTGGGAGAGGGGATGGGAGACAGACCAGATCAGTAGAACAGGTCAGCCACCGCTCGCCTCCTCAGCCCCCCTCCCCCGGTTCGCCTCCTCACCCCCCGCCACTGCCTGCTCGCTTGCCTCCTCAGCCCCCTACCCCTCTGGCTCACCTACTTACCCCCCCCCACTGTCCGTCCACTCGCCTCCTCAGCCCCCCTCCCCCGCCACCGGCTCACCTGCCCCCCCGCCACTGCCCACCCGCTCACCTACTCAGCCCCCCCTCCCTCACCCGCTGCTTGCCTACTCACCCCCCGCGGGCCGCACAGTGAGCCCACCTACTCACCCCCCGCGGGCCGCACAGTGAGCCCACCTACTCAACCCCCGCGGGCCGCACAGTGAGACCACACGGGCCGCATGTTGTGCAGGCCTGACCTAGTGGAAAGAACAGCTTGAATGGCTCCATGGAATTAGGTTCAGAATGAACTGCAACCAAATCAAGAAATAAGATCTTTGCTGTGGCATCACTGTGGAGGGCTCTATTAGTATTAATTAATTAATTTATTATTTGTATTGCCATAGTATGCAGATTTGCCAGTCATAGACCAGGATCCCACTCTGCTTAACCTTTGCTCAAGGTGCAGCAGTGGTTAAGAAAGCAAACAAAATATGGGGCTGTATAAAGAATAAAATAGAAAATAATACTGGTAGTATAATAACGCCATTATTGTAAGATCTCTGTGGGGCAGAGACCCTGCTTTTTGTTCTGTGTTTGTACAGTGCCTAGCGCAGTGTGTGTGGGGTGGGATCGGGGGGGGGGTGTCTGTTCCTTGTCTAAGGCTCCTAGGCACTATGGTAATACAAATAAGTAATAATAATAATTTGGAGACCTCAGTAAGATTAGTTAAGATTGTGTAAGATTTGCAATTAAGGCAGGACTAAAAATCTCTCACCTTCCCACTTGGGGCTGGACTTGATTGAATTTCATCTCCAAATCTGTTGCAACCACTTGTCTCCGTAGGCCCATTGAGTCTTCGGTATAATTGTTTTCAGTGTCATAGTTACTAACTTTTGCAGAGGAAACATGCTCATGACATTATTAGCTTGGCTTAGCTGAGCCACATTGCACTTAATGCTCTATAGATAGGACGCTACCAAATTCATGGCCGTGAAAAACGTGTCACGGACCGTGAAATCTGGTCTCCTCTGTGAAATCTGGTCTTTTATGGATCGGAAGGGTAGCCGTGTTAGTCTGAATCTGTAAAAAGCAACAGAGGGTCCTGTGGCACCTTTAAGACTAACAGAAGAATTGGGAGCATAAGCTTTCGTGAAGAAGTGAGGTTCTTACCCACGAAAGCTTATGCTCCCAATACTTCTGTTAGTCTTAAAGGTGCCACAGGATCCTCTGTTGCTGGTCTTTTATGTACTTTTACCCTATACTATAAGGTTAAAAGTATGCAAAAGTACACAGCATTTCTTAAATTGGGGGTCCCGACACAAAAGAATGTCTCAAGGCTATTGTAGGGGGTCATGGTATTGCCACCTTTACTTCTGTGCTGCTGCTGCTGGTGGCAGCGCTGCCTTTAGAGTTGGGCACCTGGCCAGCAGCCGCCGCTCTCCAGCCGCTCAACTCTGAAGGCAGCGCAGAAGTAAGGGTGGCGATACCGTGACCCCCTTACAATAGCCTTGCAACCCCTTTTGGGGTCGGGACCCCCCGTTTGAGCAACGTTGCGTCTGAAGGGCTTTACATGTTTATATTTTGCTGTTTTCAAATACATATTCATGTTTTGTTACAACACTGTGAAAATTAAGATTTAAATATCTGAACCTGTGAAATTTAAGATTTTTAAAATGCTATGGACGTGACATTTACAAAAATGGACCATGAATTTGGTAGGGCCCTATCTATAGATCTAAAGCAGCAATATTTACATAAACACTTATCTAGGAAAAGTAGTGTGGTTTTGGTTTAATCAGTGAATATCACTTTTCCCCAATTATATTTAATGTCATGGTGGGAATACATAGACTTCGTGGCTCACTTGGTAAATTTTAATAAAAATATTGCAATAATGTTATGTTAAGATGTGTTGAACACGCTAACTAGTCCTCTGAAATACTACACATGTGCAATGTGAGTGAAGTACTGTTATGAAAACATTAGCTGTTGCATTTCCTGACTTCTAAATTTGAAAACTAGCATTGCCTCAACATATTGTTTTCCATTTAAAATAATATATGTAGCTATGCAAATATACTCAAGAGCATCTGTAAAACTTTTGAAGAGGTTATCAGCAAGGCAAATTGAAAGTGAAAATATGATGACACGGTTTATGCAAGTGATGCTATGTAAGGGTACGTCTACACTGATCGGGATCGATGCTGCGGCCATCAATGCACCAGGGGTCGATTTAGCGGGTCTAGTGAAGACCCGCTAATTCGACCACAGATCGCTCTCATATCGACTCCGGTACTCCACTGGAACAAGAAGCGTAAGGTAAGTCGCTGGGAGAGTTTCTCCCGTCAATCCAGTGTGGTTTAGACACCGCAGTAAATTGACCTAAGCTACGTCAACTCCAGCTACGTTATTCACATAACTGGAGTTATGTAACTTACCTTGACTTACCCCCTGTAGTGTAGACCTGCCAAAGGTAAACTCTGAAAGGTAAGATGGGAATGATATTGCACAACTGGTTTTTCCTTTTGATACAAAATGATATTAAAAAACTAGCAGTAACAAACGTTATTACATTGTGCAGCATCGGTGATATTACCGCCTTACCCCAAATAAACCACATTGGCACCTGTCAAACGCAGAACAGAGCAACTAGCCATTTCCTTAGGGCAGCATCATATGGAAAGAAAGGCAATCTTACCTACGTAATTCAGCAACAAGGATGTAATTCTCTATTCAATTTCCTAGGTTGGCTTTACAAATTCAATAGGCACTTTTTCTCTATATATTAGGGTAATTTCTCTAGAACTCCGTTGGTTTAATCTCTGTTCAGCTTTACAGGATTGTCTTCCAGAAAGGCTTGAATCACTGGATATGCTTGAACCGTTCTTCCTTATTTTCAGAATAAACTGTTTTAAAAGGTCCTTTAGAGGGACAAGGTGGGTGAGGTAGTATCTTTTACAGGACCATCTTCTGTTGGTGAGAGACAAGCTTTTGAGCTTACTCAGAGCACTTCTTCAGGGTTGGGAAAGGTACTCAGTGTCACAGCAAAATGCAAGGTGGAACAGATTGGTTATCATAAGGAGTTAAGATGTTGCAAGGGGGGTGGAGGGGAGGTTAGACTAGATGACTCTTGTGGTCCTGTCTAACCCTAAGATTCTGTGATTCTAAGAGATCATTCAAGGTAAAGTGGGCAGGTAACACCTCTGCAGTCCTAGGACAAAGGAGAATTAGTGGGTTATAGACTCTTATGTGCCATAAATCCAGTGTCTTTATTGAGTGCATGATTTTTAGTGACTAGCTAAGTTATGAATTTAGCTTCCAGGCTCATCTTCTGAAGGTGTTGTGCAGGTTTTCTACAAGGACTGAGAGGTCAGACGTGGAGTGATCACTTTGTGAAAAGTGTTCGCCTGTGGGTGATAGGGTGTTTTTGTCTTTTATCATTTTTCTGTGTGAGCTCATAGACTCATAGACTTTAAGGTCAGAAGGGACCATTATGATCATCTAGTCTGACCTCCCGCATGATGCAAGCCACAAAAGCTGACCCACCCCCTTTCCCTTAACTCAGCTGTTGAAGTCCCCAAATCATGATTTAAAGACTTCAAGTCACAGAGAATCCTCCAGCTAGCAACCCCTGCCCCATGCTGCGGAGGAAGGCGAAAAACCTCCAGGGCCTCTGCCAATCTACCCTGGAGGAAAATTCCTTCCCGACCCCAAATATGGCGATCAGTAGAACCCCGAGCATGCAGGCAAGATTCTCCAGCCAGACCCTCATTGACCATTGATACTATTTATCAGCGATGGCACGTTGTTGACTAATTGACTAAAATCATGTTATCCCATCAAACCATTCCCTCCATAAACTTATCTAGCTTAATCTTAAAGCCAGAGAGGTCTTTCGCCCCCACTGTTTCCCTCGGAAGGCTGTTCCAAAATTTCACCCCTCTGATGGTTAGAAACCTTCATCTAATTTCAAGCCTAAACTTCCCCACGGACAGTTTATATCCATTCGTTCTCGTGTCCACATTAGTACTGAGCTGAAATAATTCCTCTCCCTCCCTGGTATTTATCCCTCTGATATATTTAAAGAGAGCAATCATATCCCCCCTCAGCCTTCTTTTGGTTAGGGTAAACAAACCGAGCTCCTCAAGTCTCCTTTCATACGACAGGTTTTCCATTCCTCTGATCATCCTAGTGGCCCTTCTCTGTACCCGTTCCAGTTTGAGTTCATCCTTTTTAAACATGGGAGACCAGAACTTCACACAGTATTCCAAATGAGGTCTCACCAGTGCCTTGTATAACGGAAGCAGCACCTCCTTATCCCTACTAGATATACCTCGCCTAATGCATCCCAAGACCGCATTGGCTTTTTTCACCGCCACGTCACATTGTCGACTCATAGTCATCCTGCGGTCTACCAGGACTCTGAGGTCTTTCTCCTCCTCCGTTACTTCTAACTGATGCGTCCCCAGCTTGTAACTAAAATTGTTGTTAGTCATCCCTAAATGCATCACCTTACACTTTTCACTATTAAATTTCATCCTATTTCTATTACTCCAATTTACAAGGTCATCCAAGTCTCCCTGCAGGATATCCCGATCCTTCTCCGAGTTGGCAATACCTCCCAACTTTGTGTCATCCGCAAACTTTATCAGCCCACTCCTACATTTGGTTCCGAGGTCATTAATAAATAGATTAAATAAAATTGGACCCAATACCGAACCTTGAGGAACTCCACTGGTGACCTCCCTCCAACCTGACAGTTCACCTTTCAGTACGACCCGCTGCAGTCTCCCCTTTAACCAGTTCTGTATCCACCTCTGGATTTTCATATCGATCCCCATCTTTTCCAATTTAACCAATAATTCCTCGTGTGGTACCGTATCAAACGCTTTACTCTCATTAGAGAGCATAGTGGTTGTTTCATTTCACCCACATAGTTGTTACTGGGGCATTTAGCGCACTGGATGTGGTAGACCACACATTGCGATAGGTGTATGTAGGACCCCCGGATCTTGAAAGGTGTGTTGTGGGGAGTATTGATCATCACAGCAGTGGAGATATGTCTGCAGACTTTGCATCTGTTATGGCAGGGTTGCTTGGAGTTGGTGGGTCCTTGTCTATGGGGTCCAGTAATGCATCTTCTCTGCTCAGGAAAAAAATAACCTACAAATAGCTGTGCTGATATAAGCATTTATAAGATCAGAGGTTGGACACGTAGCGAATTTGGGAAGGAAAAATGCACGTGCTTTTAGGCTGGTGTTTCTGGGGGTAAATCCAGTGCTTAAGCATGTTGGGTTGTCTCATTGTTTCACATATATTTGGGCAGTCTCCTGCCAAAACAAGTCCGGTAACATAAAACAGACCCTTGAGCCCGCCAGAGATGAGTGTTCTGTGCACTCACCCAGCGTCTCTGCATTTTTGCTCAGCCAGAGAGAACAGGCAGGGCCCACCCCCTGCCCCTGACGTCTGGGATGTATTAGTGAGTGCATGGCTGGAGCCCAGTGCTGGGTAAGCCGAGGAACTCTGCACAGAGTGAACAGCCTGGACAAGCCCTCCTCTTCTCTGAGATCTTTACTGTTGCAGTCCTTATACAGTAGCCGTAGCTGTGTGCTTTGCTTTGACCCATGACTCTGTGCCTCTCCTGTGAAGAGCCAGGAAAATACAGTCGTGTGGCTAGGTGGGATTCTTTTTGGTCCCTTCCACGGTTTTTTGTGTGTGTGTGTGTGTGTGTGGCCTTTTGTGATGTTGTCTAAGCAGAGGACGATCCATCACGGCTGGTAGCAAAAGGAACGGGCCATGAGGGGTGAGTAGCTGCTGGCAGTTTTGCCTGATGTACAGTGGATCTGGCTTGGTGAGTGTGGGAGGCAGTGACTGACCCAGAACGGTCTCAGTGGTCTATGTGACTCTAAAAAGCAATCTGTGAGTGTGCAGTATGTGGTGTGTCTTGGTATTTTTTCTCTGTGTGAGCACACAAGTGCGAGGTGTAGGTATCTGTTGGGGTTTGTGTGCATGCATAATATCTGTGTGTAGCTTCTGTGCGGTGTATGTGGGTCAGTTTCGTGTGTGTGTGTGTATGTACTGGAAGAGCAATCTGAGGTTTGTGCAGCCTGCGTGTGACAATGTAATGTCTGTGCATAGGGTGTCTCCGTGTGGGAGATAGAGAAGAGAGTGCATGTGTCTCTTAAGGTTTTGCATTATGTGTAGATAGTCTATGGACACTGTATGTTGTGCTGGAAATTAAGGTGAAAGACATGCAAAAGCAGGGAGCAGTATTATTGTGAACACTGTTTCTCTTTGGCTTCTGTGCGACATAGGATGTAGGAAGTGAAAAAGCAATACAGTCTAATCTAACAAGCATTTTTCACCAGAAAACTTTAAAACACTCTATGGACATACATCTACTTGCATAGCGTCCCTCTCAGGTGTGTTAGTCTGCCTGCAGATGGGTAAACTGAGGCACAGAGCGGTTAAGTCTGGTGTTTAAAGTCACACAACATGTCTCTGTGGCAGAGCTGGTCCCAGGCCATTATTCTAAAAATAGGCTCTCTGATTTGAGTGTGTCTTTAATTAGAGTTTTTAAAAATGGGTGGAATAATGCAGTAGCAATTCGAAGGTGATTTGAAGCGGTGTTGGAGGGGGGCAGGGGATGTTGTATGAAAGCTGGTAACCTTTAGGTAGAAGCTGTCATTTTTCTATTGAGCTGGGGGTGGACAGAGGAGAAGGAAAGGAAGAAAATCTGTTCCTAACCTGAGTGAACTGATGCTCATCTTCACGTTGCGTCTTCAATGTGGATTCCATCATGTTGCTGTGTCTAGGATGAGCACTAATTTACCGAGAGGGCTGTTCGCACAGAGCAGGGAGCGGTGCCCTGGTGGGATCACACAGCAGCAGGGGACAGAGCCACACTGCGTTAATGGGGGTGACAGTAGCAGGCACAGCACCGAGGAAGCTGCTTGAGCGTAAAGCGTGGGTCCTCCAGCAAAGGCAGATGGTGCTGAAGGGGCACTGTCTGTGTCATTAGGGTGATGGGGTGCTAGCTGGAGGCCTTTAATTTACAGGCTGGCTAACAGCCAGTGGCACCATATGGGCAACGAAGACCCAAAGTTAAATTGATGGGCAGTTGCATGGGGACATTTGAGGGGCAAGGAAGGGGTCCAGGCTTAACCCAAACTTTTAAATGTAGATTCATGGGGTAGAAATAGTGAGGGAGGCTTAACCCTAATAACAATCTGTACCTAAGCACTGTCTCTCCTTGCTCTGGGTGCTGTACGTTCAGAGTGCGACAGTGTAGCGTACAGTCGAACTGAAGACGAGACATGACCGTTTAGTGTAACAAATAGAAAGCTAAGGGACGACTCGATTACAATCTATAAGTATATACGTGGGGAACAAATATTTAGTACCGGGCTCTTCCATCTAGCAGAGAAAGGTCTAACGTGATCCAATGGCTAGAAGTGGAAGCTAAACATGTTCACGCTGGAAATAAGGTGTAATATTTTAACGGTGAGGTTAATTAACCAGTGGAACAATTTACCCAGCCTCATGGTGGATTCTGCATCGCTGGTCACTTTAAAATCAAGATTGGATGTTTTTCTAAAAGAGCTGCTTTGGCAATTGTTTTGGGGGAAGTTCTCTGGCATGTGTTAGACAGGAGGTCAGACTAGATGGGTGGTGGTTTTCAAACTGGGGTACACGGACCCCTAGTGGAACGCAAGCTCTCGTCACGGGGTACATGAGAAAAATCCTGTAATGGCGGACAACGCACTTTATTTAGTAAGACTTGGTAATCTAATCATAGGTATATTATGACCCTATCTCAGATGGGGGTACGTGGCGGGCTACGTTATTTGGAAAGAGGCAGGCAGCCTAAAAAGTTTGAAAACCACTGGACTAGATGATCACAATGGACCCTTCTGGCCTTGGAATCTATGCATCTAGGACAAATGGGTGGAACAAACGGAGGGAGGGTGACTTGACAGAGTCCTCGTAACTACTGGAGTGATCTATGGGTCATTTAAATCTGCTGCACAGACCTTTGGGGGGTGTAAGGAGGGGTATTTAAAATGTCCTTCATCCGAGCATGGCAGGCTGCAGTGCCATGGAGATGGCTGATCCTCCTGCCCCTTTCTGTCAGGTCCAGGGAGGTTAGTGAATGGAGGATACCCTCAGCCTGTGGCCCTTGGGGCCTAATGGGGGCTGATAAACCCATTGTACAGACTGGGTAACTGAGACTGAGGACCTGATTCTCCCTTGTACTCTGTCTCTTTGCTCTGTCATTGTAAGGAGGCCATAAAGGCGGGGAAGAGGCTCCCAGGTAATACCTATTGCTCTGTCTGTTGGTATACGGCTCCTAGAACAGATCTACGCTAGTCTGGCCTCTCTCCCAGTTCCCCTGGTGAAGGGACTGAGCTGGGGAAGAGAAGGGACGTGACAGGGAAACATTTTGCTTCCACTAGCATAAAGTGGTAGACAATCCCTAGAAAGCCATTGCAGCCGGAGCAATGCTGCCTTTTGGGTAGGTCCATGGCTGTCCCGAGAGTGATATCTGTGCCAAGTGCAGTCATGGAGCAACAGAGAATGCGGTCCAGAGAGGTTAGGTTTCAGCCAAGGCCAGTGAGGGGGGCCATTTGACCCTGCTTTCTTGTTTCCCCCATCTGTATAATGGGAAGAATTGAATAGCGCTATCTGACATTTTTCTGACCAAAAATGGATTTTCAACCTAAACCAAAATTGTCTTGGAATGTTTTTCACTTTAGTTTATTTTTGAAAAAATAAAATAAAAAGGGAAAAATTTGACTGATGTATTTTATTGAAAACCAAACTGTATTCATTTATTTATTTATTTTTAACCAAAAATAGTTTTCAAAAAACAAAAAATGTTTAGGTTTCAGTTTCTGTTAAACACTGGAAAACGTCTCCTGAGGAAATGTGGTAAAACAATTATTCAAAAAATTTCCCTGAACTATAACAGGCATTTTTTTTTCCAACCAGCTCTAATGATGATCCCCACCTCTGTAAAGCACTGGGAGCCCTACAGCTGAAAAGCGCTGCTTAAGTGCCGAGTGGAAGCTCATGAGACAAGAGCTCTCTTATTGTGTCTGTCCAGCACCTAGCACCAAGGGGCTCTGATTTTAGCTGGGTCCCCTAGGTGCTCGTGTTGTACAAATAGGAAACGTTGTTACTCTTTGTGAGTTAGTTCGCACAGTGTGATAGTGCTTTCCAGACAGCGAAGCAGGGACAGTCCCACCTTGAAGAGCTCATGGTATAAGGCAGAGGGTACGGGAAGGAGAAGCGAGATGGTTATTTTAAAAGTTAGGTTCACTGGAGGCAGCACAGGACGAGTGGGCTCGTAAAAGGGTGTGGCGTGTGGGCAGGGTACAGGCTCTGTGGCAGAGCACGGTGGTGAGCTTGTACCGTGCACAGGAGACTGCAGAGGGAGGTGTGGGAGAAGATGACAAGCGAGTTGACAAGGATGAGAATGCGGGGGGTGTAGCGTTAGGGGATATGGCTCAGAGGCGGTGTGGACTTGTGGTTAAAGGATAAAGGACGGACAGACCTGTAAGGGTGGGGTGACCAGAAGCTTAAATTTGCTGGGCTAACGGATGGGGAGCCAGTGGAGGGACTGGAAGTGGGGAAGGATCTGGTCAAATGGTTGAGCTGGGAGATGATCTCAGTGGCTGTATTTTGTATGGATTGAAGGGAGGCAACGTCTGTGTGTGTGTGTTGGGAGGCCGGAGAGGAGGCTGTTGTGGTGGTTGAGGGGGAAATCTCGTGTGGGCCTGTTTGAGAGGTGTGGCTGTGAGGCTGGAAAGGAACAGGACAGGTCTAAGAGATCTGGAAAGGGCAGGAGTTGCCCTGGTTTCAGAGCACTGGACTGTGCCTCCCACCAGAATGTTTCCCAGCTTGGCCGGGATGCCGACTGGTGTCCCTCTGCCAGGGTGAGAAGGCAGCTCTCTGTAACCACAAGCGGCTGCGTCCCTGCAGTGCTTTTCAAAGGCTGGCTGGGCATGGGAATATGGTAGAATCATATTAGGGTTGGAAGAGACCTCAGGAAGTCATCTAGTTCAACCCCCTGCTCAAAGCCGGACCAATCCCCAGACAGAGTCACTCCTGTGACCATCGATGGCGAATGCAGGAGCCTGGCTTAGATCGCTCCCCTCTCGCAGACTCGGCTTTGACCTTATGCACAGTGCAGCGAACGATTTCCTCCTCCCACTTCACCGACCCACAGTAAATGATCTGTAACCCTTCTGCCAGACAGAGCCAGCAGCAACCAGGGCTGGGTTCAATATCTAGGGGTTCCTTTCCATCGATCCAACACAGAACCGGCTTCAGCGCCTATCCAGTAACCTGGGAAATTTATACATCACCCATGGGTGCCTCTGAGAGGAATACTGCCCCACTCGCAAGCACAGAGTCTGAGTGTAGAAAAGAAACTTTTCAACATTGGTGAGGTCCCATCTGGAGTACTGTGTCCAGTTTTGGGCCCCACACTACAAGAAGGATGTGGAAAAATTGGAAGGAGTCCACCGGAGGGCAACAAAAATGACTAGGGGGCTGGAGCACATGACTTATGAAGAAAGGCTGAGGGAACTGGGATTGTTTAGTCTGCAGAAGAGAAGAATGAAGGGGGATTTGATAGCTGCTTTCAACTACCTGAAAGGGAGTTCGAAAGAGGATGGATCTAGACTGTTCTCAGTGGTAGCAGATGACAGAACAAGGAGTAATGATCTCAAGTTGCAGTGTGGGAGGTTTAGGTTGGATATGAGGAAACACTATTTCACTAGGAGGGTGGTGAAGCACTGGAATGGGTTACCTAGGGAGATGGTGGAATCTCCTTCCTTAGAGGGTTTTAAGGTCAGGCTTGACGAAGCCCTGTCTGGGATGATTTAGTTGGGGATTGGTCCTGCTTTGAGCAGAGGGTTGGACTAGATGACCTCCTGAGGTCCCTTCCATCCCTGAATCCTATGATTCTATGAAACTTTTAATAAAAGGAGGGAAGTAACTTGGCATTAATTTGGGAAAACACAGTTCATAAACATAAACCATGAGTAAAAGACCCACCCCAAGTAGGTTGGGCCTTGCCCTTTTCCCCTCAAGTTCTTAAGTTCAGCAACCCAAAAGTCCTCTTCACATGCCCGCCCCTTCTCTACTCCCCACTCTCACTTGCTGTCCTTGGTCAGTGCAGATCCAGTTTGAAATGGGCCACTCTCATTACCACTACAAAAGTGATTTTTCCTCCCTTGGTATTCTACTGTTAATTGAATTGTCTCGTTAGCACTGATCCCCGCCCCACACACTTAGTAAGGCAACTCCCATCTTTTCATGTACTGTGTATACTCTATATACCTGCTCCTGTATTTTCCACTCCATGCACCTGATGAAGTGGGTTTTAACCCACAAAAGCGGTTCCTAATGAGTCTATTTAGCGGTATTTTTTGAACAGCTTGGGGGAAACAAGTTAAAGCAGTCTAGGAAGAACCCTTGAGAGTGTGCAGGTTCCTGACTAGTATCCCTGCCCCCACCCTGCTTCCTTTCACAGCGCTCGGACATGCGAGCTCTTGTTTTACCAAGGTTCTTTACACTGACCGTGACTCTCTCCTTTGGGACAGGTTAAGCACAGTCCTGCTTTTCCGTAGTCCCACTCTAATGACAAACATTGGTAACCATAATTTCACTACCCCCGCATTCAGCACGAACATAATTTGTGACCCAACACCAGCCAAGTGGATTACAATGAGCAAAACACCGCTCCATCAGCTGAATATTTCGCAAATCTAAGCAAAACAGGAGCAAACTGTATTTACATAAATGCACCCAGGGTCTCTGTCCCCCCTCCCAGCTGGCTGTCAGGGAAGCATTCATTCAGGCCTTGCTTACAGATCTATTCATGCCCACTCTGCCTGCCAAACCGGAGCTGGGGGTACGTCCTGCATATGTCTGGCTGCTTCGGCCTTTGCCTCCAGCAGTAAAATACTAGAAGCGGCAAAGCATTACGTAAGCACAGAGTTAGACAAGAGGAGCATTTTGGCAGGCCCCGTAGCGCTAGGGTCCAGATGTCCCGATTTTATAGGGACCGTCCCAATTTTGGGGTCTTTTTCTTATATAGGTTCCTATTACCCCCCACCCTCTGTCCTGATTTTTTTCACATTTGCTGTCTGGTCACCCTACGTAGTGCAGAGAGATGGGTCCAGATCTGGAGCTCAGGCCTTGTCCACCTTGGGGGGTTTCAGCCACTAGTGTAGCTGCTCTGATGTAGGCAGGCAAAGCCAATATAAGCCAGTGCATCTCATCCTGATTTCAAGAAGGTGCAAATCACAGCGTCCAATATAGTCTGTCTATTCTGTAGCTTGCATTGGTGCAGCCACGCCTGTGGGCTATAACTGGGGCCAATCTTCAGTGTAGACCAAGCCTCACTTAAACTGGTGTAAATCTGGAGTGACTCTGTTTGGAGTAAGGCCAGTGTACAGGAGAAAAGAATCTGGCCCCTAGTGTTTTGCAGTGGTCCAGCAGACCCATGTCCAATGTCTTTGCCCCTCCAGGTTGCACCTCCTGGTGTGATGTGCGATGATTATCCAAGGCTGCAGGGCAGGGAGAGCTGAGTTCTGCTGTGAGTGTGACATCCCCTCTGCCAACTGGATCACCGCTGCGGTGTCTGACGGTGATGAGTAGAACAAGGGTTAAAGAGGGTTCGCCCAGATTGAAATGGTCCCGGTGAACGGAGCAACTTTGTAACGGCAGCTAGTACTTATCTGTGTAAAACCGGCTGCAACCCCGCTGTGAGCTGCCGCCACCTTGACAGATGCGCTGTGCTGCCTTCAGGATCTCGCACAGATGTTCCTCGTCCACCCGACAGGAAGCTTCGTCGAGCCAAGATTAGCTGTAAGTACGGGTGTCTGCCTGTCTCGTAATATACATGCTCTGCAGCACTGTGTGTATGTACAAAAATAACCTCGAGTTAACATTAAGGCTGGAATGTCAACAGTCAGTAAGTGCCTATCTTCCTTCCGCACTCACCCGCTCTGCTCCCCCGACGGCGGCCCCCAGACTTATTGCTGTGCTTCTCGGCCTCTCCTTGTCAGCATTCAGTCCCTAAATGGGCAGCTCCCTCCGAGTGTGAAGAGATGAAACAGATAAACAGATGCCTTAGACGGGCCTGCTCCAAAGCCCACTGAAGCTGATGGAAGGGCTTTCGTGGCCTGCAGAGGGCTTTGGCTCTGGCCCGTCGTCGGCTTGTTTCTTGGAGGAGGTGGGTCTTTGGGAGAGGTGTGAATGAGTGCAGGGCAGTGACCTTGCGGGCCAGTTTGAGAAGGGAGTTTCATGGGTCGGAGGGTGATGTGGAGGGGAGAGGTGGACCGACAGCGCACCGGCATGGGCATTGCTGGCAGAACGGATGGGGATGCAGGCCCATGCAGTAAGCCCAGCAGCAGGGCGTAGCGAGGGGCAGAACTATGTAGGGCTTGAACTTGGTGCCGTGGAGCCGGGCGAGCCGATGGAAGGATTTGAAAAGGAAGTGACGCAGTCGGAGCCAAGGGCTGGGGAGCTGATCTGAGTGGCTGCGTTTTGTATGGACTGGATGGGGCAAGGGAACGGGTAAGTTACACTAGGGGGTGGCCTCCCTCACATACTTTTACACTCTCCGGTGAGCTGCCTTTCCTGATGCACCCCTCTCCGCGAGTCATGCTGAGTTGGACTGGCTTACTGGGACAAATGCAGAGATGAATGTGTTGGCAGGCGGGGGGTGATGTCTAAGTTGCTGTGAGATGTGTACCAAGGTCCCTGGTGCTGATGCCAGTTACACCACTGGCTTTTATGGAGTTGCCACTGTGAGAGCAAAATTGTGCTTGGCAAGGTCTGGGGGGTGAATTCTGCCAACGCAGACTCCCCTCTGTATTTGGCCCATCCTCTTCTGACACACACACAGAGCAGATCTGAACTCCCGTCCAGCTGGGAGACAGTAACTATGGCTCCCCAGAGTCACACTGCTTTGACTAGCCCCACATTGGAAAAGGAGCCTGCCCCAGTCAAAGAAGAGCTGGGCCCAGGGTAACCCTGGGTGTGACAATGTGGAGGGAGCCGCACGTTTTTGATTGGCCTCTGACCTCCCACTGTGAGGCATTGGGTCCTGCTCCAGTCCCACTGTGCAGCACCCAGCAACTCCTCCTTCCCCTCAACCACTTCCGTACCACGTGAGCCCATCCCAGGCCACCAAACTGTATGTGAGACAGCGTGATGAGCGGAGAAGTATATTTCTAGCCCCTTTAAAATGGGCAGCTCTAACTTTTTATTTCTTTTAGGATTCTTTCTATGTTCTCTTGCTAATAGCAAACAGGCACTCCGGGCCAGCGCAGTCCTCGGAAATAATTGGACTTCTTGCTCTCTGAAAGCCCCATGCCCTTTGGCCTCATGTCCCTTAACACCACTCAAGGCGTGCAACAGATCCCCTGAAATCCATTGCCTGGGAGTGTCTTATTGCCTAATTATGGCCCCTCTGATGGCTTCCTGTTAGAGCTGGCATTGCAGACAAAATCGCTTTCTTGGTATTAAAAGCTCTTGGCTCCTGATTAGACCCATGTACAAAATAAGCCACAATTAAAATTCTTCAAGTGGTTGCATACATTTTGCCTACAGCAAAAATCTGCACTTCTGTTGTAAACCCATGCGTATTTCCACCAAATGCTTGCTTCGCTCCTTTCAGTCTGACTTTTTCTCTCTCGATCATAGGCTGCATTATATAATCTCTCTTAAACTTTGGTTTCATTTGTCTACTTTTGATCATTATTTATTTGGCACTACAAGCATTTAGGGTTTTACTGTGGACCATATGGTGACTTTAGCATCCACTGAGAGATTTAAAAAAAGACAGGAAAAAAGACCATTATATGCCAGGACTTTTTTGGGTATAATTGACTAAAAATAGTCAGATGATGACTAAAGTTTATCTCTTCAGACGTGAAAAGCACGTAGGTGAGAACCAATGTGCCCTAATCATGATGCACCGAACCAGTGGCTCTGGAACACTTTTTATAGTGGGGGTGCTACACCCCCCCATTGCCCCTGTCTGAGCCCCCTGCCGCCCCCTAGAGCTGGGGCCGAGAGCAGGGCCGTGGCTTCAGGAGGGGAGGATGCACGCAGGGGGAAGGGGGCCCAGGCTGAGGCCACAGCTGGGGGCGGGCGCAGAGCCCCTGTGGGGCTGACAGTCGGGACCCTGGGCGTGGGGCCAGGAGCAGAGCCCCGCGTAAAACCTGGGGGTACTGCAGCACCCCCCGCACCTATTCACAGAACTTAAGCATACATATTGGGCAAGACTGTAGCTACAGCTACTGAAAAACTCCTCAACAAATGTTCATTTGAATGCTTATGTAAATTGATTTAGCAGCGTCCATACTCCATTCATGTTTGCTTTCCATGACCGTTGTAGTGAATGGGTTCACTGGCAGGAATGTTTGCAGAAACAGATTTTCAAGTCAATAGTGCAGAAATGCAGAGAGCCAGTTTCAGATTGGTGATCATAAGTATTTACACCAGCAACTTGATCCGAAGAGTTACGTTACGTGCCATCCACTCAGCAAACTGCAACATGTCATGTGTCCTGTGTCAAGTTAAAACAGCTTGAATTCTGAATTCCTGCCAGAAGCTGTCTGCAATCAAACTACAGACTAAGAATTGTTCATAGAGGGCCACGTTTTCAAAAGCACCTAAGTGACTAAGGCCAAGTGTACGCTGGAAACTTTTGCTGATACAGCAGTATCATTCAGAAGCGTGATCTGTGTGTGTGACATTTTTATAGACTGGCAAAAGCCCTAGTCTAGAGACCGTTTTACACCCATAAAAATGTTTTTGCTGGTGTGGGTTATTTTGCTCAGGGAACCAGCATAAGCTATATCGGTAAAAGAACCATTTACCAGTGCAAACTGCATCTGCACTAGGAGGGTGAGCTGCTATGGCTTTCACCAGTATAGCTAGCAATCTTTACTCGTGCCCTCCTGGCCTTAGAAGTCTAAGGGTATGTTTACACAACCCGCCCGATTGGCGGGCAGCGATTGATCCAGCGGGGATCGATTTATCGAGTCTAGACTAAACATGATAAATCGATCTCCAAGCCCTCTCCCGTCGATTCCTGTACTCCAGCGCCGTGAGAGGCTGTCAAGGCTGCTTCCCCACTCTGAACTTTAGGGTACAAATGTGGGGGCCTGCATGAAAACTTCTAAGCTTAACTACCAGCTTAGATCTGGTCCGCTGCCACCACTCCCAAAGCTAATTCCCTTCCCTGGGTAGCCTTGAGAGACTCTTCACCAATTCCCTGGTGAATACAGATCCAAACCCCTTGGATCTTAAAACAAGGAGAAATTAACCATCCCCCCTCCTTCCTCCCACCAACTCCTGGTAGATCAAGATCCAACCCCCTTGGATCTCAAAACAAGAAAAAAAACAATCAGGTTCTTAAAAAGAAGGCTTTTAATTAAAGAAAAAGTTAAAAATCATCTTTGTAAAATCAGGATGGAAAAATAACTTCACAGGGTAATCAAACTTAAAGAGCTCAGAGGACCCCCCTCTAGCCCGACCCCCCTCTAGCCTTAGGTTCAAAGTACAGCAAACAGAGATAAACACTCTAGCAAAAGGTACATTAACAAGTTGAGAAAACAAAGATAAACTAACACGCCTTGCCTGGCTGTTTACTTACAAGTTTGAAATATGAGAGACTTGTTCAGAAAGATTTGGAGAACCTGGATTGATGTCTGGTCCCTCTTTGTCCCAAGAGCGAACAACTTCCCAAACAAAGAGCACAAACAAAAGCCTCCCTCCGCCCCCAAGATTTGAAAGTATCTTGTCCCCTTATTGGTCCTTTGGGTCAGGTGTCAGCCGGGTTACCTGAGCTTCTTAACCCTTTACAGGGAAAAGGATTTTGGAGTCTCTGGCCAGGAGGGATTTTATAGTATTGTACACAGGAGGGCTGTTACCCTTCCCTTTATAGTTATGACAGAGGCGCAGGCAGAGTCAACGGGGGGGGGGGGGGGGTGAGTGTAAAGAAGAAAAAAAAAAAGCCCGTAACAAAATATCGGGACAAATGGCGTCCCGACCGTACTTCAGTTGGGACGCAGGACAAACGCCTCAAAATCGGAACAGTCCTGATTTTATCGGGACGTCTGGTTACCCTAATCACTACACCCTGCCTTGGCCCAAAGATGGAGGTCCCACCAGCACCCCTCCTAGTCTGACAGCAGCAAGCAATTCTTGGCCCCCTCTCTGTAGTGTCCAATTTGTTGGGGGGGAGGAGTGTAGTGTAGTGTGGCAGTCCCTTCTGTGATTGCAAGATCCAAGCTGGGACTTAGGGAGAACGAATGTGATGACGTTAGGGAGCGCAGGTTCTGTCAGTCAGGCTGGGAGGTGGAGAGCCAGGGAGGACAACAGCTAGCGTCGATGTCCTGCAGCTTCGGTAAAGAATCCTTTGTATATTCAGTGTAACAGAGTCCTGTCTGTTTTCTACCATGCAGGAGGCTGCAGCCTCCTCAGAGGGGCTGAGTCTGCCATGTGCTCAGCCCAGGGAGCGAGAGAAGCCAGAGCCATCCCCCCTGTGGGGCTGTGTGAAATGTTAGGCCCGATATTACAATGATTCATTTATGGCTTATATTATGCAAACAGCCAGCCACAGGCCATCAGCCTTTAAAAGAGGAACTGGCACAAAGCCAGTAGCCAGCACTTCACCCACAAAGAGACCAGTTCCCAACTCCAGAGGGAGGAATGGGGAAAACCAAAGGGGGGGCAGATACCAGCACAAAGGCCTTATGAATAATCCATCTGAAATAGACCAGACTTGTAACATGCCCTAAGGGAGGAACATGGGGACGACCCAGTCCTAATGGAACCTAGGGACAGAACCAAACCATAGCAGCTAACCTTTACCACCCAGCAGGGGCATGGAGGAACATGGTTCATGATGACTTGATCGTTAATGGATATTTTAGGGGGATGCTCAGTCACAGGGAAGTGAGGTGCAGGGGAGAATTGATTTCTCTCTCGAATACGCCGTATGAGTTACGTTACAGTACAGCAGAAGCTCTGGTACATTCAAGGAGCTGAGACTCAGGAGATCCTATAGAAATATGGCAGCACCACTCCTTGCTGAGAATGCCTGAATAAGATGTTGATAATGGGGATTGAGATGCAGTATCTATAGCCGAGAGAGACCCACACCAAGCTAGTAGTATTCACGTTGGTACATAAAGCCGCACTCCAGCTGGGCAAAGAACCTGGCTCTCCTAGCCTGCCTGCAAAAAGAACAGGTTTTCCGACAGATACTATTTCTCAGTTTGTTTCATCTTGTTCGTTTTCTCTCGGACCAGTAGATTGTTAACAAAATCTCTCCTCCACTGTTCTGCCCACCCATACAGAGACACAGGGGGTTGGTATAAGATTGAGGGTGAAAAACTGTTTGAGTGGGGTTAATAGACAAAATATTCAAGTGTTTACATAATGCTGGCCCAAACATATATGGAGATATATCTATCTCATAGAACTGGAAGGGACCCTGAAAGGTCATTGAGTCTAGCCCCCTGCCTTCACTAGCAAGACCAAGTACTGATTTTGCCCCAGATCCCTAAGTGGCCCCCTCAAGGATTGAACTCTCAACCCTGGGTTTAGCAGGCCAATGCTCAAACCACTGAGCTATCCCTCCCCCCCAAATGCCATACACACCCCATTTGGTGCAGGTGAACTCCACACAGATGCTCTAAGTACACCTTGCATAGACAAATTCAACAGGTTGTGTTACCGCACGACAACACTCATGCTCACAAACTACTCCCGTGCACTCTCAGCACCACACGAACACCCCACACACGCTCTGCACGCGGCACGTACACGCAGCACTCCTGCTGACAAACACCGTGCATGCGCAGCAGTGTGTACACACCCACACTCAGAGCATTCCACAGATATAAGTGCACACCCAAATCACACACCTGCATGCTCTTTCTCATGCACACATGCACAAAAACACTCCAACATTTAATCACCGTGAGGAAACTCAACAGCAGAAGAGTCCTGCTGGAGACAGAGATGGGGCCTGAATACTGGGGAAGCAGCTGCCACAGCTATATCAGTCCGTCCGAATGACAGACCTGTCAGTTTAATTTGCATCTGGTTTGCTTAACATCCTTTATCTTACATAATGCAGCTCTTTATACAGTTGTGGTGTTTAATCAAAAGAGAAATTGAATCCACAGTGAACAGACTTTTCCAGGTACTTTAGAACTCTTGGGAATATCACTCGTAGCAGACTGCTTAGGAGAAACAATCAAATTCCCTGCAAGATCCTAAGAACGGAGACATTGGCGTGAGTAGCTGCTTTTTAATGTCATATTTGGCAAGCTTTGTCAAAACCAGGGACTCCTAATCACTTTTCCTGGTTGTTGCTGCTGAACGGCTGCCGCATGCCACCCCAGAGGTGGCTGCATTTCATGGGTAGGGGAAGTGCAGTTTGTAACGCACGTTGGAATCTTTGGGATGGAAGTCGCTCTGTAAACACCCAGTATTGTTGTCCGTTGGAAAACGGCATGTCTGTTTCTTTATGGCACGTGTTTAATTTAGGGCTTTTTTGGACGAGTTGGAAGAAGGAAATCCCTTTTCCGGAGAAACTTCACTTAAAAATAAATGGTCTTGAACTGGGACGAAACGTCAAAGGTGAGATTTTTTTTTTTTTTTTTTTTGGTGGGAAATTTTGAAGAGAAATTCTATTTCAGAAGAACCAAATGGAATTTTTCATCCTTTCTCCTGGAAGGCTCTTGTCGATGTCAGTTGTGAAACTGACCAGAGCCTTCCCTGACCAGAGTGCCTGGCTACTCAGCCTCCCTTCCCCTCCCCTGCAGCTCCAGGAGCCAAAGAGGCAGTGCCGGCTCCAGGGTTTTGGCCGCCCCAAGCAGCCAAAACAAAAAACAAACAAACAAAAAAAGCCGCGATCGCGATCTGCGGCGGCAATTCGGTGGGAGGTCCTTCACTCCCAGGCGGAGTGAGAGACCGTCCGCCGAATTGCCGCCGAATACCTGGACGTGCCGCCCCTCTCCGGAGCGGCCGCCCCAAGCACCTGCTTGAGAAGCTGGTGCCTGGAGCCGGCCCTGCAAAGAGGTGGGTGCGTTGTCTCCCCATTTCCCCCCTAAGCTCTAGAGATGGAGAGGCAGAGACTCTGGCTCCCCGAGCTGGCTGAGAGCTCCAGCTCCTGGAGCTTGGTGGAAGGCTCAGCTGCAGTGTCCCTGGGCCAGGAAAGTTGTTGTCGATTTCCCTTGCGGGAGGTGAACCTTCCTGGCGGACAGCCGGGAACGTCATTTCAGTTTTCCTGCTGAAAAATTTCCAGCAAAACTAAAGTTTACCCCTGGAAAATGTTTGTTTCATGAGAAGAGCATTTTTCCTCAGAAAATCATTTGAATGAAAAACATTTTGACTAGCGCCACGGGCCACATGATCATGACGGTTTGTGCATGTGTGACCCCCCCGGATGCGTGTGTGATACAAGGTTTCTTCTGTGCCCAATCTGCAGAGGGTAGGGGGCTGCTGCTGGGTAGCAGGTAGCAGCCTGTGCTTTTTAGCTCTAGGGGTCCCCAGGTAAATTGCCAGGGTGTCTGCCAAAACGGTGACCGTCGCACTTTTTCCCAGTGGAGGAGTGTGCGTGGGTGAGGTTGTTACTAGGCAGGGGCTATACGTATAGCTGGGTGGACACACTTGTGCCATAAAATGCTATTGCAGGGCCTGCTGGGGCTGGGAGTACTTGCTGGGGATTTATTTGTAATCTGCCCATTAGGGCTAAAACAAGAACTCTGTTTCATCAAAAATATCAAGGTTTCCGCCTCTGGGTTTCTTTCCTCCTCAGAATGAAAACTTCTGAAACTTTTCATGGAAAAACAAGGGAGACCCATCCCAGAATAGCCAATCAGTTAGGGCACTCGCCTGGTATGTGGGAGATCTAGATTCAAGTGCCTGGCCCGAGTCAGGCAGAGTGCAGATTAAAACCTGGGTCTCCCAAATCCCAGCAGAGTGGTCTAACCACTGGGCTATTTGGTATCCGAAGGCAGGTTGTGCTCTTGTTTTGACCAGAAATTCCATCCTCGACCTGAGACCCCTTCCAGTCGGAACTGATACATTCTCACAAACATTTTCGGTTTCAATTAAATCTGCATTTTCGGATGGGGGGGAAAAAAAGCTTAGTTGAAAAATTCCCAATCCGCTCTACTGCCAGTATAGCAACAATCCATGGAAAGTGGCTATGTGGCCCCAACTCAATTGATGTTGTCTTTAAAATCTTTTCCCAGCATCCAGCGCCACTAGTGAAGGGTGCTGGATTGACAGCCCGGGACACTAAAGCCTCCCATCTGTCAGCAGGACAGGGCCCCAGGTGGATGGGGAATTGCCTAGCCCTATTAAGCTAGCCCTATGGGCTGAGAGGATAGGTTAGCCTCTATTTAATCCTTTGCATCTCTGCTGAGATGGCCAACAGGGGCATCCTGTGGGCACCTGTTCCTTGTGAACTAGACTGAAATGACTCAGCCCGTTTCTTGTAGGGTACCAAAAAGCCTTTGGATGGTAACCGCCTTCAGTATCGCTAGCAACCTGTCGGACTAGAGGTCAACGGTCCTAGACCCCATTATCAACCCCTCCCCAAGCCATCCAGGCTCCTGGCCATTTGTTTGTTTGTTTGCTGAGGACTCTTGTCACTCTCCTGTGGTGGGCTGTCTGAGCGAGGAGGCTCCAATGGAGCCCGTCACGATGATGGATCCAGCACGCGCTCTCGTTCGGCAGGGACGAAAGGCCGCTCCATGCTGCCTGTACAGCTGTCTTTCTGTAACCTCTCCGTGACCGTCTGTCACCCAAGCCGGTTACAACAAACACATGGTGAGCTGTGTCCGCCCCACAGTCTTTCTGCCTCCTGACTGTGTGTTTCCATGCTCCGCTCGGCTGCTGAAGAGCGGCTGTGCCAATGCGTTGTGGGAAAAGCTGGGCAGCTCTCCCATAGTGCACTAGCAGTGGACAGAGAGCCTGGAGCCAGCAGCGTGTGTGACGGGTCGGGATGCAAACGCACGAGAGCCGTGCTACTCAGACCTCAGTGGTTCAGGAGCCAAATTAGCGATCAGATTACCCACAAGAGCCAGAGGAGTGTGAATGGATTGACTCTATAGCACTATAGTGAATGAAACAATCACACCATGTTTTAATATCCCGTGCTGCGCAGATCTGCAGGAGACGCATTAAAGAGCCACTTGGGATGCGTGAGCTCAGCGTGAGTATCACGGCTCTAGAGTCTCCAGTTGCACAGAGGAAGGAGGATCTGCCCACCTGATACCACGGCCACAGCCCTTGTGGCAAAAAGCCGCGTGCCAGCTTACAGAAAGGCACTCGTGTCCCGGCCTAGGCCTCTAGCAGGGGTGAGGCACGGCTGGCAGCCGTGGTTACTACCCAAGGGCCCGCTCCAAAGCGAACTGAAATCCGTGGATAGGCTCCCCCCCCCCGAGTCCAGTGGGCTTCGAATCAGGTGCCAAGCATGGTGTGTGGCGGTACACTGTGCCTGGAGCCAGCCAGGCCGCTGACCAATTAGAAGGGGTGGCTCAGAGTTGTGGCATAGCCGGGCTGGAAGTGCCCTCTCCCGTACAGCAGTTGTGTTTCCTGTTAGTGCCGTGGGTAGCCAAAGTGCCTCTGACCTTGGCCCAGCAGGACACCAATCTATAAGTCAGAGAGAAGCCCAGCCGCGGCAGAGCCTGAAACAGCCTTTTCTGGTGGGCAGAGAGGAAGCGGGCTTTGCTGAATGTTTCTCTGGATATTTTCTATGCTGTCGGTGAGCCCCGATAGGTCTCCCTGGTTCCCCGACCCCATGCAATAAGCTGCCAGCAGCAGACGGTTACCCTGACTAAATGCTGTATTGAAACTCTGCTAACCCTGCGCTCTTGCTGTTACCCGGCCAAGGATTGATCACAGCATAAGTGCAGGGGCCTGTGAGTGCTGTTCGTGCTCCCCGCCCACTCGGCTCGGCAGAGCCTGGGGGAGCAGGGGAAGGAGGCTGTGAATCTCCCTGCTGTGTGATTGGCTTTGGTTCTGCTCCTCCATCCCAATCTGCCCTGCAGGAAGCAAGCGCGTCATGCACGGTGGACCATCCGCTATCCTGGCTCCCCCTGCGACACGTGAACAGTCACTGGTAAGCGATGACTTGGGGAAACGTTCCTGCTGTTCGGGGCAGAGAGCCGGATTCTCCAGATAGCGTGTCCAGATTCCCTTAGTCTCAGGGGATCCATCTGAAATGGAGCCCCATAACAATTCACTGATTCTGCAGTAGCTTTGGTTTATCGCCCTTGGCTGCTTTTCAGCAGCCATTCTCCATGGTTTCACTCTCGCACAGAGAGAGAACAGTGTACGTGATACTAGTTTTCAAGGCCTCCACTGCACAGCATAGGAGATGGCCTCTGTCTGCAGCTCTCTGAGACAATGTAGCTGGCAAGCCCATGGGGACGCTTGTGAAAGCTGGTGGTGGATCAGTCTCATTGGAGTAGGGTCTCATTCCCGTTTTTGCCGGAACAATCCCTTTTTTAAGACCTGTCCAGGCCCTTCCGACTTTTTTGGCCAAAGTGGGCCTTTGTCCCGTTTGCTCTTGCCAACTTAATAAGTTGGGTGCAGAGGAACGTGTGGGGTGGGGTGCAGAGGAACGTGTGGAGGAAGGGGGGTGAGCAGTGATGCCAGCCACGTACTGGTGGGGGAGGCAGGGCTCGGGCGGGGGGCAGGCAGGACTCACCTCAGCCTCACATGGGAGGCTGGCAGGTCTCAGGCAAGCAGCCATTCCAGTCCTGCATGGGGAGGGAGGGGCAGGGCTCGGGTGAGCGGCTTGGGCCAGCCCTGCATGGGGAAGCGGAGGGAGGGAGGGAAATGGGGCTAGCCCCATGTGGTGTCCCGTTTCACCTTTGGGAAATATGGTCACCCTACATGGGAAGCGCTCTTGGTTATGGGAGCAGAATTTGAGGAGATGAGGCCTAGGCTAGGTCTATACTGTAGCAGCTGAGAAAGCCAGTCAGCCACTCAGGGCAACTCTGCGCTGCCCAGGAGTTCTTGGGGGAGGGACGCCGAAGGTCCAAAGAGAGGCAAAGGGAAGAGTCTGCCCTGGTGGTTACCATGGATTTTCCAAAGACACAGCCAGTTACGGCCCAGCTCTCCCCTCCGGAGCCAGTTCTAGCATCCTATTATTTGGGGGGGACATCGGTATTCATGGGGGGCCCTGGATGTCACGACTTAAAAAACCACCCGCCTTCCAGGAGTCCAGGGACTAGTTGGACCCCTGGAAAAAATCTCCTCTTCTGAGAGTTTAAACACGTAATATTTGGCTATTGTGTCAGTATTTTGCTGTGATTGATAATTTACATAAAGGATGGAGACGCTGCAATCTACTGCCGTTCCACTGCTTAACGCTAGATAACTTTGTACAGATTCTGGCCTTTCTGGCAATAATTTGGAGCCCCTTGAAGATGATTTTGTGTGTGTGTGTGGGGGGAATGTCCTCTTTGCCCCCCCAGTAACACTATGCCTGCTTTCCTCTTTTGTGCACCAGGCCATGCAAGAGATTGTGGCACGCTGGTAGTGTTGCCAAATACACATAGCCATAGGCTTTAAGGCCAAAAGAAACACTGTGATCATCTCATCTGATTTCCTGCTTACCATAGGCCAGGGAATTTCTCCCAGTGGTTCCTGCACTGAGTCTATATGTGGAGTTCTGTTAGCCTGCGCTTAGCCTTCCACGTGGTTCTATGGAGGAGCAAGGACACATGGTGTTATGAAAATGGAGCAGCGGCGGTGAGGCCAAAATCACCTTGTAGTGAGGCGGCCTGGGCCCCGACGGCCCCTGAGGGAGAGGAGCCTGAATTGGCACCCAAGTGGGCGGAGCCACCGCCACCTGTTCCCGCCCCCCGGAAGTCAAGGGGCGGGACAGGAAGTATAAAAGCCAGGCCCCAGCACTCAGTTGGACCCCAGCGGCCGGAGAGGCCAGACGTGCCGGTGCGAGCTCCGGCTAGACTGAGCCTTCCCAGAGCCAGGTACCCGGACGCGGACGGACCGAGCCTCCCCAGAGCCAGATACCCGGACGCCGGCCGACCGGACCTCCCCAGAGCCAGGTACCCCGATGCGGATTGGCCGAGCCTTCCCCGAGCAAGGTACCCCAAAGTGGAGTGGCCGAGCCTGCCCCGGGCACGGTACCTCGAGGGGGAGCCCGAGCGCCCCCCTGACCCGAGACCGGAGGAGCAGCCTGACCCAGACGACCCTCTGCGAGCTGAGGAACCCATGGTGTGGGACCCCGCTGCCGAGCCCAGCGATGAGCAGGTACCAATGGAGGGGGAAATGGAAAGTAGCCCGGGGGTAGCTGACCCCAGTCTGGCTACAGCAGAGGAGCCAATGTCGGTGTGTTGCGGTCAGGACCCCACCGACACAGCGGCAGACTGACTGCCGCTCTTAGGGCCCCGGGCTGGGACACAGTGGAGTGGGTGGGCCTGTGTCCCCCCTGCCACCCCACTTACGGGTGGCAGCTTCCCCCTCCAGCCAGCGCTCCGGCATCGCAATTGAACTATTGTTTGTTGCCCCGCCCTGACTAAGGGCTTAGGGGCGTCCTGACTCTGTTACTGCTCAGCTCCTGATACAAGGTCCTGAGCCCTGAACTATTGTTTGTTGCCCGCCCTGACTAAGGGCCTGGGCTTACTGACTCTGTTACTGCTCAGCCCCTGATACAAGGTCCTGAGCCCTGGACTATTGTTTGTTGCCCCGCCCTGACTAAGGGCCTGGGCTTACTGACTCTGTTAGTGTTCAGCTCCTGACGCAAGGTCCTGAGCCCTGGACTATTGTTTGTTGCCCCGCCCTGACTAAGGGCCTGGGCCTACTAATTGTGTGCTCAGCCCTCAGGAAGGTTCTGAGCCCCCTGGACTATTGTGTGCTGCCCCGCCCTGATTGAGGGCCGGGCCTGAACCCCTGACTTTACTGCTCAGCCTGAAGGAAGGTTCTGAGCGCCCTGGACTATTGGGGGTTGCCCTCCCCTGAATAAGGGCCTAGGACGCCCTGAGTTTGTCAGGGCTCAGCTCCTGATCCACGGAGCTGAGCACCCGAACTATTGTTCATTGCCCCGCCCTGAGCTAGCGCGGGGGCTTGACTGACTTTGTAATCCCCAGCTCCGGCAGTGAGGACCGGAGCCCGGGCCTGAGTTACTGCCGGACCCTGACGGAGAGCAGGAGCTCATTGCAGAGGCCGTGTACCTTTGGCCTAGTCCCTGCCAGAGGGGCGGAACCCTGAGACCGATCCAGGCCGTGTAGTGAGGCGGCCTGGCCCCCGACGGCCCCTGAAAGGGCCCGACCCCCGCACCGGACGTTTACACACCTGAATCTCAAGACCCAGAAAACTTAAGGCGTGAGGAACAAGGGATGATCGTGCGGCTCTGGTTCTTGGCCAACCTTCATCTGCAAAAGTCAGAGCTATCAACCCTTTGCTGTATGTAGGAGCTGATGCGATAAGGCCTAGAGGTACAGCAGCTCTAAGAAAAGTCTATGGATATATTCACCTGTAAATCCATAGGCTTAAAAAGTTCAGAAGAGGAGGAGATGGAACTAAGTAGCGTATTCTGCCTGAAGCAGATCACGCAGCAGTTTTATCTGCCCTTGGTTTGTTATGTAGACAGGGCGTAGTTGGACAGGTTTGTTATGATCTCTGGAGTTTCAGAATTGCCAACCTCATGCCAGGGATGGTTATAAACGTTTGTATTGGCTTGCTCGGCGTCGGCATCAATTACAATGGACTTTCTAGGAAAGTTGATTATTTAGATGTTGTTGACTTTTCAATGAAGACCACTAGGAGATGGTGTCAGATAGTATGACTAGATACAATACACTGCTTTGGGGTTCTCTTGTACTTGTGTGCCAAAATGTACATTGCAGTAATACGTATGGGTCAGTAGGTTCAAACTATGATGTAGTTACAGTAACACTCAAAAGCTCCGTCAGAACTGGGGCCCATTGGGCGAGGAGCTGGACAGACACAAGTAGACGTGGTCCCTGCCCTGAAGATCTTGCAATAAACCTATATTTAGACACCTAAATAAAAGGGGTAATTTCCATAGATTCTGACCACTTGCGCCTCCTGCTGAAGTAAATCAAGGCAATTAGGTCTGGAGCCTAAATAGTCAAGCTGGTCAAATATTGACAATTATTTTTTTTGCTGCAAATTTTGAAGGAAATTGTTTTTCACCTGACATTTATCAGTCCCAGCACTTTTGAGTGTTTGATTTTGCAACCTTAATGTTCTTTTAACACAGAGGTCCCCAAACTTTTCAGGGTCACGCCCCCCCTTACCCCTGTCCGCAAGCGCCCCTCCCCTTGGAGCTGAGGCTGGTAGCAGGGCTGCAGCTCCTGGGGAGGTGGGGGACATGGACAGGGGCAAGGGGGCCACAGCTGGGGTCGGGTCTGGGGCCAGGAACGGAGCCATGGCCAGGGGCCGAGGCTGGGGCCAGGAGTGGAGCTGTGGCCAGGCCATGGTTGGAGGTTGAGACTGAGGCCGGAGCAGAGCTGGGGCTGGGTGGCACTCCTTTCCTGTCCCCCGTGCCAGGTGTCTTCTTCCTCAGGTGGGAGGTGAACTCACACAGATGCACCTCTGAACCCTGGGTCCTCACTGACTAAGGACAACCATAGTATGAGAACACAAGGGCAGCTATTTGCTACTCTAAGGATAAGGGACATGGTTTCGAATCTCAGACACCACCATGAAGTACCAACGGATCAGCATTTTATTGGTAGCTGCTGTATGGACCCAGTGAGTTCAGCTTTGACTGCAGTCCCTAAAAGGGACAAGACACCGGAAGCTCAGCCTGTGCTTCCCCTAACAATAGTCATGTTGTTGGACTGGCAAGTTAGGCCTGAACCTCAGGGGGCAGACGACGTGCAGCACATCCAGGCTTCCGTGACTCCCTTTGTCTGGCACTTGTCTGCACCTTTGTAAATGCTGCAGCTGGCCATGAACTGTCTGCAGTTCAGCTTCTCTGCAGCAGTAACTGGTACGGCAGGACGTCTGTGAGATCAGGAACAAAAAAACCCTTGAGTTGATTTCCCTCCCCCTCTCTGCCAGGGACACAAAGAGAACGAGGAGCAGGATGTTTTGCTGGTGTTTAATTTCCCTCTACGTCCGACACAGGTCATCTCTGAGAAACGTGGGATAAAAAAGCAGGCAGGTCAGGGAACATCCACTGCCCAGGTCGACAGGACCAAAAGCCAGGACCTTCCTTAAGAGCAGCGACTCTTCCCTTTCATGCTGTTTGCTTGGCCCTGGACTTTCCATGGGACACAGGGGACTTTCTAAGGACACAGGGGACCATTAGATCATCTAGTCTGACTTCCTGTATCTCCAAGGCCATTACATTTCAGCCCGTTACCCCATTATTGGGCCCGATAGCTGGTGTTTGACTAACGCACATCTTGATGGGGGTTTATCCTCAGCACAAGTATTCCAAGAGACTCTATGGCACAATAATGAATAATGCTGCCAGCTGGAGACCCCCAATTCTAGTTCCCTTTCTGTGCCTGGTTCTCCACTGCCACTCTACGTATCTAGCGCACAGAATCATAGCAATGTAGGGCTGGAAGGGACCTCGAGAGGGCAGCTAGTTCATCCCCCCCACACCGAGGCTAGATCATCCGTGACAGGTGTCCATCTAATAATGATGGTGTAGGTAGCGTCTACACTGAAACAATATAGCATCTGTACCGCTGCGGCATTTTAAGTGTAGACAAGCCCTTAGCGACTTGCCCAAGGGAAAACTGATGGAGCAGAGAATTGAACCTGGGTTTCTGAAGTCCCAAGCTAGCACCCTCACCAGTTGACTCCCCTCCCTCTCTGCAAGCAGTGGCGGATTAGGCCCATGAGACCATGCCCATAGGGCCGTGCCCAGAGGCCCCAGCCAATTGGGGGGGCCCCCCCCAGGCTGGAACTCTGGCCCTGCCCCCTGCTCCTCCTCTCCCTCCCTCTGGGGTCCTGCCACCCTCTTCCCTCTTGAGGCCCTGCCCCCTGGCCAGGCCAGAGGGGAGCTGTGGTAGAGTGAGCACTGAACATATTCCTCCTTTGTGAAGCTGCCCCCCATCCCGAGCCCCTCTCTTTCCCCCTCCTTCCTGTGCGGAGCCCGGCCCCTCTCCTTCCCCCCCACTCCCACACGAAGCCAGGCCCCTCGGCCCCTCTCCTCCCCCCTCCCTCCCACGGAGAGATGAGCCCCTTGGTCCCTCTCCCTCCCGCGTGAAGCTGCCCCCCAAGCCTCTCTTGTTCCCCCTCCCTCCTGTGCAGAGCTGTCCCCCCGATCCCTTCTCCTTCCCTCTCCCTCTTGTGCGGCTTATGCGTGGAGCTGGGTCCCCCCAACCCCTCTCCTGCCCCCCATTTTACACATGGCTGTAGTGAAACACACCGAGGTTAAGTGAATTGCCTCCAGTCAAGCACAAAGTGAATCAGGCATCACTGCTAGGTAGAGAACTCAAGAGTCCTGACTCCCAGTCTCCAACACCTACCAATAGACAACACTGTTTTAATAGAAAACCTCACGTCTCAGCTATTACAATATTTGGCCCTTAGGCAGAGTTCTCTGGCATAACGCTGTATTATGTGTACAGACAGCTGCAGCTGTCCATACTCACTCACCTGAAACTACAGGCTCCAAAACTACTGTCACAAGTATCAGTAGGGTTATTCATTCAAAACCAAACAATTTATCGACAAGATGAAACTTTAAGATAGCCACATTTTTTGTGCGTTGCACCATTTATTTTCATTCATATTTATTTCTATGCTTCCTGGGCAGCTGTGGGGAGCCCCGGACCCTCCACCTGTCCCGGGCGAGGAGCCAGGGTGCCCGAGACCAGCCCATGGCCCGTGTCCCTGTCCTCCAGGGCACGTCGTCCATGACAGGTGGAGGGTTCAGGGCCCCCCACAGCAGCCCCAGCTCACTGGGCAGCTCTTACCACGGCCCGACTTCCGGCCATGCCAGGAGGCAGGGCCATGGGGGGAAGGAGAGGAGCAGGGAGCGGGGCCCTGTGGTGGGGGCATGGGGGTCTCCCCGATGTTCTTTGTGCTGAGGGCCCCAATAAATCTTATCCACCTCTCTCTACAAGCTGCCATCATGTGCTAATCTAAAGTTTCTATTCAGTCCTGATGCAGGCAAAACTCCCACTCAATTCATGGAGTTTACAGCAGTGCAAATGAGGGCAGGATGGGACCTTGACTTCAGTGGAGTTTTCATAAGAGGCTGAGTAAAGGTCTCAGGATTGGGTCTGTACATTTGTGTGTTCCGGCCTCGGCTGTTTCTGTTTTGGGGACACATTTCAAATGGACGGGAGTTTTCCCCTCAGTTCAGGATTGAGCCCTTCGTGTGGATTTAGTGTTATTTATTTTTGGCAGTGGTGGAAAACCTAGTAATCTTGATTAGCAGGCCGTGCTGCACCAAATTGATCCAGGCCCCCCATGGCGACTACCCCTACTGCCAGGCCCTTCATCAGATAATTAAAGTTCATTTGCAGTTTCTTTCACAGCCTGGCATGTGCTGGGTCTACCAGCTGTGCAGCGGCTCGAATCAGGACACTTTTTTTATACTATTTATTTATTTAGGAAGTATTTATAGGGTTACAAATCCTTGCCGTATATATATCAGCAACAAAAGAATCATTACAACAGTGAGCTTTTGTTTAAAGACATTATACAATAATACAGTCGTCATCTCTCTGTTTAACATGGTGTTACCCTATTACAGTATGAGCATCATGACAACACCCAGGACATGGGTTGTTCCTAGTGATTTTGTTAAACGGAGCGAACTCTCTAATTATACATATTTAACAGGCCAGGCATGTGTATCAAACGCTCATATTCACAAAAATTGGATAGGTGTGCTGGTTGGTTTGTTTGCAGGTGAATATTCTCTGTCTGAGTGTTGAATAAATGAGATACAAGGTAGGCGAGGTAATTATTGGACCAGCGTCTGTTAGTGGAAGGTGCAAGCTTTCAAGCTACTCGGAGCTCTTCTTCAAATCTGGGGAAGAAAGCAGAGTGTCTGAGGGTTTGCCTACACTTAAAACACTACAGTGGCACAGATGCACAGCTGAAATGCTTCAGTGTAGACATTACCTGCACCGAGGGGAGAGATTTTCTCATTGGTGTACGTATTCCATCTCTCCAAGAGGCGGTAGCTAGGAGAATTCTTCCATGGACCTAGCACTGCCTATACCAGGGGTTAGGCCTGTTTAACTGCATTGCTCAGAGGTGTTGATTTTTCACACCCCTGAGCGATGTAACTATAGTGACCAAATTTCCTAGTGTAGACCAGGCCTTAGATCAGATTAACTACGCTGCTCAGGGGGGTGGATTTTTCACACTCCTGAGCAACGTAGTGATGCCGACCTAATTTCCTAGTGTACATGAGTCTTGAGATAAATACAGGTTGGGACAGATTGTTAAGCAGAAGGGGTAACATGTGAGAGATGGCACTTAGGCTTTTTGCTAGATCTTAAAAGAAACAATTACAAAAATTAAGCACCCAAAATAGCTTTCTTGGGGCTTCAGCTTAAAGGTTACAAGCAAACAAAAGCATCTGGGGTTAGCACAGAGGAGATCCACAAGCCAAAATAAAAAATAAACCTGATAGTGTCTAACTAAACATTCCCTATCCAAATAATTTCTTATAGGTCTGGAAGATGAATTTTCATACCTGGTTCAAGCCTTACACAGCATTGCTGCTCTGTCCCTGCAGCCCAGAGAACAACAGACAAAGGGAAAGTTTCTTTCCCAAATTTAAAAGTTCTAGCCTTCCCATTGGCTCTTTTGATCAGGTGCCCACTCCTTTCCTTTTACCTGTGGGCTTGTTAACCCTTTACAGGACCTGTGTAATGCTTGAACCAGGTATGAAAATTCATCTTCCAGACCTATAAGAAATTATTTGGATAGGGAATGTTTAGTTAGACACTATCACGTTTATTTTTTATTTTGGCTTGTGGATCTCCTCTGTGCTAACCCCAGATGCTTTTGTTTGCTTGTAACCTTTAAGCTGAAGCCCCAAGAAAGCTATTTTGGGTGCTTAATTTATGTGAGAGATGGTCACTTGAAATGAAGTGAGTAATTGGGGGTTAGATTGTTATGCATAAAGGGTCTGAAGTGGACTGTTAAAGGTAGCAGGCTATGGGGCACGTTACAAATTGTTGTAATGAGCCATAAAAGCAGTGTGTCTGTTATGTCCATGGCAGAGTTATACATTTAAGTTCCCAGGCTTGCCTTCTCTGAAGGTGTTATGCACGTAGGACAAGTATGGAAAGATCAGATATGGAGTGATCACTTTGTGAAAAATATCAGGGGGTAGCCATGTTAGTCTGGTTCACAAAAACAACAAGGAGTTCGATGGCACCTAAGGCTTGGTCTACACTACCCCCCCTAATTCGAACTAAGGTACGCAACTTCAGCTACGTGAATAACGTAGCTGAAGTTCGAAGTACCTTATTTCGAATTAGTTGAAACTTACCTTGGTCCACACTCGGCAGGCAGGCTCCCCCGTCGACTCCGCGGTACTCCTCTCGGCGAGCTGGAGTACCGCAGTCGACGGCGAGCACTTCCGGGTTCGACTTCCAGCCGTCGAACTTGCCGGTAAGTGTAGCCAAGGCCTAAGTCTAACACATTTATTTGGGCATAAGCTTTCATGGGTAAAAAACCTCACTTGCATCTGAAGAAGTGAGGTTTTTTATCTACGAAAGCTTATGCCCAAATAAATCTGTTAGTATTTAAGGTGCCACCGGACTCCTTGTTGTTTTTGTGAAAAGTGTTTGTCTACGAACGATCTGGTGTTTTTGTCGTTGATCATTTTTCTGCAAACAACATATTGAATAAATGGTAACCAAATAGCTAAGCATGGATTGGTCCTCTGTCTATTTTGCTGGGTACCTTTTTGGTGGCGGGCCACATCTTTAAGGCTGGTTAATGGCAAAATAACTCAACAGCACTGTTCACAGTGGCTAAGTCCCATGACTGTGTTGTTTCATTGTGTAGAAGGGGATCATTTTAAAGCTCTCCAGAGTGTGCATCGGGGACATTTCCCTTTGGCCAGGAGTATGATCTAACATATTTTATTGATTTGATATTGGATTGCTAATTATATTGTGACATGGCAGGCTGCCCTGCAGAGGCCAGCAAGCAATTATACTTCCAGTGATCTGACCCAGTGCGTACGCACTGATTTATTTAAACGCTCGGCAGACGTGACCTTCGCTTGTGTTTGGGTTTCTCCAGTGCTGTGTGGGCAGGGATGGCTTGGCTTATGCTAGTGGTGTCTGTAAATGAAAAGTGACATGAGCTGCGATTCATTCACATGGCAGCCACATCTTGAATGTTCATCTGGAAGGAGCATGTCCATGGTTGGAAAGGGGGGTTCACCTCTCAGATCCTGGTGGATCTGCCGGATGGCAGGACTATCCACCCCATGGCCCTGGACCAGCTCTGATGTTACCTCCTCCCCATCGTCTCCCCTTCCTAGGCAGCATGGCTCTAGTGTACTGTTGGCAGCTGCCCTACTTTTATAGGAGGTCTCACAGGGTGGGGTGGGCCGGAGGGGAAAATGATGTAAAGGTGATGCAACCTCGTGGCACAGTGTATGTCACCTCTGGCTTTGTCTTTGTGCATCCTGTGACGTTACACTCCATATGATTTTGTAAAAATATGCTAATGAGTGTGAATATAATGTAACTGGAATATGCTTCATGCAAAAGGTCTCTTGTAAGGTGTCATTACAAGGTTTATAATCTACTGAGTGTGGTCATCCTATTTGTATAAATGTATCATTCTTGTATCTGGAACTAGAAATATGAAATGTTACTCTGAGGTCCTATTGTAATTATGTAAAGTGTGGGCCATTAATGAGGGTTTGGAATTGGTTGCAAATGGCTCTGTTTACTTGCAAGCCTTCCTGTGAGTCAGGACAGGATGAATGAAGGTTTGGGGTCCCACAGGACATGTGACTATGTCACCTGGTACTGGAATCCATCTAAAACCTGGTGCTGTTCCATTTAGAAGGAGGGGTGGGGACCCAAAGAGACAAAAGATTCCCGCCTTGTGCCAAAGCTATATAGGGGGGTGGAACAGAACAAAAGAGGCTTCAGTCATGAGAAATCCCCTAGCTACCACCTGAGCTGGAACAAGGACTTTACCAGGGGAAAGGCTTGGGCCCAGACTAGAAAGGAGTCTAATCTGTGAAAGAAGCTTATTGGAACATCTCTGAGGGTGAGATTTATCTGTAATCAGTTTCTTAATATATTTGGTTTAGACTTGCATGTTTTAGTTTTATTTTGCTTGGTAACTTACTTTGTTCTGTCTGTTATTACTTGGAACCACTTAAATCCTACTTGTTATACTTAATAAAATCCCTTTTGTTTATTAATTAACCCAGAGTAAGCAATTAATTCCTGGGGGAGCAAATAGCTGTGCGTATCTCTCTATCAGTGTTATAGAGGGCAGACAATTTATGAGTATACCCTGTATAAACTTTATACAGAGTAAAACGGATTTATTTGGGGTTTGGATCCCATTGGGAGCTGGGTGTCTGGGTGCTAGAGACAGGAGCACTGCTTAAGCTGTTTTCAGTTAAAGCCTGCAGCTTTGGGGGACGTGTCTCAGACCAGGGCCTGTGTTGCAGCAGGCCAGCGTGTCTGGCTCAACATGACAGGGTACTGAAGTCCCAAGCTGGCAGGGAAAACAGGCTCCGAGGTAGTCTCAGCACATCAGGTGTCAGTCCCAAGGGGGTCTCTGTGACCGAACCCATCACACATCGTTCCTCTCAAACAGCTCCTTAGGACTAGGAGTGGGTCCAGAGAAAAGAGGGAAGCAGATGCAGAGGTGAGAATCCCACCCCTTTCTTGTAGAAAGGCCTCCCTCAGAAAGCAGTCTTCAGAAACCCCCTCTGCACCCTTGACACCCAGGAAGACAACCCCGACCACGTGAAAATCTGGACTTTGTGAGTTTTGCACTGGAAAATAGTTCATGGATGTTTATTGGCATCAACCTTGTTGGCAAACCACCATTCACGCAAAACGGATGGAAAATACTGGGTGTAAGCAATTGTGGGGTCAAGGCGCCATCTGGTCAGAACCTGCCATTCATGTTAGCGAAGAGATCCCTGCGCCCATGGAGAGGAGTGCAAATAGATTACAACACCAAGCAGGGGTTTGGATCAGTGCATGACAGACCCACCCTGGCGATAGGTGTTGGCTCTGGTGATGGAGCTGGAGCCTTGCTGACTTGCTGTTGAAAATGACTCACTCGCTCCAGCCTGGCTGTGAGGGAGGTGGGAGTGACTCTCCAGAGAGGAGATGGTCGGTTTGGGCTGAACAGTCTGGAGAGAGGAACCCTAGGAGCAGCCAAGCCCGATGGGATGGCGCAAACTGGAATTTGTGCTGGATTGTTGCTAGTTTCTTTGTTAACCTTCAAATGTCAGCCAACGCTGCTAAATACAGAAACCCTCCTTTGCAGGTGTTTGTCCTTACGTTTGCATTATATATGTATTTGTTATAATCCAAGGCTATAGTCACTTTGAATGGAGATGGCTAGTTTGTTTTGAGGCATTTTTGTTTTTTCAACAAAAAATCAAAACTTTCTGTGTTTTTCTCAAAAAAAAAAACCCAAGTTGGTTAGTCGAATTGTTTAGCTGCTGCTGCTCCTGCGGCTTGAGGATTAATCTGTCTTTAGACTGCAGAGCCACAGGTACGAAGCGGATCATCCTCTGCTTACGCGACCAAAGTGCTGAGGAGACCAGAATGCAATCAGCTGCTGGCCAGAATTTGGGCCCTGGAAGGCTGGGCCGGGACTTTCTGTGTGGGACAGGACCTGGCGCAGGGGGAGCTTTGAAGTGGGACATGGGAGAATTGAAACAGCTCTTCAGGAAGTCACGTAGCTAGTGCTGATCTGGCTGGGGATTTGCTAGGTGAAGGGAAACAAAGTGTTTTGGCACATGCTCAGCCTCGTCAGGTTTGTTTTAGGCAGATTTTGGAGAATAGGGGTGAAAAGGGCAAAAAGTTACTGCAGGGCTCCAAGAAAAAAATAGATGAGGGAAAAATATCAAGACAGCTAAGTACAAATGAACAAACTGGACACAGCCAGAATAGATCACAAGACCGATGCTGTCCCCGCTGACTTGGCTACAGTCAAACACCCTTGTACTAGACATGCTGAGATCTGTGGTTTAAAGGATCTTGTATTATTGACTCTGCCTTAGAACATGGACAGCTATTAGAATCATAGAATATCAGGGTTGGAAGGAACCTCAGGAGGTCATCTAGTCCAACCCCCTGCTCAAAGCAGGACCAATCCCCAACTAAATCATCCCAGCCAGGGCTTTGTCAAGCCTGACCTTAAAACCCTCTAAGGAAGGAGATTCCACCACATCCCCAGGTAACCCATTCCAGTGCTTCACCACCCTCCTAGTGAAAAAGTTTTTCCTAATATCCAACCTAAATCTCCCCCACTGCAACTTGAGACCATTACTCCTTGTTCTGTCATCTGCTACCACTGAGAACAGTCTAGATCCTCCTTCGAACCCCCTTTCAGGTAGTTGAAAGCAGCTATCAAATCCCCCCCTCATTCTTCTCTTCTGCAGACTAAACAATCCCAGTTCCTTCAGCCTCTCCTCATAAGTCATGCGCTCCAGCCCCCTAATCATTTTTGTTGCCCTCCGCTGGACTCTTTCCAATTTTGCCACATCCTTCTTGTAGTGTGGGGCCCAAAACTGGACACAGTACTCCAGATGAGGCCTCACCAATGTCAAATAGAGGGGAATGATCACGTCCCTCGATCTGCTGGCAATGCCCCTACTTATACAGCCCAAAATGCTCTTAGCCTTCTTGGCAACAAGGACACACTGTTGACTCATATCCAGCTTCTCATCCACTGTAATTCCCAGGTCCTTTTCTGCAGAACTGCTGCCTAGACATTCAGTCCCTAGGCTGTAGCAGTGCATGGGATTCTCCCGTCCTAAGTGCAGGACTCTGTACTTGTCCTTGTTGAACCTCATCAGATTTCTTTTGGCCCAATCCTCTATTGCTGTGGCATGAGTCTGCCTGCTTGCTGAGTACGACGTTATCCGAAGAGCACCCAACACTGGTGCTCTGTGATCTACTCTGAGCACCATCAAATGGGATGCCAGGTGTTGGCTTTAACCGATGAAGCCCTAAATGGTTTGGGACTTGGTTTACCTTGGAGCCTACTGCCATTGTCTGCAGTTGCAATCAGTGGAGGTGTCTGAGCTAGAAATCCCTTGGTTTAAAAGGGCAGGCTCTGTGGATAGGGGGTTCACGGCAAGGGGCCTCTCACCCCTGAAAGTTGTTTTGATCATGCAGAGCCTGCATTGGTTAATCTGCTGCACATGCTGCAAAGCCTGGCTTTTGAAGCAGGTGTTGGGGACTGAGCTGGGTTGATGGAGTTCGAGCTAGAAATCCCAATGGGCTTGTGGTTAAGACGGGCAAGTTCCGTTGTTGTCATGGAGCAGTCCAGGGGTTATTAACTGGCTTGTAAATATCACATTGAATGCTGGTTTAAACCATTCTAAGTGTTTTTGTATTACGGTAGTGCCTAGATGCCCCAACTGAGACCAGGGCACCAGTGTGCTAGGTGCTGTACATAACCTTAATAAGAAACAGCGTTGTTCCCAAGAACTTACAATCTAAATGGACAAGACAAAGGGTGGGAGAAAGGAAGTATTCCCATTTTACAGATGGGGAATGGAAGAGCTACAAAGGGATCTCACAAAACTGGGTGACTGGGCAACAAAATGGCAAATGAAATTCAGTGTTGACAAATGCAAAGTAATGCATATTGGAAAACATAATCCCAACTATACAGGTAAAACGATGGGGTCTAAATTAGCTGTTACCACTCAAGAAAGAGATCTTGGAGTCATTGTGGATAGTTCTCCGAAAACATCCACTCATTGTGCACTGGCAGTCAAAAAAGCGAACAGAATGTTGGGAATCATTAAGAAGGGATAGATAATAAGGCCTTTATATCAATCCATGGTACGCCCACATCTTGAATACTGCGTGCAGATGTGGTCGCCCCATCTCAAAAAAGATGTATTGGAATTGGAAAAGGTTCAGCAAAGGGCAACAAAAATGATTGGGGTATGGTACAGCTTCCTTATGAGGAAAGATTAATAAGACTGGGACTCCCTGCTCACCTCCCCTGGCTGCTGGCTGCAGCCCCCATGGCCGGGCCCGGGCACCTCCCTGTCTCCTCAGGAGCCCAGGTGGTTCTGTGCTCCTAACAATATGTTTTAACATAAGTGGCACGGGGTGGCAGCGGAGCTCCACATAAAACATGGGGGTGCTGCAGGACCCCTCACACCCAGGGCCGCTGACAGGGGGGCAAAACGGGCAGCTGCCCCAGGGCCCGGCGATTTAAAGCACCTGGAGCACCCGGCCGCTGCTGCTGCTATCGCACTGAAGGGCTGGCTGGGGGAGGCTAGCCCCAGCCCCGCCCCATCCAGGGACCTGGAGCCAGCCCCCCTCCACCTTGCCCAGGGACCCGGCAATTCTGTTGGCAGCCCTGCCCGCACCCCTAGTTCCTGTGCCTGTGGTCCCGGCTGCCGCCCCACGGCCCACACCCAGGTCCTGGAGTGGACAGGGATTTGGCTTTCGGTTTCTTGGCTATGTCCCGGGGGGGCCCCCGAAAATGAAGCTGTGCACAGGGCCCCACTACCAGCAAATTCCCAGTCCCAGACATATCCCCAGAAGAGTACATCTTATACTGCCAGCTCTTTCCTACTGTGCAGTAAAAGCTCATAGAAAGTCCCTCGTTTCATTAATAGAAAATGATATGCACAAACCCTGTTATCTCAAATGGAAGTTCCAGACACTGGTTTAGCTAAGACAAGTTTATTAACTACAGAAAGATAGATTTTAAATGATTACAAGTAATGAGGCATAAAAGTCACAATTGGTTACAAAGAAGTAAAAGGTAAAACACAAACTAATAACTAACTTACTTAAAGCAAAAAGGTTTTTCTCACCACAGGATCACAGCAGTCTGGCTGGATATTTCAGCCAAGACCTCTCCCCCAGTTTGACGATGCTCCTTTTATCTTTCAAATGTTGTTGATGCCATGAGTAGAGATGAGGGGAGAGAGGTGATTTGTATCCTCTGTTCCTCATTTTTATATCTTTCCCTCCTCTCTGATAATCATCTCCAGCTGGGGTTCAGGGGACAGCAAGTCTATCTGCCAAGGTGTAACTTTCTCACTCACACCCTTCTTCCTGCTAAAGAATGGCTGTTTAACCAGGTGATTGTCCAATTGATTTTGTTGCCACCTGGCTGAGGCATCAGTTTGCTCTTTTCTCTGAGGAACTGGTTTGCGTCTGCTTTTCTAAACTTGGAGCATGTCTCAGTAATGTTATACAGTAGAATCTTATAACTTTACAAACAATATTGCCATACATGTTTTACCAGAACAATAATGATCAGCAAATTATGAATTTTCAAAAGATACCTCACAAGGCCTACTTTGTATACAATGTATCATAGTCTTGTAAAAGTGGTGAACGTAAAGGTACAGTCTGTCACACACTGCCCCCAGAATCTCATCCAGTAATCCCTATTCAAGCCCATAACTTCTGTGTGAGCTAGAATATGTCTTTTAAAAAAACATCTTGAGTTAAAGGCTGAGTGACGGAGAATCCACCACACCACTAGATAAATTGATTCAATGGTTAGTTACCCTCACTTAAAAACTTGCACCTTATTTCTAGTCTGGAGTTGTTTAGCTGCTCTCTTCTACTGAATGGAGTATGGGTTTGAGAATCTGACTCCTACCAAATTGGGGTAGAGCTTGGAGTGAAAACCAGATGTCCTTCTCCTTTGTCATAGCTCCACAATACGTATATTGTGTTTTTATAACATTCTCTGCAGGTCATTTGACAGAAGTGCAAGCAGGATATTCTTTTACTGGTGCCCACCCTTTGTCTTTTGTTATGGTGGCTTTGTAGTAGCTACCCATGATCACATGCCCATGAGGTGATTTCTCTGTCAGGAAGAAGTGAATGAAGCAAGGGGCAAAACCTTTGATTGAGAAATTTGTACTATTCTTGGCAGTTCTGCAGATGGAACAATGAGACCCTTGAGAGTGGAATCTGAAATGATGCCTCATAGTGCTTGGTGGGGAGAGCTGCCTGCCTGAACCCAAAGAATGATGAATTGTCTTTCTTTCTTTTTTTTTGTTTTTAGTACTGAAGTCACCAACAGCAGTGATTTTTTTCAAAGCTTTCCGGCTATGCAGTGAAGATCTGCAGCTAAGAAGCAGCTATTTTTTTCCTCTCCGTGAAAGGTAGGGAACTCCTAATAATTCTGTTAATAATATACAGCTCCATGTGTATCTCAGGTCGGAATAAAATATGATTTTCACAGCAAGGGGGCACTTCACACTTTAACCTTTGCCAGGTCCCAAGGTATTGACCCTTGTGATATCGACAAGATTGGGAAGCGTGAAACTCGGCTTACCTTCTGTTTTCCCTTATGCCAACTTTCAAAGTCCATATAATGTCTTATGTTAAAGATGAGCTTAAGCTGTCGTATTGAGACTCCAGTCTGTATTTTCAATGCCCCCAAATTTGGATCTGAGGTATTGGTTCCGCCCATTAAAAAGATGAGGGTGGGTGGGAACTTGATCCAGATCTGAAATAGAATTTGGGTAAGATTTTCAAAAGTGCCTGAGTAACTTAGCAGCCTAACTCCCAGTGAAACTCAAAGCTTAAAATTTTTAACTAAAGTCTCTTTGCAAAATTGGGATCTGGATCCAAATTTGGCTTTCAAACACGACAAGCAATTTTCTATGGAAAAAGATCCTGGGAATGGCTCCCCTCCCCTGTATTGGTTGCTAAGGCTGCTAAAAGGGTGTCATAAGGAGGAGGGAGAAAACTTGTTCACCTTAGCCTCTAAGGATAGAACCAGAAGCAATGGGTTTAAACTGGAGCAAGGGAGGTCTAGGTTGGACATTAGGAAAAAGTTCCTAACTGTCAGGGTGGTTAAACACTGGAATAAATTGCCTAGGGAGGTTGTGGAATCTCCATCTCTGGAGATATTTAAGAGTAGGTTAGATAAATGTATATCAGGGACGGTCTAGATAGTATTTGGTCCTGCCATGAGGGCAGGGACTGGACTCGGTGACCTCTCGAGGTCCCTTCCAGTCCTAGAATCTATGACTCTATAGTCAGTCCGGTTTCCATTTTCTTTCTCCCATGCATCAGCTGGGACGAGAAACAAAAACAGGAAAGCTAAATTGCAAAACCACAGGGGCAGGTACCTGAAGCTATTGTTAACTCCTCTTGTTCAGTTGACTAGGCTTCGTATCAATGGTGCCATTTATAAACGAAAGGAATTTTGAAAATTTAAACGCTTGTGAAAATGCCCTTTTGAAACTTGGAGGTTTCAGTAACTTTTTGTTGAAGTTGAGTTGCAGAGCACAAAGAAACTGTGTGTGTGTGTGAGAGAGAGAGAGACTCACCTGTTGTATCACATCTTTAGGACAGTAAGTTCACCAGGGCCTGGAATGTAAAATGTACCTGTAGTGCCCATACCACAATTGGGTCCTAGCCTGGTTGGAACACTAGAGATATGTTTACAGCCTCCCAGCCCGGGTAGACAGACCGGCACTAGCTTCACTCATGCTGGTGCACTAAACGTAGCGGTGTGGCCGTTGCGGCACTAGCCACCTGAGTCCAAGCCCGACTGACCCCTGGGTCTGTGCTTGGCTGGCTAGTCTGAGTCACCACCTGTGCTGTAACATTCCCACTGCTATTTTTAGCATGCTCGAGCAGAGCTAGCGTGATCTGTCTCCCTGGGCTGGGAAGCTCACTGCCAGTAGCAGTGTAGACATACCCTAGGTACTACTGTGATATCAATATGACATTGCCAATCCCCAATCAGGAATCATGAGTCAGCCCCCCCCAAAATCATGACATTGGTTTAAAAATCACTTGGGCTGTTTAATCATCTATTTTGGGTAGTTTGTGTTTACCTTGAGGTTTCTGAGCCTTCAGGGTGCTCTTGGTTTGCATTAATAAGCTTTTCCTCACAGTCATGAGGGCTAGAAATTTACCGTTTTTAAAAACATGCATGCTGAGAGTCTCATCTAACCACATGACTCCAGGAGCTGAGACTTTAAGAGAAACATTCATTCTCATGAGACCAGCAATAAAACCACAAGGTGGCAACACTGTATAGATGATGATAAACACAAGGTTACGGCATATTGGTTATATCAGTTGTTCATTCTGCACTTGTTGTAATGTCAATGTGCAGAATAATTCTCCCATCCTAGGGTTTTTAAAAAAAAAAGAGAATTACAGGTGCTCAATCAATGACTCAATGGCTTTTTGGAAATCTATTTAAAGTTCCTGTTTGGCCCCCATTACTGTCATATCTGAGCATCTCACAGTCTTTAATGTGTTCATCCGCAGCATAGTGTGGTAGGGCAGTGTTATTATCCCAGTTTTACAAATGGGAAACTGAGGCATGGCGAGGCTAAGTGACTTGCCCATGTGGTCACACAGGAAACCAGTGACAGAGCAGGAGTTGAACCAAGGTGTCCCAAGATTAGTTCCCTAATCACTGGACCATCCTTCTTCTCCCAGACAAAAACCCATTCTCTTTTCCTCTCCTCGCTTCCCCAGTTCTCCCTGGACCAAACATGGCTGCATAAGCTGTGGCTGCAAAAGGGAAAAAGCAGGCATTGTCCGTGCAGACAAAAGTGTGACCTAGCTGCCTCTGTGTGTCATCAGTTACTAGACACCCACAATGAGTGTGCACCCTATTTTGGGCACTTCAGCGTTTGCTGGCCCCGAACTGGTCTGTGTAGTGCAATGGTGGATTTGCATGTGTGGGATATGTTTATAGGTGATTGTATTCCTTTGGTCTTAGCTTGTCTTGCAGCGCTGTGAAAATAAAACGAAAGGTCTCTTATGTGAGTGTTCATACCTTGGTTGGGAAAACCCGGCATTTGGATGCACAAAATGAGGTGTGCGTGCATATTTCTGCAGGTAGAACCTAGTCAATGGGCCAGAACCTATGGTTCTGTTAGTGGAGGGGTAGCCAGCCTATGGCACGCGTGCCGAAGGCGGCACGCAAGCTGATTTTCAATGGCACTCACACTGCCCGGGTCCTGGCCACCGGTCTGGGGGGCTCTGCATTTTAATTTAATTTTAAATGAAGCTTCTTAAACATTTTAAAAACCTTATTTACTTTACATACAACAATAGTTTAGTTATATATTATAGACTTATAGAAAGAGACCTTCTAAAAACGTTAAAATGTATTACCGGCATGCAAAACCTTAAATTAGAGTGAATAAATGAAGACTCGGCACAGCACTTCTGAAAGGTTGCCAACCCCTGGTGGGTAATGCTGCCTGATTGGGCCCAGTGTTTCTAAGGGGAAAGAAGGTGAAATTGGAGCTCTAGACTTAGCAAATATGAATAGATGCATAACTTAACCTCCTTACTGGTGGTTCCTGCCTGAATCCCTTTGCAGTGATGGAATGTGGGCGGGTTCTTTAAAGAGCTGTCGCACCAGTGAAAGGTGATGTACTGGTGAGGTAGAGCAAGCAGTGCATTTTGGGAATGCATTTCACTTTGGACTCCCATGCCTAGGGGATTATGAAGCACTGATGCAGATAGGTCCATTTGTGTTCCCGGTGAGCCTGATTCTCCACTGCCTTTCCCCCGGTGGAACCGTTTCCCCCTGGGCAAAGTGGTGGTAAAATGTTACCATGCTATCTGGCCGGTGTTTTACATCAACTGCATAGTGACTTAGCGGAGCGTAAATGACTATATCAGGAGATGCAGAATGAGGCTCACATATGCAGTATTGGCAACTCTCATGTTGTTTGGTATTTTTTCATAAAACCCCAGTTTTAGGAATCATGTGACCATAATTTCAGCTTTCATGAAAAAAATATCATTTCTAAACTTCTTGGTTGCAGAGAAAAGCATGAAACAATGACCCGCGCAAGCCTCGAAAACCAAGTCAAATGAAGAGAACCCAACAGTTTTAAAATTTATTTTAAATAACCTCATGAATTTTAAAATGATTTCATGATTTTTGAGAGTCCAATCCGTGATTTTGGAGCTCTTGGGGTGGGCAATTGCATACATTGAAACACATTAAGTATGTTTCCTCAAGCACGGATACAGCAAAGAACTTAGTTTTAATACATATCTTGGTGTGTTTTTAGGCTGATTTTTCTCTTTCACCAGTACAACTCTACTGACTCCAATGGAGTAAATTTTGATTTGCATCAATGTAAAAGGAGAACTGGGCCCATTTAGTAATAACTAAAAATAACATAGGGCCATACCCTTAGACCAGGTCTGCACAACTCGTAAAGCGGCGAGGACCATATTACTCCAAAGAAAACTGCTGAGGGCCGAAACCCCACCGAAACACCCCCCCCCCCTCCAGCGCCGCCGATTTTATAGGGATAGTCCCGATATTTGGGCCTTTTTCTTATATAGGCGCCTATTACCCCCTACCGCTGTTCCGATTTTTTACACTTGCTGTCTGGTCACCCTACTGCCAGGTGTGGCTGAAGTTCATTTAAATGAGGCATTTTACACACAGTGCCTCCTAGTGGCTGCATGGCATCATATGGATTAGCATTCCACTACGCTGCCCTCTGTAGCGTTGGCTAACACAGGTGGGTCTTGGAACTCAGGCAGTAGAGGCTTATGGATTGAGATCCAGAGATCCGAGGTTCGCTGCCCACAGCCCCCCCGCAATGTGAATGGAACATGATGCATCCGGATTACAAATGCTTGTTGCTTACAACTGGATCAAGCCATGTAATTTCTTCTTACTACTCTGTGTTACTGTCCCTAGGAGAGATGCAGCATCTGTGTTGCCAAATATATTTGTGGCCAAAAGGAAAATATATTTTTGGTGACATGGATCCTAGAAATGAGGGCGCAGTCGTCAGATCATTATATACAGGGGTGGCTCTATGTTTTTTGTCGCCCCAAGCACGACAGTCAGGCGGCCTTCGGCGGCATGCCTGTGGGCGGTCCGCTGGTCACACAGATTCGGCAGCGTTTCTGCGGGTGATCTGCTGGTCCCGCGCTTTCGGCGTACCCACTGCCGAATTGCCGCCGAAGCCGCGGGAAGGGCAGACCTCCCGCAGGCATGCCACCAAAGGCTGCCTAACTGCCACCCTCACGGCGACTGGCACACCGCCCCCCCGCGGCTTGCCGCCCCAGCCACGCGCTTGCTGCGCTGGTGCCTGGAGCCGCCCCTGATTATATACCTCTTGCAAATATATGTAGGCCCAAATTTTCAAATGCAGCTACTAATTTTGAGTGCTGGGAACTCATTTTAACACCACGGGCCACAATTCCAGTTCAAGTCAATGGGAGCTGCAGGTGCTTTGTACCTCTCTATATCAGGCCCCTTAAAAAGCTGGGCACCCAGAATTTGAAGCCCCCCAAATGTAGTGACTAAACTTGAAAACATTAGCTCAGTTTCTCCAAGTTACACCCACTGAGCAGTGTAATTGGCATAGCTACGTTTGGTGGTGCGCAGTGTCTGCTTTCTCCTCATGACAGCTGTGGTTCCTTCCACATTGCAACAGCTTCCAAAAGCTAAAGATATTTTTCTTTGAATGCAGCCAGGAAGGCAGTCAATTCTTACAACTGCTTCAAGGCTTGGCTTCCGGCAGAAGCAGATCTAATTTGTCATCCAGCGGCTGTCAAAAGCACTGTAAAATCCTTGGACTCCTCCTGTGGAGAGAACAAACAAACCAATGGGAGATCGGTTGAGAGTGCAGGGACTGATTCTCCACCACCTTGAAACTTGTGTAGTCACTTACACTTGGGCAGAGTGGGTGTGCCGCGATTAGTTAGTGTTTTACACCTACATTGCACTGGTATAAAGGATGACACCACAGTGCCTGGGAATAGAGAATCCACTATCTCTGCAACATTGACCCTGCTTTTCAGTACAGACTTCCTTTGTCTGATGTTATCTGGGATGGAAACACATGCTAGAGCTCAAGGATGCTATCATGTATTGGCTGAGTTCCTGATCCTGCAACAGGATACACACAGAGTTTTATGCTTGCTCAGAGTCTGCTGAAGTTAGTTGGATGCTGTGCAGATGTAAGGATCTTACGGCTGGGATACATTTGCAGGATCAGGGCCGTAGTTCATAGGTGATGATGTGGGCCCTAGAGGCTGGCCCATAGAAAGGATATAAACCCTAGTACTACAGACAGCTGATGGAGATTCTCCTTTAGCCTAGATGATATAGACGCATGTTTTAGGAGCCAAGAGACAAGGTTTCTGTCATTACAACTGTCTGTGATTGATGATTTGTGATGATCCCAGTGCTGGCTGCAGGGGTGAAGCACCGAGATCCCTCTCTGTCAATGCCAAGAGGATAAAATCTGCCCAGCTTAGTTACCTCGAATCTGATGGCCAAATTGCCACATGGCATGAGGCAGCCACACAGGCAGGACCTGACAAGGATCTAAAGTTTGATTTTCCCCCTATGGAAAGCTACAGGGGAAAGGGGGCAGGGTTCCCACTGTAGAACCAATGGGGAGTTGTTCCTCTTCACCAGCTCTGGGGTTCCATGATCCCGCTCCAGATACTGGCCAGCCTGGCTCCAATGCTCAAGCCCTGTCTGCCAACAGCCGAGCCGGGACCCCCAGCTATGGCACAGTGCAAAACGGAGCCATGGGAAAGTGAAGGGCCTCGGTGGGAGCTAGTGCTGGCAGGTCACTTTCAGGTGGAATGTCTCTCCATTGGAAAATGCCGATTGGGTAAAAGTGAAAAGTGTCACAGAAACGTGTCGCCTTTGACCGTGACGTGTTTGGAAATGAAAACCAACCTTTCAATCAGGGCGCTAGGTTCCATTTTGCCCTTGTAAGAACGGAGCCGTTTCGATTTTCCCCTCGCTAAATGGCTTTTCATTTTGATTTTTCACTTGCCATCAGGCGGTGTAAAACAACCCCAGTGTCAAATCAGAATGAAGACATTTGGATGGACCCCAAATACAACTTTTTTTGTGGGTGTGGAATTTTGGTTCATGGAAAATGTTGATGTTTTTTGTTTTCATTCCAGAATGGAAGAAATTTCAAAATAGTAAAATTCCTCCACAAATGAAAAATCCGGTTCCTGCCCTACAGGAGCTGCTGTGCACTGAGCACTCTGGAAAATCAGGGCCCTTAGTTAGGTGCTTGAATATTCGTTTAGGAGCCTAACTTCAGGTCCCTGATTTTTTTTTTTTTCAATAACTTGGCCCTACATCCTTAGTTCGACATCTAGATAAGTGGCCTGATTTTTTCTGAGGTACGGAGGGCTCTGTGCTGTAATTGGAGTCATCACATTGTCATTTTTCTGGGTGAATTTCAGACCAGAATATAACTCTTGGGGGGAATTGGCAAAGGAAAAAAGAACCCTTTGTATCCCCAGTGGAAAGGAATCTGCAGCACGTCTTCTTGGTGTTTACTCAGTCCATGAGTCAGCCTTCCCATGCCCCGCTCCCATTGGAGGGACCATCTCTATCAGGAAGCTCTCCCCAGCCAAGCTTCAGCGTTAGTCTCCAGGCTTCTGCAGCGGGAAGAGAGATTGATTTGAAGGAGGGGAGGAAAAGAAACAGTTTGAAGATCTACCTTTGCCGGCTGTTCCTGTCTAAGTTCCCTGGCCAGCAGAGTCCGTGAAGCGGGAAAGTGTGTGATTCTTTCCCTGCTGGGAACGAAGATACCAAAGCCAAGAAGGATGGGACGGTTTTGCAGAGCGCTGAGTCCAAGAATTCTCAGTATGTTGATTTTCTTTTCCTAAGCCGCTTTTAGCCTGAAAGTGCTGCTGATTCCTGAACAGGAGCTTTGAAAATGATCCCCCTTTTGAGCCAGCTCTATCAGTGCTCAGACATCTCCTATCTTCTGTCTTTATTCTACTTCCTTTTCTCTCTCATCGGGTCGTCTGCATGGGAACAGAGGGCCCAATTCTTGATTGCTCTGCACCTTGTGCCATCAATTACACCAGTGCATAATGCAACCATTCCAATTTGGTAGCATTTTATACGCAATTCACCCTGGTATAATCAACTCCACAAGGTGCAGGGCGTGAGACACATGGCCCGTTTCTTTGCTGCATGGTGGGTCCTCCAGGTGCAAGTGCTGAGTGCCCCCAACTCCCCTAGCCCTTGAGGGTTAGGGGTCTGATCTGGCGTTTTCTGAAGCCGATGGAAAGACTCCTATTGACTTCAAGGGGGGTTGGATCAGGCCCTGGACCTGGTACGTGTTCCCTGCTAGAAATCACGACCCCACAATCTGCAGATTGTGACTTCGCTGATTGCAAGGGACTAGGGTGACCAGATGTCCCGATTTTACAGGGACAGTCCCAATATTCGAGGCTCTGTTTCATAAAGGCGCCTATTACCCCCCGCCCCTTGTCCCGATTTTTCATACTTGCTATCTGGTCACCCTAAAAGGGACAAAGAAGCCGCAGGAGTGGTAGGGAGCCCGGATCAGTTAATAAGGACTATTACCAAACAGGAGGCGAGGCAGGCAGAAAGCACCCTTTCTCCGCAGAATTGCCCGTTAATAGAATAGTCCCGGGAGGAGGCCCCCGCAGCTCTGTAACGTTAGATTTCCGCACCTAGAAATGACAAAGTTGCATCTGGAAGCACTTAGCTTTCAAAGGTCTTTTTCTGCTAGCTGGTAACAGCTTGTTGGGTTTGAAATGCTTCCGTCTGAGGAGCAGAGTGCCCCGTGTTGCTGGGAAAGGGGGAGAGAACTGGCGTTTAGCTCTGCTGGGAGGGGTGGGAGGAGATTCTGAGAAGCTACCAAGGGGCCCGGTGCCCCCTGCATGCCGTTGAGCCAGGGGCTGCCCACCGGGATTGGAGTGGGGAGAGTTCAAATTAAGTTCTAGTGAGATAAGGCCATCTGTCTCTTGAATGAGATCATCCACCTGGAGTCCAGCACGCTTTGAATCACCGTAACTTTCCTGAGTGTCCCTGTGCAGACGGGCCTTAGAGGAGCTTTCTGCGGATCCCTGTGAGGCCGAACGTCCTGAGTCACTGGCGTCCTCTGCTGCTTCCATTCAAGCAGCCCATCCCTGTGCAGCAAAACACGTAAGCATCTGCTTGACTTTTAAGTCCTTGGGACTTAAGCATAGGGGTCTGGTGGACAGAGCACTGGCCTGGAATGCAGAGAACCTGGGCTCTGTTCCCAGTTCTGCTACTGCCCTGCTGGCTGACCCCGGGCAAGTCGCTGCATTGTTCTGTGCCTCAGTTTCCCCATCTGTAAAATGGGGCTAATGATACAACTGTCCTTTGTAAAGCACCCTGGAGATCCATGGGCAAACCGAGCTAGGTATTATTATTTATTATAAACGTTAAGCGTGTCCTTAAGTGTTTTGCTGAACAAGAGCCTGTAATTGTCCCTGGCAGGGAAACCGACATGACTGCTTAAGGAAGCAGCTTGTTTTCCTCCTTGAATAACATGATTCATGTGGTGGCGGCTCTGCACAATTTCACCTCTTCCTGTGCAAAGAGCTGTTCCTTGTGGGTCCTGTGAGATAACAAAGTGCAGCTGCGACTGGGTGGCTTGAAAGAAGCAGCCCCCGAAAACTGCCCATTCCAGTGTTTGAAAGTGGTGGACAGATCCCTCCAATGTGGCCTTAAAGACAATGGGCCAGATGCACAGCTGGCGTAAATCGACATTGCTCCACTGACTTCCGTGGCGCGAGGCTGATTTACCCCAGGCAAGGAGCTGGCCCAGTCCGGGTGTGCTGTGTACCATCTTCCAGACGCCCTCGGCCGGCCAGCCCTCTGCACACCCCATTTCTGCTGGGAGTGTCTGTGTTGGGGGTGTTGCTGGAGCTGGTATCCCAGAGCAGTGTGTATGTGCACCACAGAATGCAGGGACAGAGCTCAGTGGGAGAGGGGATTTCAGAGGTGCAGACAGTGGTGGGGGTGGGGAAGAGGTTTATTCAGGGGGAAGTGAGTTGAGAGGGAAAGTGGATGAGCTGGAGGGAAAATCCACTTGCGGCTGCTGGGCCTGGGGACCCTGCAAGGAGGGCCTTTGGATCCTTCCATCAGACCCTTGCTCTCTCCCACACCATGGATGAAGCTGGCGGTTCAGCTTCTAAACCCTGGGGATCTCTCCCCGTGTTCTGTGCAGGGCCGCCCAGAGGATTCAGGGGGCCTCGGGCAAAGCAATTTTGGGGGCCCCTTCCATAAAAAAAAAGTTGCAGTACCATAGAATACTATATTCTCGTGGGGGCCCCTGTGGGGCTCAGGGCCTGTGGCAAATTGCCCCACTTCCCCCCCCCCCTTTGGGCGGCCTTGGTTCTGTGCAGACCTTGCAGCTCCACCATGCAGAAGCTTTGTGCCTCACCGCTGGCTCCTTGGACCCTCCAGCTCTGTCACAGAGCAATTATGGTGCCCCCGGCTCCGGCCTCCTCCGCCTCCCACTGTGGAGGACCCACTACTGCCGCTGCCTTCAGTGGGGCCCCTGTTTTGCCCACGGGTGTCCGTGTTTGGAGCTGTGATTAGAGGTCGGGAGGTTCTGGAGCCTCAGGCCTTCAGAACAACCATTAGCAAGCGGACCTGTTTAAAGAGGCTCTCCTGTGGAAATGGTGAGACACAGCAGGCCGTGTGAGCTAGTGTTGCTCCATGCCATAAAGCCCACCCGGAAACCCCTGTGGATTTCATTCCCCCTGGTGGGATATTTTTAAGAATTCTGCACTTTACAATCAATGTGGGGGCGGGAATCAAAGTGCGCCAGTGAGTGTGATTGCTCACAAACGTGTCCTCTCCCTCGCACTAGGGTAAGGCAGAGGAAACTCAGTTGAATTGAGCTGCGCTGAGGCAAAACCCAGCGGAGGTCAGAATCAGTCCCAGATCCTGGAGTTAGAGCCACAAGTGGATCCTTTTCCCCATTCTGAGCCCCATTGAAAGCAATGGGCCAGATCCCCAGCTGGTGTATGAACTAGTGTAACTCCGTGGAGTTGCGCTGAGTTACACCACCTGCACATCTGCCCCACTGACTTCACTGGGGCTCTATCCGGACACAGGGGGTGACCCACATTCATCCAACGTGAGATCAGGACCAATGAATGTATTTAGGGCCTGATCTTGAGATTGTTGAGCAGTCGCAAAGCCGTGAGAACTTTGAATGGTGAGCAACTCTCAAAAACAGCCCCTTGGAATCCGCCCCATCTGTGTCTTTGGGTGCTAGGTTCGTTCGCTCTCTGGAGAGGTGGTAATCATGCACATATACAAACATGCATATCATAAAGTAAAATAAGCCCGTGCTTCCCACAAGTGTCCTGTGTTGTCCTCTCTAATGTGAGATGGTGGAAAAACTCAGTTGAAGATGGCCAGGTTTATGGAGTGGTAACCATGACATTTCCTAAAGCTATAATGCTTTTTTTTCCCTTCAGTCATGAATTTTTTTCCTCGTGGGACTCAGCTTACGCTTTGCATTTTTAAGCGGTAAGGAATGTGCGTTAGAAACGGTCATCTGTAAAGAATCCAGAGATCAGAGCTCATGCAATGTGTTACAGTAGGAGATACCACTTCCTAGCTTGTTCCTCTAACCCTCATGGAAAAGATCTATAGAATTTAATAGAAAATAATACCTTTTTGCAAAAGGTTTCTTTTATTAATAGTTTTTATATAGCATTTTTCATCAGTAGATGTCAAAGCATCAGTAGATGTCAAAGCACTTTCTTGTGGAATTACGTATCGTTATCCCCATTTACACATGGGGAAACTGAGGCACGGGGCAGTGATGTGACTTGTCCAAGTCACCCAGCAGGCTAGTGGCAGAGTCAGGAATACACCCCAGATCTCCTGAGTCCCCGTCCAGTGCTCTACCCACTAGATCACATTGCCTCCTTTTTAAAAACCATTGTATAGGATTCAAAGAAAATTCTACCCTGGCTATAGGATTCTTTAGGATGGCTCCCAAAATCTATAGAAGGAATCTCATTCTTTGTTATATTTTTCATTCTCTGTTCAATTCTATAGGCGTTTAGAGTTGATTCTGTTGACCCTATTACATTTCTATAGAACCCTATTGGTTACATGCCAATTCAAGGATTCCTTTCCTTAAAGGAAGTTTTATTAGCAGACATCGTCTTTGAAAGGAATGATGTGACTTTTCAGTTGTGTATTAGGGACCTGATCCAGGAGTTTAATGAGCTTTGGATTAGATTCTAGCAACCTACATTTAAAGAAGTAGTGCAGTCCTGTTATACACAGAACAGGTATCATGTGCTTCTTTCCTTGTAATATGTGATCACCGTTAAACGGGGCACTGCATAAGGGAGTGAATTGCTCAGGGAGACAAATTGTGGGCTTACCAAGCATTTAATTAATCTCTAGGTCACTGGTGCAAATCCAGCTCGCGTTGGCAGTAGTTGAAGTCTGTCTCCAGCCAAAGGGTGTTCATTGACTACAGTTCAATGAGATGATGGACCTCTAGTCAGTCTCTGACAGATGAGTAGCTATCTCAAACCCTCTGGCTCTGTGCAGGTCTTGGAGATCAGAGCTCGTGCAACTTCTTACAGTAGGAGATACCACTTTCGAACTCATTGCGTTAACCCTCATGGAAAAGACCTATAGAATTTAATAGAAAAAAATACCTTTTCTATAAGGTTTTTTTTTTATTGATTATACTAGTTTTTTACATAGCCCTTTTCTTCAGTAGATCTTGGAGTGGAATTAGATATTGTTATCTTCATTTATAGATGGGGAAATTGAGGCACAGGGCGGTGACATGAAGAAAAGTAAAGTAGAAGTTGCAGATGCTTATAGGTGTGTAGGTGGCCCCTATTAATGTAATGTCTGAGCCCCTCGCAATCCGAGTGTAATGAGCACTCCCACAGCTAGCTTCAAGTGTCTCCCCTCCCATCCTGACTGAGCCTAGCCTACCCGAGAGAGGATCCATGCAGGTCAGAGTTGAGACACTTTGGAAGGGCATCAGGGGTGAAAATTAACTGCTATCTCTGGTTCTGTACATATTCTCCACGCCCCAGGGCCATCAGTCCAGCATCTCTCCCTAGTGCTATGTATTCACTTTAAGGGGAAAATGAGAGAAATCTAAATGTGGACCATATCGTTGTCTTAGACATATGCTCCCAGGGCAACTCTGGCCTGATGGGAGGTGCATGCATATGTACATTTGGGCCAGAAGCTGGATTTGCATTGAGTCCAGAGAGATTGTAGTTGCCAGAAATGACGTCTTGGGTCCTCCAGAGAGCCAGGCGTCCTGCATCTTGTAGTGCATTTCCCTGGATCATTCCCACATTTTCTGAACCTTAGTAATCTCTGCCGGTGTCTCAGCAATGAGAGCGCGTAGGTATTTCCATAGAGTGAATCTGGAGTCTTTCCATGTTTAGGCATTTCTCCTCCTCCTTTCACTGCTCCCAAACAATCCGAGTGAATAATCCACCTCCTTCCTGGCCATTATAACCTTGGAAACCCTGAGGCATTCTTTCCGGAACACTTCGGTGACACACTACTCCGGATCTTAAATCCCATATTAGCTTCGTGCCACGTCTTGAGAACAGGCAGCCGGCCCATTTCACTGCAGCCCAAACTTTGCCCTGCAGATTACTGCCATGGCAACCTGCCAGGAGCCTGAGGCCCGCATACCATTTGCATGAAGTGGAGCCAGATGGCAGCTGTCCTCTTTAATGTGGAGGGGTTGCCCGTGGAGATCTCAGGTCTTATCTTACAATGCTCAGTCTTGAGCCGAGCAGCTGGCAAAAGGAGTATAGTGAGAGGTGTCTGCCTCACAGGTGCTGTAGCCTTTCTTAGACGTTCGTAAAGCGCTTTTGAAGACCAAGAAGGCAGTACTCTGGTGAAGTGAAGTGCCATGATTGTGATGCTTGAAGGTTGTAGTCTGAAGCTCAGCTGACATGGGCCTTGATTCAGCCCAGCACTTACGTAAACAGATTCATAGATCTGAGGGACAGCAGGGACCATTCGAACCTCTAGTCTGTCCTCCTGCATAACACAGACCAGAGAGTTGGATCCAGTTACTCCTGTGTCGAGCCCAATAACTTGTGTTTCAACAAATTATATCTCCCAGCAAGGCATCTAGTCTCGATCTGAAGGCAACAAGAGATGGAGAAGCCACCACTTCCCTTGGTAGTCAGTTCAATGGTTAATCACCCTCGCTGTTTGTGCTTATTTAAGTACCTGTTTGAATCCCTCCCTATTCAGGGCTTAAGCGCATGCTTATGAGCTGTGCTGAATAGAGATGGCCTTAAGCATGCGCTTAAAACTAAGCCTACACTTAAGTGCTTTGTGGAGCTGGGAGCTTGGTTGCGGGGGGGGGGGGGGACACAAACATTTCCCAGAGTTGCTGCTGCAGTCTAAATGGAGTTGCAACTTACACCCACTGGTGAGGACGTGTAACTTAAATGCTGGGGGGGTGGTTAGGAGGGAGTAGCAGGGCCTAGCAAGGGGGCACAGTAGAGTGAGTCAGTCCTGGGGAGCAGTATGGAAGAAGGCACGTGGGAGGAGATGAAGAGGTTGGTCACTGTCTCGGGCTGTGCCCTGGGGCGCTATGCAAGCTACAATTGCTCCTTCCATTCCAATGCAGGGCCCTGTCTGATCTGCCCCACATGGACAGCCCTCCCCCAAGCTTCTGCATGCCACTGACACCCCTCTATTGCCAAGTGAGTGCAAAGAAACCACCCAGCTGCCATGCCAGGAATACAAGCAAAGAGGGCATAGGGACTGGTCAGAGAAGACTCATGGCTTGGCACCTGGCTTGTGATGCCACTACCCAAACCAGAGGACAAGCAGACAGGAGAGGACCAGAGACTGAGCAGGATTGGGTGACTGCAGGGCTCTGAGGTTACGTCTACGCTGCAATTAGACACCCGCGTCTGGCCCGTGCCAGCGGACTTGGGCTCGCGGGGCTGTTTAATTGCAGTGTAGACGTTCGGGCTCTGGCTGCAGCACAAACTCTGGGACCCTCCCACCTCGCAGTGTCCTAGGGTCTGGGCTCTAGTCTGAACCCGAACACCTGTAGCAAGGTAAACCACCTCTTAGCCTGAGCTCTGTGAGCCCAAGTCAGCTGGCATGGGCCAGCTGTGGGTTTCAGACATGCCCCGAGAGAGCTGTCAGCCCTTTGCCAAGAGCCCTTAGGGGAGCTTTTGGCTGTTTAGCTGGGAGAGGGAACTATTATGAGTGGATCTGTCAGCTGTTTGACAGTGGGCTGTGGGGGCCCTGCATGTGTAACCCCTACACCCCCGTGTGTGGTGTTTTGAGAGAGAGATATCTCTCTATATAGATATATATATGTCAGTCGGTCTGCTCTACAGCCTTAGCTAAGGGCCCTATGGCTTTTAGCTCATGCATTTAGCTACAGAGGTCCCAGATGTGGAGAAAGTAAATAAGGAGAAGTTATTTTCTTGTTCCCGTAATATAAGAACTAGGGGCCACCAAATGAAATTAATGGGCAGCAGGTTTAAAACAAATAAAAGGAAGTTCTTCTTCACACAGCGCACAGTCAACCTGTGGAACTGCTTGCCTGAGGAGGTTGTGAAGGCTAACTATACCAGGGTTTAAAAGAGAACTAGATAAATTCATGGAGGTTAAGTCCATTAATGGCTATTAGCCACGATGGGTAAGGAATGGTGTCCCTAGCCTCTGTTTGTCAGAGGGTGGAGATGGATGGCAGGAGAGAGATCACTTGATCATTACCTGTTAGGTTCACTCCCTCTGGGGCACCTGACATTGGCCACTGTTGGAAGACAGGAAACTGGGCTAGATGGACCTTTGGTCTGACCCAGTATGACCATTCTTATGTTCGATCTTGCCCGCCGACGACCGGGGTCTGTTGCTGTTACACTTGGGCATGGAGCCATGTGATGTGGGTCCCACAGCAGCCTGCATAGACGCTGCATTAGGTGATGGCGGATGCCAGCAGCACCCTGTGTCGTAAAGTCCAGCTCCCAGTGTGTACAAGGCAGCACAGCTATCCCCATCCACAGGCACACAACGTGCTACGCAGAACAAGTCGAAATCCTGGCCCCATTAAAGTCGATGGCAAAATTCCCATTGGACCCCAGGGAGCCCCTGCAATAGCCACTTAAAACCAATGGGAGTTACAGGTGCTCACTCCAGGAGGATTTACCCTCTGTGGATAGTCCTAGGATAATTGCTCTGCCCTGGGAAGTAAATTAGCGTCTGGTTTAATGTTGTTGGAGCTGCTGGAGAGATTAGATGGGGAACTGGGGAACATTTTCAGGAATATTTTTCTCCTGGAATTTGAAAAATTTCAACCAGCTCTAAATATTTTGTGTCCTTCATAATTTCCAACGGGGCACTTAGGGGTAAACCTAAAACTTTGCGATGGCTCCAGGGGTGCCTGATTCAGCCTGGCGCTGAGCGCCTCCTGAGGAAGACACGAGATGGCAGCTGCACCCTTAGCCATCCAGGAAGTCACTCAGGGCCCTCATGCCTCAGGCCCGTGGGTCTCACTCCGGCACTCAGTGAAGTAAATTGAAAGACTCGCCCACGGATTTCAGGCCCTTACTGACCAATTGGCCGGCTAAGTCTACGGACGCTGCAATCTCGTGCCTCGCTCATTGGAGGCTGGTGACATCTGGAAGAGGGAAGGGTGAAGTTGCACCTGGAGCGAGTTTACAGTACACCTCTACCTCGATATAACGCTGTCCTCGGGAGCCAAAAAATCTTATCGCGTTATAGGTGAAACCGCGTTCTATCGAACTTGCTTTGATCCACCGGAGTGCGCAGCCCCGCCCCCCCGGAGCGCTGCTTTACCGCGTTCTATCCGAATTCGTGTTATATCGGGTCACGTTCTATCGGGGTAGAGGCGTAATGTAAAAGATGACCAATTGTCTGCCCCCACCCCAAGGAGTCTCCACTAATCTCACAGACTTTATAACAGCAGGCGCTGGGGCGAGATATGCAAAGAGTCTTAACTCTTCTGGCAAACTCACAAAATCAGCCACTTGCTGAACAAAACATAAAAAGCACGAGGGAGCTGCAGGTTCTGCTCGGACCAGAGATGGATGGCAGGGGTGTGATTCAACTCTCCAATGTCCATTCCGGGATGCAGAAATGGGCTCCTCACTCCTAGGTAGATGTGTGCTGTTCCAGAGTGCCAGAGCGAAGGCTTTATTCTCCTTTAACCCCAAGTTACCACTAGATGGGGCACTGTCCTCCCCTAAAAAGAGGAGCACGGTTAAAAAACTTCCCTTGTGCAAAGCTACTTCAGTGAATCCAATTTAACAGGGCTGGGGTGAGTCAGGGAGGGAAAGGGGCATTTTTAATGACATGGCAACTGTGCTTTATAATTCTGCAAGCCACCAAATGTACTTGTAGAACATGCTTTCTTAGGTGGTTTTCAAAAAGACGGAAAACCCAGGCAATAGCTAGCCAGCCAGACTGTCTCTATTAGACCGACCACATCTTAATTTTAGGAGAGCTGGACTACTGAATAATGTATTCAAGGCCAGATGTTCAAAATAACTCTGCTCCCAAGAGCGCCCATGTAGGTACATATATAAGTGGACGGATTTTCAAGAGCCCCTGACTCTGTTACCCATTAAATGAACTTACCTGATTTTCAGCAACCAGCACTCAGCGTCTCCCATTGTTCTTACACTTGTAAATCTGGCCCTCAATGAATTTAGCTCTTTTTTCTGTTCGTAAATTACCCTCGGACAGGCTGTGATTTTCATTATGTTCTTGCTCCTTTGGAATTTTTCAGCCCAACATGCATCTCGCCATACACGTTGATCTATTCCCTTTGACTGCTGGCTCTTCGCAGTGTGTAATTGACCACCGGTGTCAGTTGGTATTTTTTTTCTCCCAGATTGGACGACTGAAACTTTTACCAATGGGAGAAGGTAAAAGGAGAGATTTCCACGTGGGCTGCCGAGTGCTTCCAGTGCGAACTCTGAATCAAAAAAATTACTTGCCATGGAAAACTCATAAAAGGGGATAGAAATAGATGGAGATATCCCATCTCCTAGAACTGGAAGGGACCTCGAAAGGTCATTGAGTCCAGCCCCCTGCCTTCACAAGTACTGATTTTGCCCTAGATCCCCAAGTGGCCCCCTCAAGGATTGAACTCACAACCCTGGGTTTAGTAGGCAATGCTTAAACCACTGAGCTATCCCTCCCCTGTTTAGAAGGATATCACTTCCTTCCAAAATGAGTTCTTGGAGCTAGTTCCTCTGATGATGTGAAGCAGCATAATGCCAATGGAGCTCTGCCAATTCATACCAGCTGCAGATCTGGCCCCTGGTTTTTATTTGAACAAATGTTCACAGACACTTTTTTTCCAGTATTCTCCTAATTCTGTTGTGGATCCTGACACAACAATTAAGGTCCTTGGGGAACTCCTTGCTGCCAGAACCCCAAGTCTAAAATTCTAATGCATATATAATATAGATGAGAAATTAGATGAAGTTATATGCATTTTCACTGCACTCATCGCCATAGTATCTAGGCACTAAAATATATGATTAAACTTGGACAGTCAGGTTTTAATCTGTTGCTTGAGATAGTTAGAACAGAGGAACTTTTACATAAGGCCTGAGGGTAGATTTAAAAAACAACAACAAAACTTTTGACTGTGTTATTCTTAAAATCCATGTCAACTTTTGCTTAGTTCTGAGTTTTACAAGCATCTACTTAAGACGAAAGGCGGGAAAAGCATCTTCTAAACAACTAGAGGCAATAAAGACCTGATCCAAGACCCACTGAAGTCCAAACAGACTTTCCATTGACTCCAATTGGGCTTAGGTGTTTTTCCAAAGCTACCAGAAGAGTCTACATTTCAGAACACTGATGCCTGATCAAATTTGAATTTAAACAGACCCCTCTCAGACACACTTTTATTGTCATCTCTTTCCTGTCCAGGACAATGCTATTGCTTGTTCTGCCCAACCATTTCCTCAGCACACTGCAGACAGAGCTAGTTAACCCAGTCCGCTGCACATGTTTAAGTTCCCATTTCCTTTCTGCTGCAACTGTTATTTTCCCCCCTGAAGTGCTTACAAATCACTGAACTGAGCCCTCTCCGTTCTGAGGGGGTGGAGGATGTGCTGGTCAATGTGCCGTGGTGCTCGGGCACTAATTTGCATGGGAGGTTTGTGACTCATTTGACTGGCTAATCTACATGATTCCACTCATTGCCATTGCATCCACAGCCTTCAACAGCGAAATTGTTTGTTTTCCAGTTATTGCTATTTCTATTAGAGTAGCGCCTAGAGGCCCCCACTGAAATCTAGGCCCCGTTGTGCTAGGCGCTGTACAGACAGTGCCTGCTCTGCAGAGTTTCCAGTCTAAATAGATAGGCCAGGGGGGGGAAAAAGGAGACTTGAGGCGCAGAGAGATGAAGTGAGCTGCCCAAGGGCAGACAGGAAGCCGGTGGCAGAACCAGAGCTTGAACCTAGCTCTCCTGGGTACCTGTCCCATGCCTTAACCATCCTTCTTGAACTCATGTCTGTCTTAAATAGCATTGCACTGTAGGTCAGTGTAGCAAGAACCAGCCACAGGGCCAGAGAGGTTGGAAAAGTGCATGAGGTTTCCCTCATGGGAGCAAGGCTTGTCAGCTCTATGTAGCCTTACTACCCCCACAGGTACCGAAGCTGTCTACAGGAACGGCTCCCGCCTCTGCTTTAGTCCACAGGGCTCATGTACCCATCATCAACATGACTTTCCACAGGCTGTCTGCCACTGTCTGGGCCCTCCTGCATGCGATCTCTAGGAAGGCAATGTGCTGTGGTACATAGAATACCAGGCTATATTCACCAGTTCCCAATTCTGCCACCTCCTTTTTGTGTGAACCGAGCAAGTCACTTCACCGCTCAATGTCACAGCTTCCCCATCTGCACAGTGCGGGGTGACACAGAGTTTGCCCACATCTGTAGAGTGCTTTAAGATCCGGGGGAGAAAAATTCTATAGCGGGGATAAGCATCATTCTTCATGGCTGAGTGGTTATAGTACTTTTCTAGGACCTGGGTTAGAATCCAGCTCAGGACGTTAATGATCCATCCAGTGACGGATCCTTGGTTGATGTGAAATGAGTCTGATAGCTTCATTTCATTTCCTAATGGACAAGCATCGCTGAAACCACCAGCACAGTTGAACCAATCAGCTCCTTTGTTGGCCAAAGATTGAATAGGCTTGACGACTCTACTCTCCTTTCCTCCCATGAGCTGCAGGCTGAGGCACATTGGGAGGACCATGTGGGCAATCCAACATTGTTGTTGCTTGAGGGGTACCTGACCAGCGGATAAATGGTGGCTGTCATTTTCCAGGACTGTCACTCTAACACCCAGTCCCCTGAAAAGAAAGTGAACCTCTTTATCCCTGAAATAATTATTATGGGCAGAGGAATTTCAGCTTTGCGTCGTCCCATGCTGTGATGTATCATGCAAATTGACATAATCCATTATGTTGTCTGAACAGTGGCATTCAGGACACAGAGAGTGCGCCTCAGCTGTGAAATCTTACAGCTGTCTGTACTGTCGAATAAAATCCACAGTGGATCTGATGACTATGTCAGGGTTCAGGGCTTGTATTGAGAAGACAATGGGCACACACAGCCATTCACTTATCAGCAGTGTGCTGCTCGCTTGCTGTTCAAGGGAGTATCTCCTCTCCCCGATGTAACTATTCCTCCAAGGGCGTCCAGTGCTGAGAAGAACGTGCAAGACGCACAAGGATGGGAGACTGTATTTCAATGAAGCATTGTTGAATTAAAACAAGGCGCTGCATCCTGATTGGCTGCAGCTAGAGGTGCCCACGGTCGGACCACAACCCTCCAGCATAAAGCATTTTCTATACAAAGGGGCAGAAGGGAGAACCAAAGGCATGTGTAAGTGTGAGGCTGCAGCTGAACTGAACTACCCCAGCTAAATCCGGGGCTCTGAAATACAGATGTTGGGTGGAGGCATGTGGATGCTTCACTAATCCTAGGCTGCTGGGTCATTGCTGCTCTGTCAGATCTGGGGAAAAGATGTTACTTAAAGGTTAGATGTGGTCTTGGTTATCAGACTGGTCTAACTGATCCAGGCAAATTCAAGAGAGGGACTGATTCATTGCCGGGTACGGGAAGGTTTTTGGGTGTGGTGCAGAGAAATATTTTAGACGCACATCATTGAAACTGTCTCCACCATGCCCAAAGCAGAAGGACCTGGCTATGGAGTTTAAGGATTCCATACGTAACCAACTGATTCAAAGTGTAAAACACAAGAAATTAGAGTGGGAGTTCAGGGCTGAGTTGGACTTTCCAGATGTGGTTGGATTGACTGCGTGGTGGGAGCTGACTAAGGTTTTCTAACCCCTGCTGCTTGGAAGGCTGTCAAATGGGACCTACCGAAGGGAAACAGAAGGTTCTGCCTGGAACGCTGTGCGGTGACTAACCCAAATGGTGAGCATTAACTAGGGGCTCTCCCCACACTCTTATCTTAGAGCTGTAGTTTGCTGCTCTCGTGAACTCAACCCCCTGAGATTTTGCTGATGTGCCACTGTGAGTTCAGAGAAAGTGTTTCTGAAAAGCTTCTCACATTTCTGGTGTGTGCGCCTGTGCGTGTGTGTGTGTGTGTGTTTGATATATTTATTTATATATTTAAGCATTTGTGAATGGAAAGGTTCTCCAGATGGTCAGCTCCTGGCTAGAACTGAGCTGGAAGAGGCAGAGGGTTTTCTCTAAGAGCGGTTGGGTCCCAGACTTGTATGAACAGAATTTCAAACACTTTATGAAAGACACACATGGATGAATTAAATTAATGCTGCTTGGGCTGTGCGTGTTCTGGGAGCACTAAAATGACCAAAGATGTAAACATCACAACCCAAGTTGTTGGCTTGGAACAGGATTTAGATCTGTTTTTCTCCTGCTCTCTGTGGTCTCATGCCCTTAACAGCTTCATTGCTGACCTCAGTAATCCCATTTCTTAGCAATTCCTCTGTTCCAGAGAATTAAAACAATATTATATGACTTGTATCAAAATGTTTAGTGTGTTTACATGAGAGGGTAAATTGTGTGTCTTAAATTCTAAACTTTCCCTTAAACCATGAATTTTTAAATAATGTAGCAGTGGTGGAATCCCCTGCATTAAGAGAGAGGATAGTCTAGGGGCCAGGGCATGGCGCTGAGATGTTGGAGAGCTCAGTTCAGTTCCTGGCTCAGCCACATGCTTCCTGAGTGACCTTACACAAATCACTGACTCTATGCCAGGCCTCGCTTCTCCATCTTTAAAAATGAGAGAATGGCTCATTACCTCACAGGGATGTGGTGAAAGTAAAACACACTAATGAGTGTGAGGTGTTCAGATACCACAGTGATGAATAGTAGTACCTACCTAGACAGCCCTTGAGACTGTTTTGGCCTCATCTTGGGAAGTGCAGATCGCCCTCAATGCCCACTGATGTTGGCCATTGCAGTCAACATCCTGTAGGGTGAAGGCATCTAGGTACAGAAGAGATATACCAGGGATAGCAGCAATGCAAGTTACCCCACCAGAGGGTCTCTACCCTGAGCTGGACAACCACCTCCCAGGACAGAATAAATCCAGGTCCGTTCAGTCTAACTGGGGAGGGGGATGTTGTTGCTGTAGTAGTATAAATGCCTGTCCATTTGTGGACTACCGTCAACCAAACTCATTTCAGGTACCATACACGTAGATGCCTCAGGGTTAGTGCCCTAGAAGTAGAATAGCTGTGAAGGAGAGTAGAGCTCTGAAAGCACCCTGAGCAGTGATATGCTGCCAACATTTTAACCAGGGGTGCCCTCAAATTTTTTTGGCTTAAGTCAGTATTGAGTACAGCGTTGCCTGGGTAAAATAGCCTTGTTTTCCCTTCTTCCCCCTAAAACTGAATCATTCCAGTTTCTTTTCCTGCCAAAAAAACCATCAGTTCCATGCTCTTTCCCACTCCCAAGTCCCTCATCCTTCCTCGCTGGTACTTCTAGGCTTCTCCTCGAAACTGCCATTGAGATTCCCCTCTCGGCTGTTGTTCCTTGCAGCATCATTGGGGGCAGGTGGGTTGTTCTGAGGTCTCTGCTAGCAGCAGTGATGGCAGGTGAGACATCTCGCAGGCTCTGGTTGGAGTGGTTGAACAGATGAGGAGCGAGTCCTCTCTGGTGTTGGGCTGTGTGGCCAGCTGGCGAATGGCTCCTCTTTTGGCTCTTGTGGTGGGCCCGGTTTCGTTTTGAGTTTACAGGTCAGGCTCTGATCTAGGTTACACAGATGTAAATCCAGAGTGACACTGGTTGGGAATTTTTCAACCTTTTTTTTTTTCTATGAGGTCAGAAAATGCTGATGCGTCAAAACCATAATTTTTCACGGGAAAGGGGCGGTTTGGACAAATTTCACTGGGCAGGCTTCTCAGATCCAGGGGTAGAATTTCCGGTCAAAACCAGAAAGAGACAACGAGACAGAAACCCCCCGAGAATAGCTAGATTCCAAGGCCAGAAGGGACCACTGTGACCATGTAGTCTGATGTCCTGCATAACACAGGCTGTGGAACTTCCCTGAAATAATTCCTAGAGCAGCTCTTTTAGAGAAAGCCAATGCGCTGGTGGTTAGCTCACTTACCCGGGATGTGGGAGATCCAGGAGCAAGTCCCTGCTTTGGAGCAAAGACATGACCCTGGGCTATGTTGCTTCTGGAAGGCAAGGATCAGAGAGATAGTGTGAGGTCTCATTTATTAGTGTGCATTGAGTTCATTGTGAGTCTCGGGGGAAGGGTACTCAGGGAGTACAACCCAGGTGAGTGCTCCAATCGCCAAGCGATGGGTTACTGTGGGCGGGCATCTCTCCACCTTCCCTGTTGGAGTTGTTCCACTTTGTATAAATAATTTACATATCCATTGGGCCAGAGAGAAAGAGACTGACCCTCTAGCCTGAGGCTTCCTGGGATGTGGGAGACACAGGGACTGGAACATGTGTCTCCCACATCCCCCGAGTGCCGAAACCACCAGGCTATTCTGGGGTGGGTCTTTCTTTTCCTGTCTTTTTGTGACTTTTTTTTTTGAAAGCTCTTGGCTTTTGTCCCAATGCAGAATGGGGCAAGTTTTGAAAGCTCATGGGACAGGATGGGAAAACCGTTTCTCACCCAGCATCACTTTACTGCTCAGGGTTTATCCTGGTGTAGTGGAGAAGCTGGCCCCCTGTTTTAAGGAGATTTAGGTTTTACTGATCCAGCTCTGAGCTGGATTAGCTCAACTTTGCAAAGGAAAAAAATAGCCATTGCTGCTACATGCAGCAAGGTGGGGTTTTGGCTGGTATGACTTCGTCTGAGTAATGCACTAGGGTGGAGACAGGCGCAACAATTGAAGGGTCTACCCTCTCATGGCTCCCCAGAATGGGAGGCTTCCAAGGAACCAGCCAAAATAAATATTTTCAGCATAGGCAGGGATTGTCTGAAGTGGGTTGGAGGATGCAGGAATGTGCTACTGCCGGCAGCCAGGAAGGTGACATAACATTGTGTGTGACAAGACCCTGAACTCATTCATTGAAAGGAATTCAGGAGTCACTTTATTGTGTGCCAACTTTGCAACAGGAGCAGGGAATCATTTTGCAAAACCAGACCGATCCGGGGATGCATAATCCCTATACAGTCTAGTGTTGCTTTGGACAGGAGTTCCTTCCATGGTTTAAAGAAGGGTGTTCTTTCTTCCAAGATTTAATGGAGGTAGTTTGCACGGATGTCCATGAAAGATTAGGGAGCTGACAATCTCCAGGTCTACTGCAAAGGCAGATGATGCTCGTTAAGCGATTGTAAATTGGAATTCTTTCCAAACGGGGAGCGGGGAGAGTGCAGTTAGGTTGTTCATAATCTGCCTTGGTTTTGTGGCATCCGAGTATGGTGGGGCACCCGGGTGGTTCACCAGCAATTAAGCAGATGTATGGCACATGCTGCCATGCAGGGCTTGTTTAAGAGCTTGTGACAGGGCCTTTCATGGCTGGGCAGCCTAGTGGCTAGATTGTTGGTTGGTCAGGCCAAAGGGGGTGGTAGGGAGACCCAGGCCCTCCCTCTCCACTGGGTCCCAGTGGTTCAACCCCTAAACAGAGGGGATGGGTCTCCTTTTGGCAGGGGCTGTGTGTGGGGGTCAAGACCAGTTTCCCTGGGCTACTTCCTACAAGTCTCTTTAGTTTGGGGCGTGGCCCCACTAGTCCAGTTGGCCCCCCAGTTGGGGCTTATCTGCAGGCTCCCCTTGGCAGGGGAAGATTTACTTGCCTCAAGTGGCTACGCTGGCTGTCAGGTCGCTGATCCGTCGCTTTGGGCAGGCAAACAGACCTCCCCAGTCAGCCCCCAACTGAGCCAGGCTCCCTTCTTTTGTCCCCCCTGCAAGCCTGGCATTGGCTGCAGGTATAGTGGGGCGGGGCTAGCTGAACCCACCCATTTTCTTTAACCCCTGCTGTGCCAGGCGGCGGTTTCTCTGCTCCCTCACTGAGCTGTTGTAAAGAGCTGGGTAAAAGAAGCCATTTGCAATGCACAATCATGGCCAACTTTATTGGTCCAACAAAACCCATCATGAATGCTTCATATGCTTGAGCACCATCTACTAGCATACTTCCAGTGAACTAATGACCTCTGTATAGACAGAGCCCTCTCACAACAGGCTGAGGTAGCTCTGGAGGTGAAACAGTGGTTCATTCTTCATCCCTATCCAATCCTTGGCCTCTCTACTGAGGTGAGAGTTTTTATATCCCATCACCAATCCCCTGAGCCATCACCCCTCCTCCACCCCCCTCTCCCTGTAATTTGGAATTCCAGTCTCAGCAAAATAATACTGGAAAGGAATAATAGACTGTAATACTCATGTCATCGTAACTTCCCCAGGCATCGGCGACAATAAAGGGGTCAGTTCCCATGGGCTGGAGAAGGTTGCCTTCATTTCAATAGCTGGAACTAGGTGTAGTTGAACTGCCCACACTGTGAAGTCAAACAATGTGATTTAGTGTCTGAAATGCTCTAGGTTTTTCTCTCATGGAAGGAGGGGCTGGCAGATGGAGGCAGGAAATGAAATCTGCATTCTCAAAGGCAATGACAATGGTGCTGTTCTACCGATCCTTTAATTTTCCGTTAGGCTTTGGAAAATGTTTCTTGGACATCGCAAATGGGCAATGAAACGAGGAGCAGAAAGTAACTGCGTTGGCCAAGGGAGAAAACAGGCTTTCAACTGCATTTTGAAAGGGGTTGGAGGTGAAGTGATGGAGTAAAGCGGAGCTGAGGCCTTTCCAGATGGCGGGATCTGCAGACCAGAAAGCCCTTGCACCAGGCGTGGTGACATCGTGTGCAAGGGAGCAGCGGGGATCTGAATTAGATGAGCAGAGTAGAGAACCAATGGACGATTTGGAAAAGAACAAGGGCAATAACAATAATTCACCGTGAAATGGCTCCTGGTATGGTTGGAGAGCCAGTGTGGTATTTGGGGAAGGAGGTGCCGGGGTTAATTTTCTCTGCACCCGCTGATGTCTGGAGGGCTGAGTCTTGGGGAGGACCCAGGGAAGGGACCTGCAGTAACCAAGATGAGAGGAGCTCAAGGCATAGGCCTGAGGATGTTAGCAGGGGTGGAGCTGAGCGGGCGGTGTGCCACGGTGGTGGGAGGAGAGATCAAAGCGCCCAGGATAATGGTCAGTGTGTGGAAAGTAAAACCAAATGGAAAAATCTGTGTCTAGGACGGAGACAGAACAAGAGAAACAGCTGCATCCGAGACAGCGTCTCCTGCCCGAGAGAAGAGAATTCACCGGGGGTTGTTGTACTTAAAGTACTGCACAGGATCTTTTCAGGGGGAATAAGGCAGAACGCCACATTTATTAGTAATACATGTATTCATTAACACTGTATTATATGCATATAATATATTACACTTACACTCACACACACACACACAAACACATTCCGTCTTGTTGTTACCAATTAGTTGCTCCCCTTAACTTCACTGGCCAGGTGAGTTAGATGGGGGAGGGGGTGGAGCCGGGCTTCTGCCGATCCGGATCGATGCTCCCATGTTGACAAGACGAGACCCGGAGTTCTCTGCAAGACACCTTACTTTTATAGCAGCTTTCCTCTTATGCAAATCTATACCAAATTTAAACTCTGTGTCTGTGTCCATTGGTCCTTTGTGCTGCTTTCTTTTGAGTGTTGTCCCAATGCTGCAAAGAGGGTGTTTCCAAAAGAAGGTGCTTGCTTCTAACCCCCGAGGCCGTCAGTATGTCTGCTTGTCTTTAATGAGCCCACTTGACACGTTTTATTGTCCTTGGGTCTGGCTCCCAGCCCCTCTCCAACAGTTGAGGCTGTCTGGAGGTGTTGCCTTCCATGCCTTGCTCATTCACACCTCATTCATTCAACAGGGCAATTGATTAAGAGTGGGGGGGGGGAGAGCTCTTGTTCTACTGCTAGCAAAAAGAAATTTTTCTTCTATCTTATTCTATCCTTAGGGGCTATAATATTATACCAAGGGCAATGCAAAGTTTCTAAATGAGGCTTTGATACAAAGTTCCATGAAAACAGAGGTCACACGTAGGTAGACCCACCATAAGGTTATATGAAGAGGCACAATGTAAAGACATATGAAAATTATCAGAGATTGATCTACATTGTCCCCCTTTTGACCTCTCAAGAACAATTCTTGAGTGGTCACCATATAAATCTTTTGTATTTGTTGCAAACAAACCAAACAATTATAACCAGGTGAATATAACTAAAACCATTACAATTGACTAAACACCAGATATAACATAAACACAAATGCAAACAATTATAATTATAATAATTGGAAATACAACAAAACCATTATTATTACAATAATTGGGTACATTGACAAACAAAATGAGGCCCAAAGTCACTGAGGTCAGGACCTTTTTAAGCACACACAACAAATAAGATTTTGTAGGAGTACCACAGTTGTTATGCAAGGTTAAGCTGATTTGGACTTTAACTAACATTCAGTTGCTAAAATGTTGTAGAATTTCCTATTTTTAACAGTTGTTCTCAGAGGTTTCTGGGGACCTGAAAGATGGGGCCATACAATTATGGGCCAAGGTCTTACAGGTTACGGGGGCCCAAGAACTACCCTTCAGGGCTTGGGGAAATAGAATCAGAGTGCATAGAGGAAAGTGTGGAATTAATAATAATACAAGCAAATGTAACTAACAATACAAATGTATTAATAACAAAAATCAACAACAAAATGATTATTAGAGAACCTAACAACAAATAAACCTGATGCACTGGGGACCAAAGTGTTTTAGACACAAGGGGTGATTGATAAGTTGGATGGAGATGGGGGAAGTAGAGAGAGGAAAAGACATTTGCCCTGTCTAGTGTAGTATTTCCTCTTTTTCTGGACCCAATGCTAGCACAGGACACCACTAGAGACAGACACAGAACATGCAACACAGAACACTGAACACAGACTTTGTCATGACACTATAACCATGGTATTTTATAACTCTTCAGCTGGTACCAGCTCTCCTGATGTTCTGGTTCAGAGCCTGAAAGATAGAAGCTTGGAAACAAATTAGCACAGTGCTTTCACCCTGGCAGAACCTGCTTGGTCTCTGCCACAGTGTGTTTGGTACTTGGGGCTGCACAAATGCTAATTAAGTGGTGCATTTTTTTGTGGGTGTAAATCCTCCCTTTCTTTCAGTAAAAGGGCGTTAACACTCCATCTAGAAAAAAAATTTCTGTTTTAAAATCTTCAGCCATTTTGCCATGGCCTGGAGATCTGAGGCAGAAGCAGGCACTGTTGTTAACTGTTTCAATGGCATTTTGGCCCTGGGAGGAGGAATTTACCCAAATATCCCAAATATCCCCCTTCCCAATCTCCAGAGGGGTCCCAAAGGTCTGCCCCCTTCTGGGGTCTTAAATGTTTCTTCTCCTGATGTTACTGCTGCTGTAAGATTTGAGAGTGCTGTTTTAACTCTTTGTACCCAACTTGTTTTTCAGTTTCTTTATCTATTGCTTGCCTGAGCCCAATCCTGCTTTTTCCAATAAACAGTTCCTTTCCATGGGCACAAGCCTTGTTCCACTACCAATTTAGCAAGGAGGGTGGGCTTTCCAACTAGCCCCCACCCTTCCTGGTTCTGTTTCTTAAATATTTTCTTCAAAATTGTGAAATTACCACAATATTACTTACAAAAAACAAAACAAACATAAACCACACTACACTGCCCAAACTCCTATATCCTTCAGAGTTTGGTTTAACAGAACAAGATTTGTATCTTATGTTTTTAACCCACTCTGGGCCAGAGGGAGAGATGCTAAGCTTCCCTCTGTATTACTCGGTCTGCTACCACCGAGGGTTCATACACCAATTATACAAATCCTTCCCCGGATTAGATCCTTCCCCGGATCAGAGTGAGAAACACTAAGTTCTCCTCTTTAGCTCAGTCTTGCTACGGCTGAGGGTGTATGTACCTCTACAACACAATTTAAACTTAAACTCCTATATCCTTCAGACTTTGGTTAGATCCTTCCCCGGATCAGAGTGAGAAACACTAAGTTCTCCTCTTTAGCTCAGTCATGAACACAATTTAAACCTAAACTCCTATATCCTTCAGAGTTTGGTTAATTAACTGAAAGTTTACGCTCTTTTTCCTCTAGTGCCAGGCTTGCTAAAGCTGGCGGTGTGCACACCAGTTTTATAATAACTGTGGATTCTATGCTTGCTCCCCCTTTCGCATTCTCCACCAAAATGTTGTACTTAAAGTACTGCACAGGATCTTTTCAGGGGGAATAAGGCAGAACGCCACATTTATTAGTAATACATGTATTCATTAACACTGTATTATATGCATATAATATATTACACTTACACTCACACACACACACACAAACACATTCCGTCTTGTTGTTACCAATTAGTTGCTCCCCTTAACTTCACTGGCCAGGTGAGTTAGATGGGGGAGGGGGTGGAGCCGGGCTTCTGCCGATCCGGATCGATGCTCCCATGTTGACAAGACGAGACCCGGAGTTCTCTGCAAGACACCTTACTTTTATAGCAGCTTTCCTCTTATGCAAATCTATACCAAATTTAAACTCTGTGTCTGTGTCCATTGGTCCTTTGTGCTGCTTTCTTTTGAGTGTTGTCCCAATGCTGCAAAGAGGGTGTTTCCAAAAGAAGGTGCTTGCTTCTAACCCCCGAGGCCGTCAGTATGTCTGCTTGTCTTTAATGAGCCCACTTGACACGTTTTATTGTCCTTGGGTCTGGCTCCCAGCCCCTCTCCAACAGTTGAGGCTGTCTGGAGGTGTTGCCTTCCATGCCTTGCTCATTCACACCTCATTCATTCAACAGGGCAATTGATTAAGAGTGGGGGGGGGGAGAGCTCTTGTTCTACTGCTAGCAAAAAGAAATTTTTCTTCTATCTTATTCTATCCTTAGGGGCTATAATATTATACCAAGGGCAATGCAAAGTTTCTAAATGAGGCTTTGATACAAAGTTCCATGAAAACAGAGGTCACACGTAGGTAGACCCACCATAAGGTTATATGAAGAGGCACAATGTAAAGACATATGAAAATTATCAGAGATTGATCTACAGGGTGGGGCAGCATCAATCTAGCTGGCCCAGAGGGGCTGCAGTGCAGAGGTGAATGCACCCGGGGAGCACAGGTGGGAGGGCAAGGCTGGCCACCATGAAAGGTCCTCACCCAGAGAGGAGAAGGAAAAGGAGATGGGGGAGTTCAGGACCGAGGGTAGAGAAAAAGGAGGGGGATGGAGAAAATACACTGGTGGGACTTGGGAACAACTCTACAGACGTCATTGGTGAAAAACTGGCATCAGCTACAAGAGGGGTCGGGGTGGTCTAGTGGACAGGGTGCTGGACGGGGACTTGAAACCTGCTTCTGTTCCCAGCTTGACCACTGTGTCTGTTAGCACATCTCCTCACCTTGCTGTGCCTGTGTCTCCACTCCCACCCCCATGTCTTGTCTGTTTAGATCAGAAGCTCATTTTGGGGTAGGGCCTGTCCCGTATCATGTGTGTGCAGCACTTAGCACAGCACGGCTCTGATCTTTGTTGGGGGCCACTAATAAAAGTAGGCCCAGGCTCTGTGTGACCTCGGGCCTGTCCCTCAACATCCGTCCCTGTGGGTCCTCATCTATAAAATGGGGGTTTATCACCTCCACGGGGATGCGCTGAGGCTGAATTCATCAGTGTCTGTAAAGCCCTCTGCGACCCTGAGATGGAGGAGGAGTAGAAAGGCAGAGCATTGTTAACGGCAAATCTGTAAGGACCCCATTAAAATGTCAACATGAATCAGTGTTGGCGAGCAAAGACAACATGATACGCCAGGCCCGTTCTCCCTCCACCCACGGCAAACTGGGCTGAACACTGGTCTGCCTCAGATACCAAGAGAACTGGGTGGAGAGCTGAACAGGGCCGGCTCCAGGCACCAGCGCAGGAAGCAGGTGCTTGGGGCGGCCAATGGAAAGGGGCGGCACGTCCGGGCCTTCGGTGGCGATTCGGCGGCGGGTCCCTCCGTCCCTCTCGGACGGAAGGACCGGCTGCCGGATTGGCGCCGAAGAATGAAGCGGCGCTGTAGAGCAGCCGCCGAAGTGCCGCCGATCATGGCTTTATCTTTTTTTTTTTTTTTCCGCCGCTTGGGGCGGCAAAAAAGCTGGAGCGGCCCTGATCACATTATTGGGATTTTTAATACTGCCGTGCCGTTTGTACCGTAGTGTACGAATGACAGATGAAGCATTCACTGTAAATGAATGAAAGATGCAGCACGCAGGTGCTATTAATATCCAATACTATACTGCAGGGGTGGCCATCCTGTGACTCCGGAGCACGTGCGGCTCTTCAGAAGTTAATATGCGGCTCCTTGCATAGGCGATGTCTCCAAGGCTGGAGCTACAGGTGCCAACTTTCCAATGCGCTGTGGGGTGCTCACTGCTCAGCCCCTGCTCTGCCGCAGGTCCTGCCACCACTCCACCCCTTCCCGCAAGGCCCCTGCCCCTTCCCCCGAGCCTGCCATGCCCTCGCTTCTCCCCCCTCCCCACCAGAGCCTCCTGTGCACTGCAAAACAGCTGATTGCGGCGGGCGGGAGGCGTGGGGGGGATGGGGAGGCGCTGATTGGCGGGGCTGCCAGTGGGCGGGAGGCGCTCAGGACTGGAGGGAGGTAGCGGATGGGGGGGGCAGCTGACGTATTACTGCGGCTCTTTAGCAATGTTCATTGGTAAATTCTGGCTCCTTCTCCGGCTCAGGTTGGCCACCCCTGCTCTACTGCAATCACTGCTCGGTGTAATGCTTATTACTCGTATCCTGTAGGACTTTGGTGTCTGCTGTTTCTAGCTACCGGAGGGCCTTATATAAAAAAGTACTGTGGGGTTCTACATTGTTGGTCCAAAATACCGCATGGATTGTCACATTTTGGATTATTACTGTAGCTTTTTTTTCCTCTAAGGGGAGTGATAAAACATGACACCCTTAGGGGTTTCCATTCTTACTCCTTCATTATCCACCGGCACATGGATTGTGCTGAGGTTTTTTGTATAAACGAGGATGAACCAAAGATTGTAAGACTGGATTTTCAAGAACTCCCTCCCACATCATCCTTACCCCCTCCCTTTCCTGCCCAGGGCAAAGCTCTCTCTGTTGCAGAAGTTTTCAAACCCCGGTTGTCCACGGAGCACGTCTATGTAGCTTCTGTAACAACAAAGCACCTATCAGTCTTCAGAGGGCCAGATCCACAGCGGGTGTAAATCTGCATCGTTCCATTGAAATGAATGGCACTCTGTTGAGTCATGCCAGCTCAGGGTCTAGCCAGAGACACTTTCTGCTAGCTTTAGGTTTCCTTTTTGTAACAAACTAAAGTAAAACCAGTTTCTTCAGGCCCTTATTTATCTGTTGTTTCTTTGGTGTGAATTCAGCTATGATCAAATTTGCAAACAACACCAAAACTGGAAGGGGGTGGCCAGTGTGCATGGAAGATAAAACAATCAGCAAGAGGACCTGAGATCAGAACAGGGGTTCCTGCAAGATTCGGGACTAAAATCTGATCCCCAGGGGTAGGAAGTTATCAGCACCGACAGGGGAGGCTCTAGCTTTTTTGCCGCCCCAAGCACGGCAGGCAGGCTGCTTTCGGTGGCATGCCTGCGGGAGGTCCGCCGGTCCCACGGCTTCGGCGTACCCGCCGCCGAATTGCTGCCGAATCCGCAGGACTGGCAGACCTCCCACAGGCATGCTGCCGAAGGCTGCCTGACTGCTGCCCTCGCAGGGACCGGCAGGGCGCCCCCCGCGGCTTGCCTCCCCAGGCACGCGCTTGGAGCGCTGGTGCCAGGAGCCGCCGCTGAGCACCGATACACAATGTAACCAAGAGGGAGCAGCCATTGTCCTGCAAGAGAGTCTGTTATTTGATTTATTTGTATTGCAGTAGCTCTTGTAGATCCCAGTGAGGACTGGATTCCCAGGTGCTAGAATCGCACACACGCATTCACTAGGATGACAGTCAGTTTTTCTCCATAACACCAAACAAATACTGCTTTTTTCACACAACTTGCACCCGAGAGCTGCTGCAGGAGAATTGTGGGGGCTGGGGATTGTGAGGTGCCCAGTGTGTCCCTTTAAGATCATGCCTCTGTTGGAACCCTGGAAGTTTGCACGGCCAATAGTGACATTTAGTGCAAGAGGTGCTGGGGGTACACAAGCTGTTAGCTGCTCAGCTCTGCTAATAACACATTAATAACCGGCACCTGTGTGTGCACGCACATCTGGATATGTCTTGAGAGGATTTCTGCCTTAAGGACTGGTCCACAGCATGAAACAGATGGAGAATCTCTGCTCTCTCTCTCTCGCTCTGTCCTAGAGCTGTGTACTGGCACCCAGCCCCATAGTACCTGCGTCCCTGCTCCATTGCATTGTCCCGCACTGAGTTGCAAAAGCATCACAAATTTTAAACAGCTTGGGAAGGGCTGACTGGTTTCCTCCACCCCACATCCCTCTTCCTTTTGCCTTATAAATGTTCATTCATGAAAAAATTCCCATAGTGTTGAAAGGGGGGAAAACTGGCCTCCACTGATGTTCTTGCTTCATTTCCGCGCTCAGGCCATGGTATGAACGTGGTGGGATCTCCCTTTTTAATCTCTGTTTTCACAGCTGGATTTTTTTTTCTTTTCTGCTTTTTATTACAGCTCATTCTCCGGAATGGCTGGTTTTAGCGCGGTGTATGTGCTTGTGTTTCCATGCTTGAACCAAAAACCCTGCCAGATTCCAGCTAGGCAGAAGAAGAGGTTGAAACTTGTCTGAGGAAGGGTGAACTGGGAAGCCAGTGAGTAAAAGCAAAAACTCATGGCACAAGCAGATATTTGAAAGGCCCCGCAGTTGTAAAAAACAAATAGAAAAATAATGCCCCGTGGTGATGACAGAAACAGATCTGTGCCCTTTGCGTTCAAGGAAAGGCTTGGCACTCACAAGGATTCTTCCCAGTGGTAATTGATTATGATTGGGTCGAATCCTGAAGTCTTTATTAAGTGGGCATTCGGCCCCTACTTCAGCAAAATGCTGTTAAAGTCAGTGGGAGTTTGGCTGAGTAAAGGCAGAGTAAGAGAGGAAGGGTGGTCATGTCGGGAAGGTGCCGGCATCAGATTCAGGAGACCTGGATGCTATTCCTGCCTCTGCCACAGACTCGGTTTGACCTTGGGCAAGTCATTTAATCTTCCTGTGCCTCGCCTGTAAAACAAGGATAAAAATATTCTGTTATATAACTCTCTTGGCTAGTTAACTAGATAGTAAACTCTTCAGGGCAGGAGCTGTCTCTTTGTGTGTGTGTGTGTGGGGGGGGGCACGGTGGGGCCTTAATCTCTGTTGAGGCCTCAGGGTAACGAACAATAATTATCAAGATTTGGTCCCCATTGACTTCAGTAAGTGTTTGGCCTCAGTGAAGCCCTTCAGGATTTATAGGCATAATGTTCTTGTTAATGGATTTCCTTCATATAGCCCCATTGATTTGCATGGCACTTTAGAAACCCAGAGGAAGCAATTCCCTGCCCCAAAGAATTTACAGGCTAAGATTCGTAGACTCATAGACTTTAAAGCCAGAAGGGACCACTGTGATCATCTAGTCTGACCTCCTGTATAACGCAGGACATAGGACTCCTGCTTCAAGTGTAGTAGCTGCAGTTGAACTAGAACATCTCCCTTAGAAAAACATCCACTCTTGATCTGAAGATTTACAGTGATGGAGAATCCACCAGAACCCTTGGTGAGCTGTTCCAATGGTTAATTACCGTCACTGTTTAGAATGTGTGTCTTATTTCCAGTCTGAATTTGTCAAGCTCCAACTTCCAGCCATTGGATCTTGTTATACCATTGTTTGCTAAATTAGAGAGCCCTCTGTTACCGTATTTCTCGTCTCCATGGTACCCCGAGGCATGCTGATTTTAAAAACGTCTTTCTTTAGTACCTGCTATTTAACATCCTCCTTAGTTACTGTTTGGAATGGAAAATATTTTTTCATCCATGTATGATATAACTACATCATCTGGCGTTCCCCAAATACAGAAGAGATATATGTATTGAACATTTCTGCCTTTTCTGCATTATTATTGATAGTTCTACCATTTCCAGCTGGTACTTGACAAGTACCATTATTAGGATTCCCTGTTTTTCTGATATATCTAAAACATTGGTTCCCAAACTGGGGGCATGAAGAAATTCCAAGGGGGGCGCAAGGCTGCCCGGCCCTTGAGCTCCTGGCCGGGGAGGATAGCCCCCGGCCCCTCCCGTTCTGTCCACCCTCCCCTGTAGTTATGCTGCCGCACGGGCAGCTTGCACCCGTCCACTTCCCAGGCTTTCCAATAAGCCAGTCCTGCCACTCTGAGCGGCCTGGTAAGGGGGAGCGGGGGAGGAGGGATTGGATAAGGGGCAGGAGGTCCTGGGGGGGGGTGGCAGTCAGGGGACAGGGAGCGGTTGGATGGGGCGGAGATTCTGGAGGTGGTGGTCAGGAGACAGGGAGCGGGGGGGTTGGATAGGCGTGGGAGTCCCAGGGGGCCTGTCAGGGGTGGGGGTGTGGATAGGGGTCAGGGCAGTCAGGAGACAGGGAGCAGGGGGGTTGGATAGGGGGTGGGGTCCTGGGGGGCGGGGGTCCCGGGAGGGGGCAGTCAGGGGACAAGGAGCAGGGGGGGTTGGATAGGAGGTGTGGTCCCAGGAGGGGGTGGTCAGGGGACAAGGATGGGGGGGGTTGGATGATGGTAAAGGAGAGGTGGGGGGCATGAGGGTTTGTCGAAAATTAAAAAGGGGGCGTGATGCCAAAAAATTTGGGAACCGCTGATCTAAAACAACAACACCACCTCCTCCCCCCCACCCAATAAAACCCCATACTTCTTTCAATTGTCCTTAACTCTTCTGGCTATGGAGTTCTCCTAGTGTCCTTTTGCATGCCTTATCGATTTTCTACAATTTCTAGCTTCTAATTTGTATTCATTGCTATCAACATCTCTCTTTTCCCATTTGTTTTTATATATCTAATTATAGCTGCTTTCTCTTCCCCTCTTAGCCCAGCTATTTTTTTATTTTATTTTTAACCAGTGTAGGATTCTTTCTCAATTGTGGGGTTGTGACTTTTGGGGCATTTAGTAAAACGCTATTAAATAATTCCCAGTAAAATCAGTCACATTTTTCCGTTTAAATTCTGTCTCCCATATGATTTGATTCCTAATTGTTTTGTGAAATTGGTCCTTATAAAGCACCAAGTGCTTATATTACTGGTTTAGACTGTATTCTGTTTACACATAACAAAATGCATCATAAGGGCTTTATCCAATGGGCAGACTTCCCATTGATTTCAGTAGGGGGTAGGGGCAGGCCCTAAGTTATGCAAGACCAAAAAAACCTACAAGACACAGAACAAGGGAAGCTTGTAAAGAGATTCGTGGTGGAAGAGGAGGTAGGAAGAAGTTCCTGGAAGAGAAGGAGGTCTCTCTCTAGGTTCTTACATTGGTGTTCATCATTGGTTGTACCTGATAGGGATGGACTGATATGAACTGAGTAGTGGGAGAGGAAGACAACCTTTGCAGCAGAATTTTTGATACATTTTCAGGAGGAAGTTTACAGAGCGTATAATGTTCAGTATCTTCCGTGGTGATAGAGCTGATCAGAAAATGGAAACGTAATTTCATGGGCATTTTCAAAACTGTTTCCATTTCACACGGTTCAAATTGGACCCATCTGTTATGAAAGTGTCACAATTTATCGATTAATAATATTTTTAGTGTAATCATGCTTGAATTCATTTTTAAACATTTGCATTATCCATAAATGAAAACTGCATTCAAAGTCATTATTGAGCAGTCTTCATATACCAAAATCCACCCTTTCAATCAACAAAAACATTCAATACCTATTTCAAAGACAATTTAGATGAAAATTTCAATTTTGAAATGTCAACAAAACTTTTGCAAAAACTGGGAAATGTCAAAGATGTCAACAATTTTTTGTGAAAAATTCCGTTTTTGAAAAAAGGCCTTTTTCCATCGGGGAAAAAAATATTTGCATGAGGCAATGTTGACCGAACCTACTTAGGATATTTGCCATGGGTAAGGAAGCCTACCGTGCACAGCACATTGTGAGGAGGGGGAACGTTGACCAGTATACCCAGCCAAGCCTTGTTTGAAAACTGCCTTGCGAATTACAATGTCCACGCAGAGCAGACAGGCCCTCGACTTCCACGTGTCATCTGCAAAACTCTCCACAGAGTAAACTAACTCTCTGATAGCTAATCTCTCTCTCTACCAGAGGAATTGGATGACCTGATTTCAATCTGTGTCTTGGAAAGATGAACCTACCCTGCTGAGATCTGAACCAGTATAGATGTTCCAAAGGTGATTGTTACACTTATCTGGGCCAAGCAATATGACCACGGGGATGGGGTGTGGTAAGGTCCATTCCCACCTGTGACAGTGAGGTACTATGCAGTCTCTTTGCATCCATATCCCCATCTGTAAGCAGGCCTTGATACTTACCCACCTTTTATAAAATGCTTTAAGATCAGCTGATGAAAAGTTCTTTAGCCATGTGCTGATTTTTATTGTCTCTCTCCTTGGTGCTGGGAATCAATAGCTTCCTGATGTGAGGTGTGATGCAAAAAAAAAAAAAAAAAAAATGCGTAAACCCTGACCTGAGAACAGCTGACCTATCCAATGTCAGAGGGGTTAGTATCCATCTATGTAAACACTTTCAGGAAGCCCGCTGTTCATTTTCTACAGCGGTCTGCTCTCTCCTTCAAATCAGACTTGCCATCCAGCCGTTAACAAATGTACTGAGTGACAGCACAGCTTTCACCAACGCTGCTCCTCTCGTTGATTGGAAGGGGAAGGTATTGTACCTTGTCAGGGTTGATGTGCATGTAATTGTCTGTATGTGCATAAAGATAGAGGTGTGTGTGTGTGTATCTATATATAATATAGGCTATTTAAATATTTAGTAGCAAAAGCTACACAAGAATGCTAAATCTTGGTTAATATATTAAAATACAGCTGCCTGAAGAAACTCATGAAGATCAAGCAGAGATTCTGGCCAGCAGGATAAGAAGGAGCGTGTAGTAATGTTTCCGTTTATTTTAATTTTGAGTTGTTTGTAGATTTAAGAGCAGTCAGCAAGGGCACATTCACCCCATTTGTTTCCTCGTTTATCACATTCTGGTTTTCTTTTTCCTCCATTCAGGCCTTATTAGTAGTGGAAAAACAAGGCACAAAGTTGGATTTAAGCATCTGGCAATTTCGTGTGGGCTGTTGCCTTTGTGTCTCTGGCCTCCTTATTTAGCTGGTTTGGGACTCCTGAAATATGATGTCTGGTGTTCACCATTGTCAACTTGCAGCTTCTTCTGCATAGGCTCCTCTTTGCTTTCTGCCTTTCCCTGCCACACTGGCCTTTCTGAAATCGGGCTTACATTAGCAGCTTTGATCATTATGTGCACTGATGTCCATATGTTGTTGCCGCTGCTAATAGTACATTAAGAATTGTCTCTTGGGCTCAGACTATAATGTAAGCCTGTAGCACCAGACGATAATAATTAGATAAATCATGATGCTGGATAGTACAGTCTTTTCTCCCTCACCACTGTTCTGTCCCCATCTCTGAACCAGTTGGCTGTTGCACTGTACCCCAGAGGTGGCCGCATTTCCAGGGTACTCTGTGAAATGAAGCGCTTGGTCCTGCAGTCAGCCAAAACTCCCATTGGCTTCAGTGGGCATTTTGCCAGAGCGAGGACTGCAGGATTGGGTCCCTAGCGTGAGAAATACAAATGCTGACGTCTTTTCTGAATGCTGACGTCTTTTCTGAAGCCGAGGCTTTCGAAAGCAGGTGCCTAAATATGGCCTGAGGGGTGGAATTTTTAAAAGCACCTAAGTGAGTTGGGAGCACTCAATAGGATTTTGGCTCCTAGGTCACTTAGGCACTTCTGAAAATCCCGCCCAGGCATCTAACTTTAGGCACCTGAGTAAACAGCCTGATTTCTAAAGTGCCAACCACCCAGCCGCTGACTCTGGGGTCACAGGGTGCTCATCACGTCTGAAACTCGGGCCACTTATTCAGGCGCTTGAAGATGGATGTTGGAGCCTAACTCTAGGTTCCTGTTGTTACAAGTCTTGCCTAAGTCTCCATTTGGTCCTTGTTCAAGCGAAATTGCCGAAATTGCCGTCAATGAGCGTTCTGCCTGGGGCAGCGGCTGAATGAAGACGTCAAGGTTTGATGCTGTCAGGGGTAAAATGGTTGTCATTTAGTGACTCCATCTTCCCGCCTCCTCGTCTGTAGCTGGCTGGATTTAAGAGGGGAGTTAAACAGAAGAAGATGGTTTGAAAAGGAACCAGAGACTGTATCAGCAAGAGCTTCCTCGTGTTCCTCCTTTATCTGCTCTTTACATCTCTTTTCAAACAGAGCGAGGCATCTGAACGAAACACGCCTGGCTTTTAACAAAACAGTCCCTTGAAATATGCATTTCTTTGTGTGAGGCTCTGATCCTGTTCACCGAAGGTCCCATGCAGGCTCGGACTTTATAGTAGCTAAAAAGTCTCCCTGGTGTGCCAGACGTTAGCAAAGTTTCATCATATTCAGGCCAGTACAAGCAAACCGGCACGGGGCCCTGCAGCTCAGCCTCCCATCATCACCCCGGGAATGCACAGACCTTTCCCATCTGGAAGCTAGTCTGTGCTGATTCGCAGGGGATTTTCCCATTGGAACTCTTTCCGGTCCCTCTGTGATGATTTTGCTGGGGTTGGGCTGTGGCTGTTGTAGTCTGCCCATTTTGATTTTTGCTGGCCTATCGAGGATTAATTTGGGAATGAAAAAAGAGACTGAAATCTTGATTCCAGAGTCTCATGTTGGCCCCTCCCACAGTACAGCCCACCGCTGGGGGCAAGGAAATCTCTGTGAGGTTCCCCTCCTGGAGGGCCCTATTCGCTCTGCCTTGTGCCGTGTGATGGGCGCCATCTTAGCTGATACTGGGGATTAAAGCAGGGACTTCCAGAGCTTAAAGCATGAGCTGCTGTAACTTGAGCTAGAGCCAAGGCACTGCAGGTGGGGCTGTAATGGAGGCTCAGCCTTCCCTGGCACAGCCGCTGCCACAGGACGCTGTTTGCAGGTGTTTAGATATTATTATGCACCATGCAGGTTCCGGGGCAGCTGAGGCGGCGGTATCTGGACTCCAGGGAGATGACTGATAGCTGATACCAGCTCCTCAGCCTCCCCGGAACCTGCATGGCGCATATAAAAAGCTCAACATTCTTCTGCTGGGCAGCTGGGGGAGGCGTGCTGCCTTTCCATCCAGCGCGGCTCAGGCCAGCCCGGGGCCGGCATTGCTTGGGCTGCTGGGGCCGGGGCTGGGGCCGGTGTGGCTGGGCTGGTGTGGCTGGGGCTGGCCCAGGGCTTGGGTCGGTCGACTGGCGTGGCTCAGGTCGGGCCCGAGGCAGCTGGGGCCAGCCCTGGGCCAGGGCCGCTCTGGCCGGCCTGGGGCCGGGGCTGCTCGGGCTGGGGCTGCTTGGGCCGGTCCGGGGCTCCTCCAGCGGCAAGGGGGGGCATTGTTGGGTTCCGATGGGCCCGATGCTTCTATGGCTGGGGAGGGGCAGAGGGGCCTCAGGGCTCCTCCGTGGGGGAGTACGGCGGGGCCTCGTGCGGAAGGGGCGGGGCCAGAGGGCTAGCCTTCCCGAAGGCTGTGTCCACCCTCTCTACCCATGCATATCCCCTGTGGATAGGGCAAAGTGGGGACTTGTAACACACACTCATCAGTGGCTTATTGTCAGGGCAGCAAGCAGTAGGCCTGGAGTTGCCCCCACATCACTCCATCAGGGAGCTGTGGTTCCCCAGCAACCTGAGTAATAGGCTGTGTGATCCACCCCCAAATCTCAGAGATCCCTCAATGTCTACGGGAGGCCAGGGGTATCCGTGCAGAGGCCCCCTGCCTCCACACTGGTTCTGGAGCCCCAGTTCCACCACCCCTGCTCCCTGGGGTATCATGGCTGTAGTGATACAACCCTACCAAGGGCTTTCTGTGGGGTCCCCCTTAAAGAGCCGGGGGCCATAAGAAAGTGAGTTCAGCCTCAGGCTGTATCACCTCCTACAGGGCTAATGGGATGGGGAATGATGTGTATCTGGGCCTCTGTCCCCTGCATGACTAGACCTTGCCACTTCCTGTGCCTGGCTCTCAACTGCTTGAGTGCCCTCTGCCTCCAGGGTGAGGAGGACGGTGCTGTGTAGGCAGCAGACACCTCCTTTTGCGAGCAGGAAGGGGTAGGTCCGTGCCCAGCCAGAATCCCGTCTCCCACATGCGGACCGAGAGGGCGGGGCCAGGACCAGCAGAGTCAGTGGAAGTTGTTCAGCCACAGCTGAGGAAAGGGTATGGACCTTATCTGTGAAGTCCCTCTTGAATTCTTCCTGTTTATTTGTGCATTGTGGTAGCACCAGGAGACTACAACCCCACTGTGCTGGGAGCTGCTCAAACACAGGCCAGAGAGACCCAAAGAGCTTAGTTAGCTTAATTGCAACCATGGATTTTGCAGGGGCCTAAAGTTAGATCAGGTCTAAACACACAGAGCTGCTCACCAGTGTATTAACTAAAGGTGTGATGTTAAACTGACTGAGTTTGTGTGTGATGAGGATGGTCCTTTTTTCTCGACCTTTAATCATTTTTGTTGCTCTTCTAGAAAACATGACCTATGAGGAAAGATTGAAAAAATTGGGTTTGTTTGGTCTGGAGAAGAGAAGACTGAGAGGGGACATGAAAGCAGTTTTCAAGTACATAAAATGTTGTTACAAGAAGGGAAACATTTTTCTCTTTAACCTCTGAGGATGGGACAAGAAGCAATGGGCTTAAATTGCAGCAAGGGAGGTTTAGGTTGGGCATTAGGAAAAACTTCCTAACTGTGAGGGTGGTTAAGCACTGGAATAAATTGCCTAGGGAGGTTGTGTAATCTCCATTATTGGGGATTTTTAAGAGCAGGTTGGATAAACACCTGTCAGGGATGGTCTAGATAATACTTAGTCCTGCCATGAGTGTCGGGGACTGGACTAGATGACCTCTCAAGGTCCCTTCCAGTCCTACGATTCTATGCCCTGGTTTAGTTAAACCAGTTTAGTTAAACCCTGTGTGAATTAACTTGTATTGGTTTAAAACTGGCAGTGTCAGTTTAGCTCACTCTGGTCCATCAGTTTAACAAAATCAATTTAACATCGCACTGTCTGGTGCAACTGGTGTGTGTAGACAGGTCTTTAGCTGTGACCGTCCAACTGCTTTAATCCATCTATTGTTGATGGACAATGTGCATAATGCCTGTGTCATCACCACTGCTCCTCTTATTAGATCCACTGCAAGAGTAAACTCACTCCCTCGCTCCCTTGGAATCGCTAGATCTCCCAGTCCTGGAACAGAGAGTTTCCATACCATAGCAAGGCATATATGTGTTCCCGGGCATATGAAAACAGGAGTGGGGTTGGGATTGGAAGGTGGAGAGGGAGGTGTTTGGAGCTATTAAATTGTCTGGATTATACTGAATTGTACTCCTGTTGGAGTGTTACCTTGGCTGTATCTTGAAACTAGAGTGTCCAAAGCATGTGGATGAGGGGCCATATACAAATGTCTTGTATAAATCCAAATAAACAAACATCAGCTCTGATTACTGGTCTACCCAGACCAGTGGCCAATGCTTGAGGGTAGTCAGTGGCCAATGCCTGCTTCTGAGGAATATTGTGGGGAAACCCATAATACATCTGACCAGATATGCAATCCTGTACATAGCTGATCCTTACCAATTCCCCTTACATCCTGACACACGAAATTTGGGCCAAATGTAGATTGTACCATTTATGCAAAGTCATCAAGGTGTCCTTGATTTTGGTTCTCGGTCTTACTGATTTGTTGGTTCCCCTCTGACACGGTGAATAGGTTCGTCATACATTTTCCCATCCAGAAGGAACCATTCTGATGATCTAGTCTGACTTCTTGCATAACACTGACCCCAGAACCTCACCCAGTGATTCCCACATCAAGCCCATAGCTTGTGGTTGAACTTATTCTCTTTCCATCCCTTTGCTCTCCATCTTTTTGTTTCTGCTCCATTTTCTTGGTGCTCGTCCAATCTTCTGCTCCATGGGTCAGAGCTGGCCATGTGCAGGTGTTGGAAAAACACCTTTGTGGAGCAGCCAGGGGTCTGGCTCTTCACAATGCCGCTTGACCTTTCAATGTTCCCGATTCTTTCCCATGCCCTTCGATCTTCTCCTCTGCCTTCCTTTGCGTTAATGTGCCTCTGCCATGTTTATTGCTGTACTGGGAGCGGAGCATGGAGTAGCAGCAGCAGCAGGAGGTGTGCAGCAAACGCATCTTGCATGATCCCTGTTGTTGGACATCCACTTCCTTTGATTTTGTATGAAGTTCAGGAAGGTCTGCAGCAATTCAGGCTCTGGACTCACTTCATAGAAGTATTCTTTAAAAAAGCCAGCGCTGGGAAAACTGGATGGAAATTTTATTATTTCCTGTTATGAGGGTTCAGGGAACCATGGTGGGTTGTTCAGGAGGAACCAAGGTCAGCCCTAATTCCAGGGACTACACCAAAGTGCTTGGGAGGGGCAGAATATCTCTGTTTTTTTTTTCCTCTTTCCTTCTTTGGCTGCCTCAGAAAAAGGAAGCAAATTGAAAAGCAACTAATTACTTAATTTGGCCTTTGCCTCTCTCTGTCTTTACTGTGCTTTCTTTGGAGTGGGAACAGACAAAGAGAGAAATGGAGAGAAGAATTATACTGAACTGCCGGAGGCAACGGCCCTTGGGGAATGCCCTCCCTGTGTCGCCTGTGTGCACAAAGTTCCCTCTTAAGGGACCTCAGAATTTCATGGCTCTCACCTGGAGACCAGTTTTCATTAACTTTGATTAAACTAGTCATTATCATTAGAGACTAGAGCTGATCAGAAAATTGTCAATGGATTGGTTTTCTGTCAGAAAATACGGTTTTGTCTAAATTGAAATATTTCATGGGAGTGTAATGATTTGGATGAAATTATTGATAGGAAAAAGGCTAACTGAATCATTTTGACTGCCCTTGTTTTGATAATGTTGAAAGGTTTCATTTTGACTTTATCATTTTGGTTAATTGTGTATAGACTGTTAATATTATAAATATTGTCAATGTAACATATACAGAGCATATTTAATAGTTCTTGTTTTGGCATTATCCAAGCAAAATGGTTTAGTTGGTTTTCAGAATTTTCATTCTGTGGGAAATTTAGAAATTCCAGCTTTTCATTCTGATTCTGAACGAACCAGACGGAGACATGTTGGAATTTCCTGCAGAACGGAAATTCCATTTTCCAGCCAGCTCTAACAGGGACACAAGGTTCTGATCCTGATTGGAACTTGCCCAGAGCTCAGGGAATCCAGATCTAGGGTCCACGTTTTCAGAGTGCTTTTGGATGCCCAACTTGATACACCTTTAAAGGGGCCTGGTTTTCAGACGCGTGCCCCTTTTGTGTGTTCTCCAGTTGGGCACCCAAAATCACGAGTCACTTATGAAAATTTTGGGGTCCAGGATTTTTGGTTGGGTCCTTTAAAGAACCGGCGGCCAATGGCCAATTACAGAGTTCTGATCTGAGTACAACTTTCCTCAGTTTCATCTAAAGAGTACTGATGGGTGCAAGGTAGAGACTTGAAAACAACAAATGATGTGGTGTTGACTGGTGCTGTGAAGATATGAGGGTTTGATCTGGGCCACTCTCTCTAGTTAAAATGAGGTAATTGTTCTACCCTCTTCCTCTCTTGTACTCTGAAAAGATATCATGAGAAAGTGGATCCCAAAATGGGGTAAACTTTTATGTTGTGGCTTTTTTAAATTCAGATGAGCTTGAAGTTTTGACTAAGGACTTCGAATTGTGTTCTCTTAGCATGAAGCGTGATTATCCCAGAGCCTCGAAGAACATCCAGACATTTGGATAATGGGTAGTTTGGATAACTGGGATCCTATTATCGCCGAGGACATAACCAACATCCTGTTAATCTGGCGTTTCAGTTAATTAGGTTTCATTCATTGTTAGTGCAGGAATGGTGCCCCCAAAGTTAAACTATGCAAAATGCTATTTTTGCATCCCTCTGCTGCTGTGGTTCCAAGAATCGCCCCTGTGAGTCTGATTCATTGCCCAATAAATCACCCGTGGGGTAGGTACGAAGGGTGAGGAATACATGGCATCCAGAGAGGTTGCTGCTCTAATAATAATAATAATAATAATAATGCTTTGCATTTCCAAGGCACCTTTCATCAGTGGATATCAAAGCACATTACTAGGGCCCTACCAAATTCACGGTCCATTTTGGTCAATTTCACGGTCATAGGATTTTAAAATTAGCCAATTTCACCGTTTCAGATGTTCACATCTGAAATTTCACAGTGTTGTAACCGTGGGGGTCCTGACCCAACAGGGAGCCATGGGGGGGTCTCAAAGCTGTTGTGTGTGGGGGGGTCACATGATTGCCACCCTCACTTCTGCACTGCCTTCAGAGCTGGGCTGAAGGCAGCAGCCTCGGAATTTCCTGAAGCCAATTAGGTACCCAGAGGTGGGTCTGATCTCCCCCCAAGAGCAGCCATGCAGGGGAAGAGGAAGTCCCATCCCTCCCCAGCCCGGGACTAGCAGCTGGAGCCCAGTGCACGGTAGGAGCCCCCAGCTGGGATACCCCCAGCCCTGCCCCTTCCCCTGCCCTCCAATAGCTAGATTCCACGGGGAAGAGCTGATTTCACGGTCCATGATGTATTTTTCATGGCCGTGAATTGGGTAGGGCCCTACACATTACCGACATGAAAGAACTAGCACTCACCACGAGGTGGGTATATATCATTATCGGAGATGGGCCAGAGCCAAATTCCCAGCACCGTCCACTTTGGAGAAGTCTGGATTCACACCTCCCTTTGCGGCTCAAACACATCTTTCATTATTGTCCCCGCCAGAAGGGAAATTTTACCTTCTCTAAGAGCCTCACACTCCCTTGCCAATGCTAAAGGAATCCCTAAGTGAAGCATTTTTTATAAATGGCACGTTCCCTGACTTTTCATCTTCTGACTTCAAGGCCAAACCCAGTGGTTTCTCACCCAAACAGTCACAAAATCCAGAGTTTTCCAAGCAGTCAAAGAGAATCATTACTTAAGGCTGCGTCAGTCTTTCCTATTAGTCAGACTGGCCGACTGTGCGGTATTAGCATAAACAAACGGCCCCAAATGTTATGGCTGTTTCCTAGGGCTTGTATCTCAGTCTCTTGGTTGGTTTGGAGCTGACACGCAGGTTTTCTCTGTGTGTCCCAGGCAGCCCCGAATCCCCGAGGGGCATCCTAACTTCCCTCCAACAGCATCTGTTCAGCATGATGAGGAGCAGTGTGAACTGCCCTAGCATGATACGGTTTATTTGTACATCGCAAACCTCATTGCAAGGCCCTGGGGAGACGTAAGCTAGAGAGAATGCTGCGTGGGGAGACTGAAAGTGAGGGGCAGGCTTGATGCTAAAGCCCTGTGTGACATTCAGAAATTCAGGACAGCACCTCCAAATGCCAGCCCTCTTGGGCTGTCATCAGACGGAGGATCTCCTGCATGGCAAAGTACAGTCATCTCTGTAGGCCAGATCCCCTGCAGAATACAGCGTCACAGCGAGAGGCAGCAGTGACGGTGCTCGCTGTGATGACGGCAGTGACAAGAGAACTCAGAGCGGGCTAGAACCCCTCGAAGGCCACCTACTACCTCCTCTTAGCCACATGTGGAGTGATTGATTATCCCTCACTACAAAGGCATCGGAAAAGCCCTGTCCAGGGCCTCTCCACATTCTGCAAACTGTTCGGTTTAGCTGATGGTTGCTTTGGGGTTTAAATGAGTTCAGTGCTAGTAGAAGGTGTAGGATTTGCAGGCCTGGAGGCTGTTGTCTTCTGTTTATCTACAGAAGACAAGGTGGGTGAAGTAATATCTTTTATTGGCCCAACACATCTGCTAGTGAGAGAGACAAGCTTTCAAGCCACATGGAGCTCTTCTTCAGCTTCTCTCTCTCCCCAACAGAAGTTGGGCCAATAAAAGGTTTGTCTCTCTAATATCCTGGGATCAGCATGGCTACTCCTCATCTCTACAGTTGAAGTACAGGAGCAATGCAAGTTTTGGTGTACTACTCCTCCAGTGCACTTCCACCCTGGGATGGATGGACCACAGCTAGAAACAAGAGACAGAGTCCCGTGGCACCTTATAGAGTAACAGATGTATTGGAGCATAAGCTTTCATGGGTGAATACATGCATCTGACGAAGTGAGTATTCACCCACGAAAGCTTATGCTCCAATACGTCTGTTAGACTATAAGGTGCCACAGGACTCTTTGTCGCTTTTTACAGATCCAGACAAACACAGCTACCCCTCTGATAGAAACAAGAGAATCATTCAGTCTCTAGTCACTGCTGAGACAGCCAGCAAAGGCTGATAACTGAGACACATACCATTGAACAGTCCTCAGATAACCATGATTTTTGGTTATTTTCAGCTTGGGCTGGATTCAAACCAGTATGATAGAGGCATAAGGCTCTGTAGCCCATCACCAATCCCTTAAGCTAGTCAGGTCCCCTTTGGTGTGTTACTATTACTATTAATGTGTGTTGCACACATGGTGCAGCGGCTCCATTGTGCTAGGCACTGCACATACTACTCCTGGGGGAATTCTGCACCAAAAAAATTAAAAATCCTGTGCACAATATTTTAAAATTCTGCATATTTTATTTGTCAAAATAACAATATAATCACGCCAGTTTCAATTATTTTGGTAATTTATTTCAAAATACCTGTCAATAAGTACGTCTGTAACAAAACAGACAACCAAAGAGATTCAGGAAATGTTTTTTGACAAAAAGATTCCTTACTAGGTGTATTAATACAGAACTTTGAGTAATAATTCATTTAAACGACAATACAGAGAAGTATTTCCTGCACCCCTCAGCAGCAGTGCAAAGGCTTGGGGGAGTCAGGTAACAGAGGAGCTGGGGGAGAGGGAAGTAATTGCTGGAAGGAGCCTGGCAGTGAACCCCGTCCCCATGCACCCCCTCCACCCATCCAGCTACTGGCACAGGTGGGGTCATGTGACTGGTGGGGTGGGCATCGGTGGAGCCATGCTGCTGGCGCTTTGGGGTTCTCGTCTTTTAATTCCACAGCATGAACCCTATAGCACCCTCACTCAGCTTGTGTATGTCCGGCTGGGAGAAGATGTCTCTGTATAAAATCTTCCTGACAGCTTAATGCGCCGTAGCTAATTATTGTTTATCCAGGGAGGCTTCTGAGCGTCTCCTGCAATATATATTTAGCTGTGTGCCAGACAAAATATTTGTAAAGTGTTTTGGTTCATTATTCCTTGATAGGGATTTTTGTTCCATAGACAATACTAGGGTTACCATACGTCCTCCTTTTCCCGGACATGTCCGGCTTTTCGGCAGTCAAACCCCCGTCCGGGGGGAATTGCCAAAAAGCCGAACATGTCCGGGAAAATGGCGGCTCTGCTCCTCCCCGACTCTTCGGCTCTGTTTAAGAGCCGGGCTGCCCAAGCGCTACCGGCTTCGGGCAGCCCCGTGCCTCCAGACCCTGCGCCGCCGGAGCCTGGGAGGGGAAGTGCCCAGCTGGAGGCTCTGCTCCTCTTCGGCTCTGCGTAACTTACACTGTGTAAGTTACGCAGAGCCGCCGCGGCTGGAGGCTCTGCTCCTCTTCGGCTCTGTTTAAGAGCCGGGCTGCCCGAGCGCTACCGGCTTCGGGCAGCCCCCATGCCTCCGGACCCTGCGCTTCCGGAGCCCGGGAGGGGAAGTGCCTGGCTGGGGGCGCAGGGTCCGGAGGCATAGGGGCTGCCCAAAGCCCGAGCGCTACCAGCTTCACGGTTTGCCGGGCAGCCTCCAGACCCTGCGCCCCCGGCTGGGCGCTTCACCTCCCGGGCTCCAGCTGCGCTGGGGAAGCGCCGGCTGGGGGCGCAGGGTCTGGGGGCTGCCCGGCAAACCCTGAAGCCGGTAGCACTGGGGCAGCCCTTTCCCCCTGGCTGGGAGTGGGAGGGAGGAGGGGGCGGAGTTAGGGTGGGGAAGGGGCGGAGTTGGGGCGGGCTAGGGGTGGGGAAATGGGCGGGGCCAGGGCCCGTGGAGGGTCCTCTTTTTTTATTTATGAGATATGGTAACCCTAGACAATACCTTGGACTCCAGAGACTTAGCAGCTGATCCTACAGCCATAGCAGCAATTGACCTCACTGGGGTTGTTCATGGGATTGAAGGCTGCAGGATAGTCCTCCTCCGAAATACCCAGATCGCTGGCAAAAGAAATGACTGAGGCCCCAGGCCGGCAATGGGGCGGACTCCTGCACCCACACTGAGCCCCAATGACTTCAGGGGACTGCTGCATGGAGCCACTTGCACAATCTGGGCCTAAGGGGCTGATCCTGTGAGTTGCAAGCACCTCCTGGATGATGCTGAGTGTCCTGCACTTGCATTGAGGTGGTTGATAGGAAGTCAATGGGCGTTAACAGCTCTCAGCACCTTGCAAGGGGCCTGTAAGCAGGATATTGGCTGTGATGGAAAACATCTTGCTATCTTGCTCTGTTAGCCATGACTGGAGTCCCCTGTGGAGGAGACCTATGAATGCTTCTAGGTTGTTTAATTGCCCTGCAAGGGGTTCCTAGTTGTTGAACCCTCTTTAAAATGCTCTTTCCCAATATAAACCCCTGAGTCTGTGACGGCCATGCAGTCTGTGATGCTGAGCGAGGTGGGGGAAGTCACTGAAACAGCCATTTTCTTGAGTTTGAAAGGACCTCTGTGCCTAAGCAGTTGTTCTGAGGCTACAGACCCATTTGCATTTAGCTCCTTGCATGAAAGCTCTCTGCTGTCAAGTGCAGATGGAACAGTGCTAAGCTGTTTATTAAATCGATGCTTTCTGAGTTCAAACAGCTTTAAAGTTAGAATGATTAAGTCCATCTACACTAGGCAGCTTCTTAACGGAGGGTTTTATCATTTAGATAGGATGGTGAAGATGCTAACTCTCATAGTATTGTAGCAAAAGCATTAAATATATAAATCCAGATTCACAAATGCTCTGAGATTCACTTAGCCCCTCCCACCTCACCATACACACACTATCAGGGGCCTCTTACAGCTCCTTGTTTCCCATAGTGCATCTGTGCCAGCCGTGGCTCTGGGATAGACTAGAGTAGCCTAGGGGCTGCTCTGATTTACACCAGCTGGCGATTGTCCCCAAAGGACCTTTTCCCAGCTGGGAGCTAACACGCTGCACTCCAGCCACACCACTTCCTGCCCCCACCACACCAATTTTGCCAGGTCTGGGTCTGAGGAGTGTCAGAGGCAAGCTGTGTTGGCTCCGCAAATTACCCCAAATCAGCTGGCCAGATCCAACTGTTCCGGGCCCCTTTGCACTGCAAGACTGGCACAAAGTGGCAGAAAGTAAGTAGAGAATCTGGCTCTTAATGGCGCTTGTAGGAGACTTTCATGTTGGATTTGACAGCACAAGGCCCAGTTACACAAGTGAAGGTCCAGGCCCTTGGGAAGGGAAGACAATCACTGCTAAGGCAGAAAAGTTCCTTTCCACTGTCATAGATTAAAACGGCTCCCCTTTTCTGAAGCTGGGTACCCTGACGAAGCCTTCCATCAAGATGGGGCGGGGTCATGCTTGTCATCCCAAGCATATGCTTAGGATGGAGCAAAGACATGCAGGGGTTCCCCTGAATTTGGGCGATGTTACTGTCTCTACACTAGGCTTTTTGGCCAACATTTCCCACCGTTGCTATCACTGGTGCAGCTCCCACTGCTGGGAGTGCTAGAGCAGCCAAGACTAGAGGCAGCCATTGGCGTTTTAACCATCACGTCACCTAGCCCTGCTCAGAGCAGGTCTACACAGCGCTTAATACACCATTGGCTGCTGGCACCTTGTCTACAGTAGCACTTGCTGTCACTACCACGGAAACTGCCCACGCCTGCTAAACTCCACAGCTAATAAAACCTAATGCCCATTCCGTGGAGTGGAATCCTTTTCCCTGGACGCTCTCTGCAGCCTGCCCTCCTGCCCCGTGCCACAGATGCCAATTCCAGTGGCATCGTGGCTTCCCACCTGCAAAGGGAGCAAGAATTTGATCTAATTTTGTGTCAAGCAGCTGCTTTAGCAACATCTGCACACGATAGTCTGCTCCAGAACTGGTTGCAGCACTGTCTATTAACCACGGAGTGCCAATGCATTGTATAACCTTCTTCACAAACGTGATTGCAGCTTGTAGTGATGTCTTCGGATGATCCAGTTCATGCTAACACAGTATTTATATTTTATAGCAAGGAATTCTGATCATCGGTGACCATAAAATGGTCCACACGGCAGAGCCTAACCCAGGCTAAAACCTCACTTTGCTTAAACAACCTGGGCCTGATTCTGATCTCGTACACACTAGTCTCAATCTATTGATGTCAGTGGGAATTACTCTACATTTACACCTGTGTGACTAGGCGCCCTTTATGGTTGTTCACAAGGATAGCGAGTGAGCATTTAAGGTTATGTGGCAAATGCAAGAAAACTTGTGCCAGCAACAGGGCCCACTGGGGGCCAGTTAGGTAACAGCAAGATAAATATATGGAGATATGCTATCTCATAGAGCTGGAAGGGACCCTGAAAGGTCATTGAGTCCAGCCCCCTGCCTTCACTAGCAGGACCAAGTATGATTTTGCTCCAGATCCCTCTAAGGGATCCCCTTAAGGATTGAACTCACAACCCTGGGTTTAGGAGGCTAATGCTCAAACCACTGAGCTATCCCTCCCCGACAAGATGCTATCTTGTTCTGTCTAAATAGCTTTGTCCCGAGGCAGCCTTCAGAGACCACATCAAGTTCCTTTTAAAATCCAAGAACTTGTCTGCTCCACTTCTTTATTTTTCCCTTCCAAATTCCAAACATTCCTGCTAGAGGCTTTGCTTGCCAAGTTTAACTCCAGTGCAAATTTCTGTAGGTGAACTACAGACTAATGGAAAAATCATGACAACTTTTATTACAGTGGCAGTTGCCAACAGAAGGAAGTGAAGTAAAATCAACCAGAGAATGACACTGGTGTAGGGACAGAAACGGGCCTGGTGTAAATCAGCATCACTTCATTGAAGTCAGTGGAGCTGCACCGATTGATACCAACTGAGAGTCTGGCCCGTAGAGCCAGATTCAGAGCTGATGTGTGAGGTGGTGTAAAATAGACATCAATGAATCGGTCTGTGGGGGTTTAAACTGGTGTAATTGACGCATCGGGGGGCCAGAAGAAGTTGTACGTAGGGCTATGTCTACACTACAGCTTGTCGGCAAAACTATGTCACTCACGGCTGTGAATAAACCAGCCCCCCGAGCGACATAAGTTACACCGACCTAAGTGCTCGTGTGCACAGCGCTATGTCTGTGGGAGAGCTGTCATAGCTTCTGCTGTTGGCGGAGGTAGTTTTATTATGCTGACGGGGGGAGCTCTCTCCCGTCGGCATAGAGCGTCTTCACCAGACGCGCTGTACGTGTAGACATGGCCTTAGTGGAGGAGGGAGGAGTTGCCTAATTTAACATACGCCTCTTTTCCAACCACTTATTAGTTGCTTTTTCCACGACCCATCTCTCTTCCAGACCCCAGACAGGTAAGTCATACCAGCTCTGATTCAGTTAGACTCTGTAGGTTACCACCTTACACATCACTGAGCATATGTTGCCATGGCCTGCATGCCGAAAAGTCCTTAATACAAAACCTCCTCCAAATCTTACGCAATAAACCAAAACCTTTTCTTTATTATGTTGCCATAACAACATATTTCCCCCTCCTGATGTAATCATTAATAGATACATGTAAATAAACTCTTGAGATCTGACGAGATTACAAGTTTGGTTGACAAAAGTAACTGCATAGATGTAATATACTTAGGCTTTTGTAAGACGTTTGACTTTAGTACCGCACGACATTCTGATTAAAAAGTAGCACGGTACAATATCAATAGACCACATGGTAAATGGTTTAAAACTAACTGCCAGTCTCAAAAAGTAGTTGTCCATGGAGAATAATCCCTTAATGGGGTGTGTCTAGTGCGGTCCCACCGGGATTGGGGCTCCGCCCAATGCTATTCAACATTGTCACCAGCAAGCTGGAAGTAAAGATAAAATGACTGATGACAAAATTTGAGAAAGACACACCGGTTGGCAGAGTGGTCAATATGAGGACAGGGCAGTTGTACAGAGAGCGATCCGGATCAGCCGGTAAGCTGGGCCAAAGTGCATTTTAATAAAACCTAATGCAAGTTTCATCCATCTAGGAACGAGGAATGCAGGCCAGACCTACAGAAGGGGTGGGGGGCTGTATCCTGGAAAGCGGGAGGGATAGCTCAATGGTTTGAGCGTTGGCCTGTTAAATCCAGGGTTGTGATTTCAATCCTTGAGGGGGCCATTTAGGGATCTGGGGCAAAAATCTGTCTGGGGATTGGTCCTGCTTTGAGCAGGGGGTTGAACTAGATGACCTCCTGAGGTCCCTTCCAACCCGGATATTCTATTCCTCTGAAAAGGACTTACAGGTCATAGTAGACAAGCAATTAAATAGGCGTTCCCAGGACCATGCTGTGGTAAAAGGCTAATGTGATCCTTGGGTGCTGGAACAATTGGTATAGTGCAGGTGCTGAGAGCCATTGAATCAAACTGTAAACCCTGTATCTGATGGAAACCACATCAAGCCATGGGGTGTGGTAGCACCCTAGTTCCAGCATCTATGCTTGGATGTATAGAGTAGGGGCAGGGTAGTGATTTTTGCCTATGTGTGTGGCATTGGATAGACCAATACTAGGATAGCGCGTACAGTTCTGGTGTCTGCATTTTGTAAATGATATTTAAAAACTGGAGATACACCTCTACCCTGATATAATGTGGTCCTCGGGAGCCAAAAATCCCTACCGCGTTATAGGTGAAACCCCATTATATTGGGGTAGCGGCGGCAGGGCTCCAGCAGTGATTTAAAGAGCCCCGGCCGCTGTGGGGAGCCCCGGGCCCTTTAAATCGCCACCCGAGCCCCGCTGCCTGAGCCCCGGGGTAGCAGCAGCAGGGCTCCGACAGTGATTTAAAGGGCTCGGGGCTGCCCATAGCGGCCAGAGCTCCGAGCCCTTTAAAGCACCGCCGGAGCCCCGCTGCCGCAGCTCCGGGGTAACGGCTGCAGGGCTCCAGCGGTGATTTAAAGAGCCCCTGGCTCCGGCCACTGTGGGGAGCCCTGGGCCCTTTAAATCGCCGGCTAAGCCCCGCTGCCGCAGCCCTGGAGTTACCGCGCTATATGCGAACCCGTGTTCTATCGGGTCGCATTATATCGGGGTAGAGGTGTGGCCAGGCGGCTCTGCATGCTGCCCTGTTTGTAGGCGCCACCCCTGCAGCTCCCATTGGCCAGGAACTGTGGCCAATGGGAGCTGTGGGGGCGGCACTTGCAGACGGGACAGCGCGCAGAGCCACCTGGCCACTCCTCCATGTACTATGTAGGAGCCAGAGGGGGGACATGCTGGCTGCTTCCTGGGAGCCACGCAGAGCGGGGCAAGCCTCCAACCCCGCTCCCTGGCTGGAGCGCCGGAGCAGGGCAAACCCCCAACCCTGCTCCCCAGCAGGAGCTGAGGGCCAGATTAAATTATCTGATGGGCTGGATATGGCCAGCGGGCCATAGTTTGCCTACCCTGGCAATAGTCCCATCTGGCCTTAAACTCTATGAATCGTGCATACCCCTTTGTGTTTGCATGAAAAGCAGTTTTCAAGACAATAAGGATACTGCCAGGAAGAGATGAGTTCAGGAAAAGTAGGAAGTATTTCAGGAAGATACTGCAATTCCCTAAAGCACATGATTACGTCTGAAGAAAATCTCTGTTTAAAAGCCATTTTTAGAACAGTGATGCCTCCCATAAATAGCTTGCCGCCCCAGGCACGCGCTTGCTGCGCTGGTGCCTAGAGCCGCCCCTGCCTAGGACCAAGTAAACCTAAACCATTCCTGCCTGGTGTTTGTCCAACCTGTCCTTAAAAACCTCCGATGACGGGGATTCCACAATCTGTCTTGGGGGCTTGTTCTGGAGCTTAACTGCCTTAGAGTTAGAAAGTTTTTCCTAATATCCAACCTAAATCTCCCTTGCTGCAGATTAATCCAATTACTTCTTGTCCTACCATCAGTGAACATGGAGAACAATTGAACCTCAGCCCTCATTTTAACAACCCTTTACATATTTACTCAGTCTCCTTTTCTCTAGACTAAAATGTCCTTTTTTAAAATCTTTCCTCATTGGTCAGGTTTTCTAAACCTTTGATCATTTTTGTTGCTCTCCTCTGGACTCTCTCCAATTTGTCCACATCTTTCTTAAAGTGTGACACCCAGAACTGGACACAGTACTGTAGCCGAGGCCTCACTAGGGTTGAGTAGAGCAGGACAATTACCTCCCATCTTACATATGACACCCCTATTAATACACCTCAGAATATTTGCCTTTTTTTGCACCTGGAGGGGACAGTAGCAGCCTCTGTGCAAAACATTTGCTCTGCCAAGGGACTCTTCCAAGAGCATGTTACGATACAAACACCAATTTCTCTTGTCTCTCTCTCCAGGCAGACAGAATGCCCTTCATCCATGCTGCAGAATGACAGGACTCGACTCCCAGTGGGACTTTGGCTCTTACCTATCCCCCTAGCAGGGTGCTAGAACTTGGGGCCTGCGGGCTTGCTGACCTGAGTCAGGCTGTGTGCGGACGGAAGGGAAGCGTGGGCTCAAACCTGAGTCAGAGGTTGGGCTTAGTGTAGACATACCTGTAAAGGCCAGTGATAGAATAAAATGCCTGTCGGGAAATTTCTAATCTTAGCCAATTTTTTTCCTTTTGTCTCAATTGTCTGAATTCAAGAATACCTGTTCCACTGCCATAAAATCCCCCTGTCACCTAAGCCTTGGTCAAAAATAAATTAAAACAAACCTTCACACTTGAGTTTTTCATATTTCATTTTGATTTTGTGAAACTGATCCAGTTCCCCCCCCCCAAAAAAACTGGTGAAACTTTATGGGTTTCATTTGTTAAGTAGGATTGTTATTTGAGTGAAGATTTGATGAAAGGGCCCTTAACACATGTAACTGGAATGAATGAAAACCCAGAAGGAGAAGATTCTAACAATTAATATATTTTTCTAACGTGAGCTATGTGATATAGAGAGTCATAGATTTTCAGGCCAGAATGGATTATTATGATCATTATTCTGACCTCTAGCATAATACCAGGACATAGAATTAGATTTATTCTTCTCTAGAGAATAGTAGTTGAATTACTATTAGTGTTTCATTGGAATTCTATCGAGGACTACAAAATCATGACTGGTGTGGAGAAAGTGAATCGGGAAGTGTTATCCACCCCTTCACATAACGCATGAACCAGGGATCACCCAATTAAATTAATAGGCAGCAAATTTATAACAAATGTAAGGAAATACTTCTTCATATAACACACTGTCAACCTGTGAAACTCATTGCCAGGGGATGTTGCGAAAGCCAAAAGTATAACAGGGCTCAATAAAGAACTGGATAAGTTCATGGAGGATAGGTCCATCAATGGCTATTAGCCAAGATGGTCAGGGATTCAACCCCGTGCTAGAAAAGTGATGCCTTGTGGCATCAGGCCTGCATTGTTTTGTGTTTGCTTTCTGCTTTGCACGAACAAAAACACAAACTGTTTACAGCAGTTTGTATATTTCTGGCATTCTCTGTTCTTATCTCTGGATAGAAGCAGAAAAGCGCTGGTGTTCGCAAGACCTGTTGCTTTTGGTGATATGAATTGAGTGGAAGCGTAATGGCTTGATTTTTCCATTGCCGTGCACGTTGGGTAGCCATGTATTCTTGTGCCATGTGAGTACAAAGTGGGTATAAAACACTGTCATTTTGATTTGTTTTACACCTATCTTGTACTCGATTTGTAAATGGCAACACATACTGCACAGAAAGGCTTAGTATAAATTGATGGAGTACTACTAATCTGGTGAAAAGACAGAAGCCTGGTGCCAGGCTATCAGGCCTTTCATCTCTAGGTAGGGCCGGCTCTGGCTTTCTGGCCGCCCCAAGCAAAAACAAAAAACAAAAAAACGCGGTGGCCAGAACAGCAAAGCAAAAAAAAAACCTGCGACGCGACCGGAGCGCGGGTGCAGGGGGACTCCCTGCCCTGCAGATGTGCCCCGGCGAGCGGGGGGAGAGAGAAAGGGGGCAGCCAGGGCTTCAGCGGGGCGCTGCCACGTGGCCCCTCCCGCCGTGCCCCCTACCGGGAGGGCTCCACACCGCTCCGGTCGGCTGGGAGGGAAGGACGCAGGCTGCCCTGCCAGGCTTGCTGCAGGGTGCTCCTGTCCTCCACGCCGCTGCCCCCTACAGGGCGGCCGGAGTGGAACAACAACAACAACAACAACAAAAGTGGACATGCCGCCCTAGGATTGGGCGGAATGCCGCCTCCTACAAGCTGCCGCCCCAAGCACCAGCTTGCTTGGCTGGTGCCTGGAGCCGGCCCTGTCTCTAGGTCACTGCTTCAACTCCAACAGGATCTGTAGTGACTGGAAGTCATACTCAGCTGGTGGGTATTTATAACTAATAATACTTTTTGTTTGTGTACAGCTCAGTCCTACCTCCAGTGGAGTTAATGGCAGTTTTGCCATTGTCTTTAGTGGGAGTGGGAGCACGCCAATCATACCTTTCATCTGAGGATCTCAAAGCACTCAATGAAGAGAAGTATTTGATGGTCTGTGTGAAATGAGTTTGGAGTCTCTGTTTAGCTGGCAGTGGATAGGTGTCCCATTGTAACTCTACCACCATGCCACCATAATTACCAATGATCATCACATTGCCTGGCGGTGCCAGAAGATGAGGGCCAAGGACTGAACTCCCATCTCATCCTTAGAGCTGGTCCCTCCAGCTCAGGACTGAGGCACATTCAGAGAGCAGTGGGGACATGTTACGCTCTGATGCACCCCAAAACGGCAATCCCAAAACACAAGGAAATTGAAGCAAGATGCGCTGGGAGGTGGTCAATCAAAACATGTAATAACCATGAAACGGCTAAGTCAGCAACAGAGTCTGAGCAAACATAATAGCAGGCCAAACACCCTCCCCACACCCCGAGTCAGCCCAGGGCAGGGGGGATTTCACTCTGCTGTTGCCCATATTGCCTTCATCGGGAACCAGGCATGTGCAGATTCAAGGGCAGAATTTGGTCGTAGGCATGTTGCAAAGTGGGTTTGTCGTGTTGTTCGTGTTCTTTCAGCTGAGCTCCTATCCAGGCACGTCAGATCTGTCACCAGAAGTTCTCTGGTGCCTGTTAAGACATGAGGTGTCATTGTATTGTTGGAAGCATTGCTGTTCAGTACAAAGAATGTAGCCCCACTTCTGCCTCTGTAAGGAAGGGTGCGGTGGCCGTCGAATCAAAGCAGCATTATGTTCTAGCAGGTGTCTGCAGACAATCCAGAATCCAGACTGGATCCTGGTAGCCATTACAGGCTTGGTCTGAGCACCTGTTAGATTTCATTAGCTAAGCACGACTGGCCTGATAAGTACTTGGATGGGTGATCCAAGGAAATGTGAGGTGCTTTCGGGGGTTGACTCAGTATGTGGCACTCTTCCTTCTGAAACTGACCCAATACCCCAGCACGATGCTTGGAGACAATGTGCTTCTAGGGGTGCTGTCTTCCAGATGAGACCTAAACCCAAGGCCCTGACTGCTTATGGTCATTAAAGATCCCATGGACTTTTTCTCAAACTTAAGTGTGTTTACCCCAGTGTCCTGGTCATATTTCCATTCATATAGCTCACATTTCCCCTGTATTGTCAATGGGATATAGAGTTCTTTTTCACTTCCTGTCCCTGGAGATGGTGACATTTGAGCGATGGGTTAAATGATCCCTGTGTATAGTTTGTATATCATTTTAACTGTAAGGACTTTGAGACCATCTGCATGAAAATCACAGTAAGATGCTGTAAGACTCTACATTCTCCAGCTGCAAAACCACAGGTGCCTAGAAGAGCTAAAGGAGAATCCCTGGTAGCAGTATAGGGCTTATGACAAACAGTAGAGGGACATGGTGCACATATATGCTAGCCAGTGCATTGTACTGTTAATATTATCAGTTGAAACTGCTATGCCATCTCCTTGAACTGTTCCAAAAGGTGCTGTTACTTTCAAAGAATGTATTAACATAAATGGACTCTTTGTGGGCTTTGTAAAATCGCAGTGTGGACACTCGAGCGCAGGCGTGGAAACAGAGTCCACAAGCCTGGATCCCACCGACCTGGATTTACAAAGCTGTGTAGTTGTACCCATGGTTACTCATGTCCCTCTCTGGCTAGCATTGCATTTTGCAGTGTCTTTTCCCCTCTCTAATTCTTTGTTGACTCTATCCCTGTTGCTTCCTGCCTTCTGCACAGGAATTACCTCCTATGCAAACTTTCTGCCATACCTTTCGGTCTATTCTTAGCTACTATATTGAAACCAAATCCTGATCCTATTGAAGTCAAAATGGCAAAACTCCTATTGACTTCAGTGGGGAAAGGATGTAGCCCTGAGATGGGCAGTAGGGTGGATTTCAGGGCTTGATTTCTTTTTAATTCGGAGCTTTGTGTTGGAGTTCATATAAACTCAGATTTCTTTTTTTTCCCCCTTTCTGAGAATAAGCCAAGAAGCCAGGCATAGTTTTCAACGTTTCCTAGAATCCTTGGCACTGCCTACAAAGGGAATGGAAAAAGTCTGCGTTCTGCTTGAATACCGAGATCTCAAACAGCGTGAGCTTTTAGACAAATGCAGTGCTCATTTCAGAGGAAGCCTAAGTCATTAGCACGGTGCAGAATAGCCTGAAATGGTTTTTTTCTTCTTAAGGTGCTAGTCTATTTGTTTTCCACACATGGATCTTTCATCGACATATGCTTTCCATATGTTCCTTATTAGGCATGCTTTCTATCTCACAGATCTGTTACTGACGCCATGAACTTATGCGATTAACTTGCTTAAGAAAAACACAGCAAAATTCCAGGCAGTATTCCTAGGAAAGCCCTGGGCGATGGGTTATTTAAAATGTTTTTATTCCCGCTTGTGTGGCATGTTCCACCTCCTCGCACCTTTGGATGAATGAGGACACTGGAATTCGTTCCTACATGCTCTGTTCAATCTTTGTTCCAAGACCTTTCTATAGATATTAGAGAAAGGGGAGGAGGGAAAATGGGACGTTGCTTTTAGCCGTTTTCCTGACACGTCCAGGCAGGATTCTCGGGGGATGGGCGCTTAGCTGTCAGAGAGGCGGAGACCAACAGGATGTTTAAATACTTACCATAAAGTCTCCTTCCAAACTGGCAGGGTAAGGGTTTGGGGAGACATCGGTATGTTTGTCTACGGAAAGGAAAAGGACACTGATAGCAGGAAACTTTCTGATGCTTGGTTGGTGGCAGAGCCCTCAGCAAGAAACACAATGTCTCCGTGAGTAGCTTTTCCATAGCACTTTCCCTTCAGTTTAAAGGACTGTACAATGCTTTGTGTATGAGAACAGAGCAAGAGGGTGAAAAGATTGGCTTGGCAAATCAGGAGAGAACTCTGGCTAGCCCAGACATTTGTCTTATTTCACTTCTTTTACCATCTATTTTAAGAGTTCCTTTAGTTCCAAATTCTCTTCTCAGTTACACTGTATGACCCCAGTGTAGCCTGCACTGGTGTAAACGGGAAGAGAATCTGAACCCTCAAGCCAGCCCCTGCTCTCAGTTACTTTTTCACCCACATAAGGGCTCGGTCCAAAGTCCAGTGAAGTTGGTGAAAAGATTCCCATTGGTTGTAATGGGCGTTGGATCAGGCCCTAAAGAGAGTAAAATCTGACCCCCCCAGTCTGTGTTTAATTATCTAGGAATGAAACATTTACTCGGTGTGCATGTTGTAGGCTGAATTTGATTTTCGATTCATAGATTTTAAATCCAGAAGGGACCATTCGATGATCTAGTCTGAGTTCAATGGTAGGGAAGCTATATAATCTAGCCGTCCTACCCACCGGTGCAGAATGGTTCCTTACTATTTTTGTCCAGTGTAAGTGGACTACATAGGGTCTTATATTGTACAGTGAAGAGACATAGGTGCCTATATGGAAAATACATACCATTTTTCTTTTTTGTTCTTTGACAGCATACATCACTGGGAGACGGTACATGACATTTTCAGAATATTGTCTTGTGGGTTACGCTAAATTGATGTGATCATATCCTACAATGGAAACTTGGTTTATCTTATAAGTTCTTTGAAAATATAAAGGGAATATTTTAAAAAAAAACCTTATAATTAAAGCCCTCACAATTATATCTGGCAGATATATAGTTGAGCAGTTGCAGAAAGCGCCCCCAGATTAAACTGAGCATTACAACTGGAGATCAAATGTTCCAAGTGTCTCTTTTCATTGTCTCCTGGGCTGGTTATATTACTCACAGCTATTTTGCCTGGAAAGGTGGGTGGACTCATAGCATTATAACATGGCTGTTAAGATGTATGAATTTGCCTGGTTCTCCCAGAACGATGGAGGCAAAAGTATTGCACTGGGAATTAAAGAAGCTACTACAGGCAAAATTATTTCCTAATCCCGCATACATTTAAACACGGGTTTAAGGGCTTGCAGGAGCTTGAAAGTACACTGGGCTTAATTTCCACTGATAAGTGAATAGTTTGTTAAAAGTTTACATTGACTATTATAGGAATCAAATAAGAGGGTTAATTGCCTGTGATCAGAAGCCATTATTCCTTAATTAATCCAATTACTTTGCAATCTCTCCCCTCTCCCTCCCCTCCCAATTTGGCTTGTGAACATTTAAAACAGTTTAAGGCTCCCAAACTTGCTTCTACTGGTGTTAATGGGAATTTGCCAATGACTTCAGTGAGAGCAGAATCAATTCCTTAAATCTTTGCTTTGCAATCTGACCGTGTAACCATACTGGTCAAATCCTTATAGCCTTCCTCATGCAAATCTCCCAGTTGAGACAACATTGAAGTCAATGGGAATTTTGCCTCAGTCGTCATTGTGAGATTTGGTCCCCTCTTCCTAGGAAGGGTGTGTATTTGACTGAGGAAGGGCACAAGGAATATTGTTGATGGTAAACCACAGTTGACTGGAAGTCTGAATCCCATTTAATGAACAGTGAACTAAAAGGGAATGCTCTACAGTCCCACTGACAGCCCACCGGCCGCATCCAGCCCACAGGACAATTCCTTCCAGTCCTCAAGGCATCTGCTCCCCTAGTGGCAACTACCCAGAATACAGGGAACATCGCAGTGAAATGCGGCACGTGCCAGAGACCCACACCACAAAATGGTGTCCTCCGCACGACGTGACCTCTCATACGATGCGTGTGAGGATACGCCACATGGAGGACGCCATTTTGTTTCTGTATGTGGGCTGCGGAGGTGCCACACAACTGCGCATGCAGCCCACGTCACTGAAGAGGTTGGACCATCCAAATTGGGGCCAGGTTTTTGAAGTACCCTCTAATTTGCTGCTTGCAATGAATTGCAGAGGTAAATGATGTCTAAGTATGAGCTGGATCAGACCAGTGCTCCGTCTAGTTCGGTATCCTGTCACCACCAGTGGGCAGCACCAGATACTTTAAAGGAAGAGGCAAGTAACCCCGAAGTGGTCAATTCTAGCACAGCCTGCTCTGAAGGGAAGTTTCTTCCTACCCTCCCTCCATTAAAGGTTGACTGAATACATGGAATTTATGCCTGCAAATAACTGAGCTTGTAATTTTGCCCACAATTGACAATGGACCCAAAACTAGATGCTGTGTTAAAGAGCCTTTAAAATTGTAACCCTTAGAGTTTAAAGAGCAGACAAAAATCAGGTAAGATAGATAAGATGGGTGAGGTGATATCTTTTATTGGACCAACTTCTGTTGGTGGAAGAGACATGCTTTTGAGCTCCACAGAGGTCTTCGTCAGGTCTGGGAAAGGTACTCAGAGTGTCACAGCTAAATACAAGGTGGAACAGATTGTTTAGCATAAGTAGTTAACATATAGTCTAAGGGAGTACATCTGCGTACCCTTCTCAAACCAGAGCAGAACAAGAGCTCTGTGTAAACGCAAAAGCTTGTCTCTTCCACCAACAGAAGTTGGTCCTATAAAAGATATCACCTCACCCACCTTGTCTCTCTAATATCCTGGGACTGACACGGCTACATCAACACTGCACATAAAAATTATGTAATGAATTTGGGTTTTTTTTCCTACTTGCTCTTGTTGTTCAACTCAGGAAATCCAGAAGTGGCATGAGTTGCTTTCTGCATTGTCACAGGATAACGTGATCGCATTTCCTTGAGTTATAGCTTAATTACGCTTGTGTCCAACAAAGACTCTATGTAATTACCACTGCTTAGTCTTTATGAAGCACCATGCAGCGTTTCACAGTAACTCACAACAGAACTCTGTCCCCTACCTGTGCACACGATTATTATATATTACTTGTATTACCGGAGCGCCTCGGAGCCCTAATCATGGATCAGAATTCCATTGTGCTAGGTGCTGTATAAGCACAGAACAAAAAGGTGGTCCCTGCCCCAAAGAGCTTACAGTCGACCCTTTTAGTTTGCTGGGTTGGTTCACGTTCATGGCTGGAGATACACCATTTGACCAAGAAGGCTTTTGAGAGACATTGGGATTCAACAGCTAGACCTGTGGTGTGAGAGACAGGAGACATGCGTTCTACTCCCATCTCTGCTCCTGACCTGTTTTGTAAACATGGGCAACTGTTTTGCCTCTTTGCCTCAGTTTCCCTGATCTGTAAAATGGGGATAATAAGACTGTCCTCCTTTGTAAAGCTCTTTGATGGAAGTGCTAGATGATTATTGTTATTAGGAGTCTTGCAGCCAGTAGGATTTTAAAGACTGGTGGTTCTGTGTTTATAAAGGGCTCATTATGTATAAAAATAGTAGCACTGGAAATTTCCATTTGACTTTACACCAGACCTCTGGACAATAAAAGAATTTTCACTATATTTCAAGTCCTGGGTCTGATTGTTATCTTCTGTGGGAGAATCAAGGTTGTTCGTTGAGGGAGCAGCAGTGTTGTATTTGGCTCATATCCTAAGAAACATCAGTAGAAAAAAAGACTCCTACATTGCAAAGAGGAAGAATTTAGATATATAAAAAAAAAGTCACCTTGGTCCCAATCCGACATGCTCTGATTTCAAATGGCTCAGGGAAAGCTCTCATTGACTTCAATGATCCAGAACTGGGTCCTTGGAGTGGAAGACCATGGGAAAGTATCAGTAATTCGGATAAAGTGATAAGAGCTTTTGGAAAGCTGATTCTAGCCCAGACCTATGTACAGTGTAGGGGCTGAGAGTTGCAAGCCATCCCTCTGGCTACAAAGAAATAATCAAAACCAGTGGGGCCTGATTCTGCTTTTGATGGCAAACCTAGTGTGCATGAGATCAGAATTGGGTCCATCAGTTTTACTTGTATCATGTGTAGCAGGATCGCTCGATCATCTTTGCTTGAAAATGCATGGGAGAGGCATGAAAATGCATTGTGTTCTACTGCAGGAGAACACTCAGGATTTGGTCCTTAAATACATTAGTTGAGTAAACTAAACGGGCCAGATTCATCTCTGGTATAATTCCATTGACCAGCGGCATTAATGTGCCCTACGTTACAGCCAACAGCAGCTGCATGCACTGCCCCCTCCAGGCCGATGATTCCTGGCCAGGAGTGCGAACGATCTACATGGAGGAGCTCTGCCTAAGGGGTACTGCTGGATGAATGGGAGTATCCAAATAGGACCAAAATCCTGCATGCTTCTGAGCACCATTGCCTTCAATAGGCACTGCAGGTACTTGGCGCTTTGTCCTGGACACAGAGGCCCAGTTTATAGTGGGAGTCAACTAGAAGAGAGGTGGCCACATTTGGCACTGTGCTCACACCATTGGGCGCGATATGTTGGGTGGTGTCTAGGTGCAGAGCCTCCCAGAATCCTCCTCTGCACCTGGGAAATGACTGATAGGGACGGAAATACTTTTTCAAGACCAATGGGGTCTTTAGGAGAAATGAGAAGGCAGCTGGTGGCTTTAAAACACAAGAATCCTCCAAAAAGAAACGTGTGCGTGAGAGCGAGGGGGAAGGGCAGAAGGACCTGTGTACTGCTAAGAGATTAGACCAGTAGTCCCCAAACTTTTCAAGGTCGCCCCCTCCCGCCCGGAGTTGGGACTGGGAGCGGGGCCGCAGCTCCCGGGGGAAGGTGGGGACACGGCCAGGGATAAGGAGACCGAGGCTAGGACTGCAGCTGGGGGCAGGAGTGGAGCCGGGAACATTGCTGCAGCCAGGGGCCTCGGCTGGGGCAGGACTAGGGCCAGGTCCAGAGCTGGGGCCTCGGCTGAGGGCGCGGTTTGGACCCCGGGCCTCAGCGGGGGGCGGGGCCAGAGCAGAGCTGGGAGTGGACTGGGTTTGGATGGCGGTGCTCTGGATTAGACCATCTTCTGATAACCTTAGGTGAAATCCTGGCCCCATTCAAGTCAATGGGAGTTTTGCCATTGACTTCTGCTCGCCATAGTTCGTTATACTGCCCTCCTCATCAAACTCTGAGCACCTGCCAGCAGCGCTTTAAGTGACACAACTCCCATGTCTTACAAATGGGTTCGTTCTTTCTCTCACCATCTCCGCAGGTTCAAGAAGTGTGTGTGGTGGCGGAGCGTTCTGCCTTGGTCGGTTTTTTGGTGTTTGTATTAACATGCACACGCTGCTCAGGGGAGCTAGATTTATTTCACTGCATGATGGGCCAGACCCTGCACCGATGGAAGGGCATCTGTGATGCCGAGCCAGGCCCCGTGTGTGTGATGTGGATTACTGCCCTGCTTTAGAATGCGAACGACATGGGTCAGGGACAGCGTCTTCCTTTGGGTTGCAGACAGTACCAAGCACGCTGCCGGGGCTCGGTGCAGAACGAGAGTAATTCATACAAACCGTATTCCCTGCAAAGCACATTTCTGCAGTGATGTAGCTGGGAGTCTGAAAACAGCAATCGCAGTTTGCTCTCGATTACATGTTTTAAAAGCAGGGTTCAGAAGAGCCTGATTTATAAAAAGCAAACAAAACAAACAGCTTCCCATCTTGCACCTGCAATTTGGGCCTGTCAATAATAATTGCAGTATAATTATGCAGGCACCAATGAAGGTATGTAGCTGTTACGCCGCTCCCCTGGGTGGGTCGTCAGCAGAACGTATTGAATCTGAGACCTCTGGTTTGAGATGCATGGGCTGCTCCTGCCTGAGCTAAGAAACCCATTGCTGATAACTGAGGCTCTAGCTCAGGGGTGGGCAAACATTTTGGCCTGAGGGCCACATCGGGGAATAGAAATTGTATGGCGGGCCATGAATTATCACAAAATTGGGGTTGGGCTGCGGGAGTGGGTGAGGGCTCTGGTTGGGGGCGCAGGCTCTGGGGTGGGGCTGGGGATGAGGAGTTTGGGGTGCAGGAGGGTGCTCTGGGCTGGGACTGAGGGGTGCGGAGGGTGGGAGGGGGATCAGGGCGGGGGCAGGGGTGCAGGTAGGGGTGCAGGTTCTGGCTGGGGGTGCGGGCTCTGGGGTGGGGCTGGGGATAAGAGGTTTGGGGTACAGGAGGGTGTTCTGGGCTGGGATCGAGGGGTTTGGAGAGCAGGAGGGAAATCAGGGCTGTGGTTGGGGTGCAGGGAGAGGCTCAGGGGTGCAGGCTCCGAGTGGCGCTTACCTCAAGTGGCTCCCGGAAGCAGTGGCATGTCCCTTCTCTGTTTCCTGCACGCTGACCCATCCACAGGCATTGTCCCTGCAGCTCCCATTGGAGTGTGTAGGAGCCAAAGCAGGGCCATGCTGTTGCTTCCGGGAGTTGCGTGGTGCGGCCCCTGACCCAGCACCCTGGCTGGAGTGGGTCGAGCCGCGTGGTGTGGCCCCCAACCCATTGCCCCGACTGGAGTGGTGCCAAACCACACGGTGTGGTCCCCAACCCAGCGCCCCGGCCGGAGCAGGGAAAGCCCTAGACCCTGTTCCCCAGTGGGAGCTTGTGGGCCGGCTTAAAACGGCTCGGCCCGCAGGCTGTAGTTTGCCCACCCCTGCTCTAGCTGGTTCATCAATCTCTGTCTCTGGCCCAACCACCACCAAGGCGGGGACAAAGTGCCAAACTGAATCATAGAATCATAGACTATCAGGGTTGGAAGGGACTTCAGGAGGTCATCTAGCTCAAAGCAGGACCAATCCTCAACTAAATCATCCCAGCCAGGGCCTTGTCAAGCCTGACCTTAAAAACCTCTAAGGAAGGAGGTTCCACCACCTCCCTAGGTAACCCATTCCAGTCCTTCACCACCTTCCTAGTGAAATAGTTTTTCCTAATATCCAACCTAAACCTCCCCCACTGCAACTTGAGACCATTACTCCTTGTTCTGTCATCTGCTACCACTGAGAACAGTCTATATCCATCCTCTTTGGAACCCCCCTTTCAGGTAGTTGAAAGCAGCTATTAAATCCCCCCTCATTCTTCTCTTCTGCAGACTAAATAATCCCAGTTCCCTCAGCCTCTCCTCCTAAGTCATGTGCTTCAGCCCCCTACCCATGAAAAAGATCAAGAAAGAAAGAAAGTGATTCAGACTCTTCCAGAGTGAATACAAGTTCAAACATGGTATAAATAGGCCATGCAGTGCTACAGACTAGGGACCGAGTGGCTAAGTAGCAGTTCTACAGAAAAGGACCTAGGGGTTACAGTGGACGAGAAGCTGGATATGAGTCAACAGTGTGCCCTTGTTGCCAAGAAAGCTAACGGCATTTTGGGCTGTATAAGTAGGGGCATTGCCAGCAGATCGAGGGACGTGATCATTCCTCTCTATTCGGCATTGGTGAGGCCTCATCTGAGTACTGTGCCCCACACTACAAAAAATATGTGGAAAAATTGGAAAGAGTCCAGCGGAGGGCACATCTACACTGCCTCACAGTTCAGACCAAGGGGGTGTGAATAGCAGTGCACAGCAAAGTGCTCTGCTGTAACTACCCCCACATGGATGCTGTGGGCACTATTATTTTAGAGGTCAGGAGCTTGCACTAATGAGGTGCACTTGCAAATCAGGCAGTAATGTCTCCTTGCCTTTATCCGTGTGTCTGAGTAGCTGTGCTCTGAAAAGGGAAAGTGGGGAGGCCCTGTTAAAAATAAAGCTAATGCTAACCCCAGATCTGTAGAATAATGATATATTGTTCCTTCCCAGTCATCTGCCTCTTGCAAAACTCACATGCTTTTAAGTGACTGCTTTATGTGTGATTCTTTCAGGGGGTTGTATTTGATTTAAACTTTCTTAAGCATATGGTTTTGCAAAGGGTTTTAAAAAGCTCCATTACTCTGAAAAAAAAAAATCCTGCTCTCGTTTGCCTGGTTTTGTGTTTCTTGGCTCGTTTACAAAACGGGCTTCAGGAATCAGAGCTGGATTCTGCAGGACGCTGAACATCTTCTAGCCCTGCAGCACCACTCGGGATCAGGTCCGTAATTCATTCTTTCCTGTATCAACTGCTGCCCGAGTGGCACGGGCGAGCAGGATAGTGTAGGATCGCTGCCAGTTCAGAATACAGGGAACTCTGACACACCCACTTTCTCCACTGCCCTATAGTAATGTATAGGATCTCAAAACGTGCAGCCTGTTTCAAGACTCTGGTCTGAGGCAAATGAGGTTAAAACCAGTAGGCGTGCCACCTCCATAAACTGAAATCCCCAAGTTCACCGCAGCTGGTTCTGAGTCCTTGCATCTTCTGACACATGCATCCAAACGTGCTTATTGTTTATGGTTTACATTCCAGCAGTGCCTCGGAGCCCGAGTCATGGACCAGGCCCCAGCTGTTCTCGGAGCTGTACAAACATAGAACACAAAGACAGTCCCTGCCCTGAGGGGCTTGCAGTGGTTGTTTACCAAGGAAATACTGTTTGAATGTACCCAGAGAAATCTATCTATGCTACTGCAGCTGGGATTTGGGGGAGATTGGGATTGGCTGGGAGAGAAACTGGGACTGGCTGGGCAAGGAGACTGAGGACCGTAGGATGAAGGGGAGGCTGGGACTGGGAGCTGGAGTGGGGAGGAGAGAGGAGGCTGGGACTGGAATGGAAAGGAGATTGAGACAGAGTCGTGGAGGGAGAGGCATCTGGAATTAGTTGGGTGGGGAGGCTGGGACTGGTAGTTGCAGGGAGGGGAGGCTGGTACAGGTTAGGCAAGGAGACTGGGACTGCAGGCTGGGGGAGACTGGGTCTGGGAACCAGTGATAGAAATGTGGGAGAGCAGGAAAGACAAGTCAGTGGTTAGGGTACTTGACTCGGACTTGGGAGAGCCATGTTCAGTTCCCTGCTGCTTCACAGACTTCCTGCATGACCTTCGGCACGTCACTTAGCTTCTCCGTGCCTCAGTTCCCCATCTGTAAAATGGGGGTGACAACACCGTTCTGCCTCACCTGGGTGTTGTGAGGATAACGATTCTTGGCTGCTCAGATACTGCAGTGATGGGGGCCATGTGAGGGGTGTGTGGGGAGGAGGAGATACAGGGACTTGGAGGTTGGGACTGGGTAGACAAGGAGCCAGGGATGGGGAAGAGACAGGACTGGGGCAGGTTGGAGGAACAGGGCAGAAGGGGTCAGGTTTGTGGGGAATGGGCAGAAGAGTCCGAGCCACTAGAGCACACTCCCGTCCAGAGCCTGGACTGGAACCCAGATTCCTGAGTCTCGCCATTTCCCTGCTGTCCACAGTATCTGTGAAGCCCACCGGCAAAGCGTGCATCTCGTCCCTCTGGGAGCCTGGTCCACGCAGAGCATGACAACCTACTCCTGCCGTCACCAACTCCATGGGCTCACGCGGCAGAGCTCTGTGTGGTGGATCTAAAGGTTCCAGCCCTGCGGCGGACGCGTGGGTGTCAATATGACGCCACACGATGGAATTTCTGTTTTTTTCATTTTGCCTTTTTAAAAACCTAAGAAATTAACACACAGAACCCACCAAAAGAACATTATTAGGGTTGTAAAGTCAAGCACGCAAAGGTCGGGAAACACCAGAGTTAAGGTTGCCTGTGCAACCTTATCTCAGTTCCCTCAGACGCATGTATTATGATACCGTCTTTAATTACATGATCCCATACTGTTTTTTCCACAGAACCTCGGCCTCATTCAGTGAGCAGCCTGGACAGTGCCTACTTAGTGAGCGGCTATTCAGTCGTTCCATGTGCAGCCCCATGACTTATTTACCACACACTATTCAAACCTTGCTCTTATTGATTTCCTTGTGAGCTTTTCCAGGGTGCTCATCACTGTAGTATCGAGTGCTTCATAAACACTAATTAATTTATCTTCACAACATCCCTGGGAGGTGGGGGACTGGTGTTATCCCCATTTCACAGATGGAAGGGTGAGGCACAGAGAGATTCAGATTAAAAGTGTAACTTTGGGTGAGACGACTAGGACCTGATTCTTCAGCATTAAATAGCATTTTATTTGTTCAAGGCACCTGCGAGTGCTCAGCACGTCTGCAAATCAGACCCCAGGGTCTCAAGTTGGGCTCCCAGAAAATGAGGCACACACAAGTAGTGACCACCCGTGAAAAGTTTGGGTTAAGTGACTTTCCAACACTGCAGAGGAACTCTGTGGCAGAGGCAGGGAGAGACTCCAATTCCCCAGGGCAGCATTCAGCTGCCATAACCACGTGACTGTCCTTTCTCTTGCTGGGAACCCCTGTCTCATTCACTACACACCTTCCAGCTTCCACAGTAAATGAAGTAGGAATGCTACAGCTAGGAGAACCCTTCACTGCCCACCCCTGATTGCTCCCCAGAACAGGCCCCTCCTGTGCATTGAATGAGGCAGGGGTTCTATGCAGGGGCAGCACCAGCTCTTCCCGGTGGGGAGGCTGAGGTGGGCCTTAGCCCCCCTTCGCCATGAGGCCCTACCCCTCTCCGTGGCGCTACCTTCTGCTCCTCTTCTCCCTCCCATGGCCTCGCCCCCCGGCCCCATTGGAAGCCAGAGCCGGGCAGTGTTCGCAGCCACCACGAGCGGTGGCGGACTTAACTCTGGGGCTGTCAGAGCCTTCAGGGAACTGCCCTGGGCAGCATGCCCCAGTGGGCGGGGACATAGGCCAGAGACTGCTCTTGGGCACCCCCGTCCCCAGCCCGGGCAGGCCAGCAGTTGCTGCTCTCTCTGCTCTGCCTTCAGTCGGAGAATGGCAGTTGCTACGGGTACCATAGATAGATTTCTCTGGTTACATTCAAACAGTATTTCCTTGGTCAGGGGCGGCACCAGCGCACCAAACGCGTGCCTGGGGCGGTGGCCTGCCGGTCGTCGTGAGGGCGGCAGTCAGGCTGCTTTCAGCGGCATGCCTGCGGGAGGTCCGCCGGGGTCCCGTGGATTTGGCGGCAATTCGGCGCCGGGTACGCCGAAGCCGCGGGACTGGCGGATGTCCCGCAGGCATGCCACCGAAAGCAGCCTGCCTGCCGTGCTTGGGGCAGCAAAATACATAGAGCTGCCCCTGTCCTTGGTGAATCCCCTGCCTCCAGCACCACTCCTGGTTCTGTGGAAAATATAGTATGTGATCTTGTGATTAAAGATTGTATCATAATGCATATGCACCAGGGGGCCAAGTTAAGGTTGTACAGGCGACCTTAATTCTGGCATCTCCTTACCTTTGACTGCTTGATTTTGCAACCTTCATAATGTTCTTTTAGTGTAGCTTTTGAGTGTGTAATGTGTACAGATACCTATGCTCTCAGCGTTTACGCTCCTATTGACTATCTCTTATATACTGTAATTGACTACTAGCATGTTAGGCACTCCACTGATAGAATCATAGCTATTCAGCTGTGTCATAGGATCTGTATTGCTAACGGAGAGTCTCAGCTAGCATTTAGCTCAAGTGGTAGGGAGACCTGTGCTATTGGAGTAGGAGAATCAGATCTCTATCCCCACGTCATCAAGTTTAAAGTGATGGTTGCATGCAGCATAGTGACAATTGTGAGATTCCAAAATGGCCATCGGTTTGTTTGTAGTATAAGGCCCTGACCCTGCAATGAATGGACAGACCTCTCAACCCACACGGAGTCCCATTGACTTGAGGGCTTTGTCCATGGGAGTTCACTATAAGATCAGGCCTAAACATATCCAATGTACTGCATTTATTTGTGCAAATAATGGAAACTACTTATAATGAGCTTGGGTATAGTGATATAAATTGTTTCAGTGACTTGCAATGTACAAATTACAATTCCACTTCTACTGAGCCTCTCATAATAGTGATGCTGATCTCTGGAATAAAATAACTTCACCCTGATATCATCCTGCTATGTACCAATGCCACTATTATAATGAGGTCTGTTGCTATGACCAAACACAGCTGCATTAACTTATACGTTATGTTTTTTCTTCCTGCTTTTCTTGCAGGTTATAAATGATTAGCCCTTATGACCAACATGAGCTGGAGTTTTCTCACCCGTCTGCTAGAAGAAATTCACAATCACTCCACTTTTGTGGGGAAGGTCTGGCTCACCGTGCTGATCGTCTTCCGTATCGTCCTGACGGCTGTCGGAGGGGAGTCCATATACTCAGATGAACAGAGCAAATTCACGTGTAACACCAAGCAGCCGGGCTGTGACAACGTCTGCTACGATGCCTTCGCACCGCTATCACACGTCAGGTTCTGGGTCTTCCAGATCATCATGATCTCAACCCCTTCCATCATGTACCTGGGCTATGCCATCCACAGGATCGCTAGGTCCTCCGAGGAGGAGAAGAGGCTTAAGGTACTCAAGAAGAAGAAGAAGCAGTTTGCTTTGAACTGGCAGGCTGTCCGTAACTTGGAAGACCCTTTGGAAGCAGACGAAGAGGAGCCCATGATCTCCGATAACACGGTGGAAAATGAGGAGAAAGCCAAAGCAAATAAGAAGACCAAGGAGCAGCAGAAGCACGATGGGAGGAAACGCATCCAGCAAGAAGGACTGATGAAGATTTACGTCTTCCAGCTCATTGCCAGAGCTTCATTTGAAGTTTGTTTCTTGGTTGGGCAGTATTTTCTCTATGGCTTTGAGGTGGAAGCATATTTCGTCTGCAGCAGAGCCCCTTGCCCTCACACCGTGGACTGCTTTGTGTCAAGGCCGACAGAGAAGACCATCTTCCTCCTGGTGATGTATGTTGTGAGCTGCCTGTGTCTGTTGCTCAACATGTGTGAAATGTTCCACTTGGGGTTTGGGACCATTAGAGATGCCATTCGCAACAGAAAGATTAATAGTTTCAGGCAGCCTCCATACAACTATTCCTACTCGAAGAATATCTCCTGCCCTCCCGAGTATAACCTGGTTGTGAAATCGGAGAAGCCTGCAAAGGTCCCAAATAGCTTGTTAGCCCATGAGCAGAACTTGGCTAATGTTGCTCAAGAACAACAGTGCACAAGCCCAGATGAGAACATCCCGCCAGATCTGTCCACCCTTCATAAACACTTGAGGGTGGCCCAGGAGCAGTTAGACATAGCATTCCAGAGCTACAATGCCACTCAGGCCAACATGCAGCCTTCCAGAACCAGTAGCCCACCTTCAGGTGGGACTGTGGTAGAACAGAACAGGGTCAATACTGCCCATGAGAAACAAGGCGCTAAGCCCAAAGCCAGTTCAGAAAAAGGTAGTTCTAGCAGCAAAGATGGAAAGACTTCTGTATGGATATAATTGGGTGCTTGACCATAGCTCACAGACAGGGCAATGTAAGTAGAGGTTTGTTTTTTTCCCAGCATTGTCTAGAATTCAATTCACAGAGCACAGGCACAATTTGTACGTGGGAGTAAATGTAGCTGAAGGATGAGTTGTTTCAAACGTTACATTTGAATAATGTCTTCTGGTGCGTTAACAAAGACACTCCCTTTCTTGCCTAGTCCATATTCTCTCTGGGAACCTCCGTCGAGCTAAACTGTATGGTGCCCTCCCACCCCCCGGCACTGCTTAGGGGTGGGAGTAACAGCCTTTCTTCTTATGTCACTTACTAGCTGTTTGCCCAGGATGACCCACTGCAGGCTCTCTGCGACAGAGACTGGACTGACAAACGAGCTGGCTGGCGGGAAGGGGACTCTGTTGATCATTCAGAAGAAAAGTCATGACTACCCCGAGCAACTCATGTTCTGCATCATGAGGCTATCGTACTGTACTTGTGTTGAGAACTGTTTAATTACTAAATGTCCTTCCTCAAATTAATTTGAATTCCTCCGTTAAAGGGGAAAACGGTGACATGTTGCATAAACTGCCACGATCGACTAGCATGGCTTGTTTCCTGCCTGGATTCTTACATGCACTAACAAGCAGTCATTGGAGATGAACGCAACAGAGATTAGCAACAGAGGGTACTGTGGCACCTTTGAGACTAACAGAAGTATTGGGAGCATAAGCTTTCGTGGGTAAGAACCTCACTTCTTCAGATGCCATCTCTGTTGCTTTTTACAGATTCAGACTAACACGGCGACCCCTCTGATACTTGGCAACAGAGATTGCAGCCATGAGTTCTAACCATGCATTAATGGCACATGAAGACTGTCAGAAGCACAGTAGCTGTATTTTAAAGAATGTACGCGACCCTGAGTGATTAGCGTTGAGGTAAACGTTGTATCCTTTTTCCCCCCCCAATCAGTGTTGAACTGCAAAGCAAACGGGATCAAATGCTACGTAGCGTTTGCAGTCAATTTGCACTGTAATGATGCTGCAGTGTAGCATTCGTCCCAGAGCTGGTGGGAATTGAAGCAGTTTAGCGTTTTTTAACACTGCTACTGCACATCTTAAGCAAAAGTGCCTTTAAGCAACCAGGAAAGTGAAATTCGAAGTTTCTAATGTCTGTGTTAACTCTTGGTAGAGATCAGAAGAGCAGTGCTCACAAATTTTGTTATCATGTACTTTTGTTTTAATCAAAAGCTTATAAATAGTTGCAGACAAATAGATCAATGCCTAGTGTGTACAGCGTGTGTGTGGAGACGTATATTTAAGTATATATACACACACATCTGAATATTATGTGTGAGATACAGGTATATATTATATAATATCAACCCCACGACGATTTTTACAACTTCCCACTCCCACCAAAAAAACACCAGCTCAGAATGGTGGCTGATTTTCCTCTCTTGGAGGTCGAATGGCCAGCCCTTGGGTCAGTTGGTTCAGCTTCATTTATGTCATCTGACCCAAGCTGAGAATCTGCCCGCTTGACTTTAATGGGGACAGGAGAGGGACCATTCACAAAAAGCACTCGTCTGCAGTTTAAGGACCAAATCCCCCTTGCCTTGCTCACATGACTAGTTCCACTGGACTTGTGTACACCAGGTTATTTTGGCTAAAGTTTACCACCAGAGATACCCACAATGCAACGCTGGTGCAGACCAAGTCTATGCAACATGGTGCTTAAAATGCCAGTGGCCGCCTTGTCTGCTCTAGTTCTGTGGGAGAAAGTGAACCGATGGTGGGAGAAGTGGGGAAATCTTAAGAAAAGAAGCCCAGTCTAGACACCACCATTGACTTCCACGAGGCTATTCATGTCAGTGAGGCAAGCAGGGTTAGGACCCTAAACACAATGTGGCTCCAACTAGAAGGGTTTCTCTTTTTCAAACACTCTTGGTAAAAAATACTTTGGCAATGTATCTGACTTGGACAAAACTGACTGTCTGTGGCTTTGTTGTGAATTAACTCCGGTAACGAGCAGAAATGTAATCCTGACCACTGGGAACATGGCTGGGTGATTTATCGGCCTGGGTGTCAGTGGACGTGCTGAAGTAAAAAAGTAAATAAATAATTGCCCCATTTTCTGCTCTGTTGCCTCTCGCGGAGAGCCTGACCCTGCCAGGTGCCTGGGTGTCCTCAATTCCTTCTGTGGCTTTGCAGGATGCATTCAAGAGCTTCCAGGATTAGACCCATAAATCTCAGCCCACAATAAACCTCTAAAGACTCTGAATGAGCAGAGCACTTAAGAATGTGCTTAACTTTAAGCAAGTAAGTAGCCCTAGGGGCCGACTCGTGCTAAAGTGCTGAATTCAGTCAGGGCCTAATAAGGCACTTCCGAAAGCTCTACAACATCGTCAGGGATAGTGACAGAGCAAATAATTGTCTTAAAAGGAATACAATGACCAGCTCCTGAGAGCTTCTGGCAAAAAGGTTTAATATATTTTGCTTAGCCACCTATAAAGTAATTTAGGGTTTGATCCTGTTCCCATTGGAGGGCATCTCCTGGAAGCAGAATCTGCTCCCTATGATTGTTGAAAATGACTGAGCGACTCGAAGGAACTGATCACAAATCATCAGTTCTGTTTAAAAGAATGCAGCTTTATTCTGCTGCACGCCAGGGCATGTGTAGTGGATTTCCTCAGCAGGATAGGTCAGGATTACTCCATGGGTCTGTTTTAGGGAAGATCTCACTTTAGCCGTGAGTTTTGCACAAAAGGCTCCTAATATTTACAACATGGTGGGGGTGGGAGAAACATATCTGTCTGCTCCTCCTGGTTGAGTCCTTTCTCTTTGCTCCATGGAACGACTTTGCATTTTGCATGGAGTTAAATTATTCCTCTTGACCATGGGTCATACCTAAAAACCAAGAGGGGCTGTTTGATAATGGTGGGGTCCATTAAAAATTAAATGTGCCGCAGATCCCTTGACCCTGGTGCATATTCTGAACAGGAGAGATGCTGTGGTGAAGTCAGGCCCACAGCTGGGTATTGGTTTATGCTTTATGCTGCCCAGTGTGAACGTTTATACTGCACATCTATGTGAATCTCCCTCGTTTAGCTTTGGCCCTGTGCCCCCCACAGGCAATTAACGAGATGACCCTGATGGAAGCTCTGAGTAGACTGAGGGTTGGATGCTGCATGTTTTTTTCCTTAGAAATGACTCACAATGCAGCAGGCCCATTGAAACGTGTCCCCCTGGAGCAGAGCAGTGACTCTCTGCTGCCTGGGGGAGTTTGGATTGTATGTTTATCCTGCTTATAACAGCAACAAGAGCCTCCAGCCCTCAGCATTTCCTGAATAATTCCTGCTGGGTGTAATTGACCCCAGGTTTCCATTGGACTCCTCAGCTAGTCATTAATCTTCAGGGAGTGCTCTGTGTGCCTCGGTTGTTGTTGTTTAATTCAATCCTGCTTTGATTGGTGTTGCTGGGCTGAGAATAGCCGGCCAGAGAAGCAGAGGCAGCCCCTTGGCTCTGACTTGATTTGTAAGTGTGGCTAATGCCAAGCATTTGCCCAAGGGGCAGAGAAACACGCTTTACATCAGACATCTCAGAGTCCGTCACATGAGCTCGCGCTAATAAATGTATAATCAGCCCTTATTGTTTATTATATTAGGAAGGGATGCACAACTGCTTTGTGTCTGTGAGGGCCTTGTGAGCCCTGCCCTCCCTGCAGCCACCATCCCTGGGGCTGAGGACTGTCAGCGATTGCAGGATTTTGCTGTTAATACTCTCTTGTTGGTTCTAGTATAACCTCCTTTCTGAGTGGTCTATAATTATAATCTCTTACCACCCATGCCTAATGCTGTACTAAGAGCTAATTAACCCTCAACATGCCTGGAAGGTAACTATTATTAAACCTCACTTTATCCAGCATGGTTAAGACACTTACCCAAGGCATCCAGCGGGTCAGTGTCAGAGACAGGATTAGACAGCAGCAGTTCCAAGTGTCCAGCCCCACGTTCAACCTATTGGCTCCAGTTCACCTGTTTTAGGCAGCCCGACATGTGGCATACAAGTTTTCAGTGTAGAAACATTTTCTGTTACAAGATGATTGTGTCGGGGCGGGGGGGGGGTTGGTTTGGTTTGGTTTCCTGGCTTCACTTGCTGTGGTGAAAAGCAGATGACTTGAGAGCCGTGAATTAGGACTTGCTTGTGATGCCTTGTTAAAGATGGGATTTCAGAAGCCTCTCTGAATTTCTTGACCCTTCTGGGTAGCCTATGCCAGGTACTTAGTGTTACCATGGTGGTCAATGAGCTGTATTTCTGCTGGAGGGACACCAAATTATCGCCCAAACTAACTGGGCAGGGAAGTTGGGCCCTCAGTACCTATTGAATGTCTCAATGTGTGATTCTCCTTACCCCCCATTCCACAACAGGAGCTTAATGGGTAAGATGATGATAGCAAGCATGTCAGCGTTGTACACAACAGTCCAAATTCTGTCCTGATTCATTCGCTACCCCAGTCAAGTGAACCCGTACAATCAGTAAAGTTGCCTGGGACATAAGATGGGGCAGAACATAACCCAACATTTTCCATATACCCCCATGCAGCTACAGTGCAGTGCTGAACAGCATGCCTGTGTGGCTAGGCAGTGGCAATGTGATAATAGTAGATTGCAGAATCCTGGCCTCATTCAAGTCAATAGGAGTCTTGCCAGTGACTTCAGTGGGGGAGCATTTCACCCATAAAAGTTAGAGTTGGGAACGAGCTATGAAGTCACATCTGGGGCCAGTGCTAGCTCATTTCTTGCAGCACATTGTCCAGGGCTCTGTCCATTCTAGTATTAACCCGAGTAAAGACCCGAGCATGGGGCTTCCACCACTTCTCTTGAGAGAATATGTCACTGTCTTAGAGTACTCATGGTTAGGAGATTTTTTTTCCTGCTATTCAGCCCGTAAGGTAGCCGTGACCTAGTGGTTGGTGATAAAACTGAATCAAGAGACCTGTGTTCTGTTCCCGACCACGCTACTGATAATCTCTGTGACCTTGGTTGAGTCACTTCCCCTCTGTTTCCTTATCTGTAACATAGGGCTAATAACGTTTACCCACCTTGGTAAAGCACCTTGAGACCTGCAGGTGAGAAGACACACTCTGTGTTGCACCTCTGCAGAGTGTCTCTAACCTCCAGCAGCCTTGCCGGTGCTGCCTTTGGGATGATCCCAACCCCAAATCTCTGTAGCACTCAGTGCTATGCAGGATTCCCTTTCAACTCTTGCCAGCGCAGCAAGAGTCCCACGGCTGACAGGAGGGTAGCCTAGGCACACTCTTACACTAGAGGAATTCTTCCCCAGTCCCTTTGACTCAATTACAGCCCCTATTTGCCATGGGAGCAGCATGTAGGAGCCAAAGCAAGGAACAGAATTGGCCTGGAGAAACGTACATTAGTATTATTATGTGATGTTGCTGAATGCCCTCTCATTATTCCTTTCACATCCCTTGGGGCCCTGCCAAACTGTTCTCCTGCTTTTGTTGGTTATACCCTCTAAGGCCTTCAGAGGTCATCATTGCACCAGGCTACCGGGATTTAATATTGCCTTGCAAATGAATCTGTGCCGATCTCAAAAAAGAAATCCCATTTTTTTATGGGAAGGAGAAATATTAGGAGGCACAAGAAACATAACCTTCTTAAACAATGTGGCAAAAAGTTGGGTTCCAGATTAGATAAAAATCCATCAGGAGCTAACCATCTAACTGCTCATACAATTGCAACTAATTCACATGCAGCATCCTTCTTGAAAGAGATCACTATATGGTATGGGTTTAATGCTTTGCTTCTTTTACAGGTTAGTTGTTTCATTCACAGAGCAGATGGGTTTAGTTGTGTAGTTTGTTTAATCCTAAATGCTGAATATATTCACTAAAACGTGTCAGATAAAGTGCTCATCTTTTTTATTCAGGGCCTGGAATGTCCCAGGTAGAAGCCAAATTACCTTGTTGCTTGCATTCCATTCCACTGGAAAATACTTGAACTTAACTAAAGGCCATAACAAGTCTGGGCTGTTACAGAGTTTCTGGGGGGGGTTGTACTAACTGTATTTGTATTTGAAACTTTTTGCGTATGAAATTGAACCTGTACATATTTTTCAGTGTAAATGTTACATCTGGAATGTAGTTAGAATGTTACACATATTTGTCAACAAAACAAACCCCAGCTCTTTGGCTATTCAATTTCCAATACTAATAAAATGGAATAAAACAAACATATTGTTTACAGTACGCAAAGTGTGTGGTATATTTATATGGCGAGGATAATTTTGAAGATGTTGGTGAGGAGAGATGGCAAAGACTTTTAAATCTAATTTGGTCTCCGCTTCAACCATATATTTGCATGGATATAGATATATAAGAACACATACTGGTTGGGGGGAGGGACAGCTCAGTGGTTTGAGCATTAGCTTGCTAAACCCAGAGTTGTGAGTTCAATCCTTGAGGGGGCCACTTAGGGATCTAGAGCAAAATCAGTACTTGGTCCTGCTAGTGAAGGCAGGGGGGCTGGACTCAATGACCTTTCAAGGTCCCTTCCAGTTCTAGGAGACAGGAAATTTAAAAAAAAAAAAAAAAAAAAAACCACCACCACCAATGGTCCATCCAACCCAGTATCCTGTCTTCTGACAGTGGCCAGTTCCAAGTATTTCAAAGGGAATGAACAGAACAGGGCAATTGCGAGTGATCCATCCCCTGTGAACCTCAGATTCTGGCATTTGGAGGTTGCGCCCCTGACTCTCAGCTAATAGCCATTGATGGACCTATCCTCCATAAACTTACCATGTCTAATTCTTTTTTGAACCTAGTTATACTTTTAGCCTTCGCATCATCTCAATGCAATGAGTTTCCACAGGTTGACTGTGTTGTGTGAAGTACTTTTTTTTTTAATCTGCTGCCTGTTAATTTTATCATTTGACTCCTACTTTGTGTGTTAAGTGAAGGGGTAAATAACACTTCCCTATTTACTTTCTCCACACTATTCATGATTTTATAAACTTTTATCATATCCCCCTTCATCATCTCTTTTCTAAACTGAACAATCCAAGTCTTTTAAAGCTCTCCACATACGGCAGCTGTACCATACCCAAGTCATTTTTGTTGCCCTTTTCTGTACCTTTTCCAATATATCTTGAGACGGGGCAACTAGAACTGCATGCACTATTGAAGGTATGGCCTTACTGTGGATTTATACAGAGGCATTATGATATATTTTGTTTTATTATCTAGCCCTTTCCTCCTAATGGTTCCTAACGTTAACTTTTTTGACTGCCCCACTGCACATTGATCAGATGTTTTCAGAGAACTGTTCACGATGACTCCAAGATCACTTTTTGAGTGGTAACAGGTAATTTAGACCCCATCATTTTGTATGCATAGTTGGGATTATTTTTTTCCAATGTGCATTACTTGCAAAGTACTTTTGCCTTACTGTGACCTGCTGGTTATCTGTATTCTGCTCTCTCTCTGTGCTGAGAGGCATTGCCTACTACTCCTTTAGGCATTGAGCTGAAGTAACATGGAAAACTGCCTACATTTTCAAAAGTGACTTGTGATTTTGGGGACCCAACTTGGGACATCTTAAAATTTAAGCCACTGGATCTTCTGTGTAGCCAGAACTACAATTTTTTGCAGGTTATAGAAAAAGAATAGTGGAGTAGATTAAGCCAAATGTTGATTTAGCATAAAGGTGACCAGTAAAGGGGGAGAAAAGCTTAAGTTAACAACTTCCTCCCTTCCTTCACATAAATGTTTCTGCTTACGTTTTATATTAGAAATTCAGATCTTGTCTGTCCAGTTTTTCCTCAGCTGGACAACTAGGAGGAGATAGGACTTCAGAGGTATTGAGTGAGCAGAATCTAGCTACATTACAGGAAAAATTATATTTATTCAGGCTGCTTAAAACTCATGGTTATTTGTGACCCTCTAACTCAAATCCATGGAAAACACTTGGGAGGAATATTGTCTTTGTTAAAGATTTACTACCTTTGCCCTTCCCGTTAAAAGGATGATCACCCACAAACTGTACCCTGGAAACCTCCAATGATTCCTCACAAAACTTTGACCAGTTCTATAGCTGATTGGAAAATTTTGATGAAAAACACGGTGGAAAAATCCACTATTTTCTCCATTTTTTGACCAGCTGTAGTGTTACTTTTCCACTCTTCCAACCCAAACAACAAAATAAGCCCATCCTAGAACCAGAAAAGAATATTTTATGAAGTTCAGAGTGCACAACAGCATTTACTCACTCAATGCTGATTTACAACAGTGATGGGTGGGACAGGAAAACCTAAGAGAGAAAAAGTCCACTGGTCAACTAAGGTCACCAGCAGGGCATCAAGTTACAAGTGATACATTATCAGAACCAACCTTCAGTGGCTGCATAGACCTTGATGCTATCGCTGGCTATAGCCTTTACAAATTAATCCTTTAGTGAGTGTCCTGTATGCCACATTAAGGGTTATAATCCTGCACTGTCTTTTTTGGTGATGCTCCATTGGGATCTTTGTCTCACACCTGGGCCGGGGCAAGTTGCCAGGGGTGAAACAATTCCACTGCATTGCTCTTCACAGAAATGACATCACAGTGGAGGGGAACTAATGAGTAACACTAAATCTCTTCTTCCCAGGATTATGGCAGGCTAAAACTACAATGAAGATATTTGCTCATGACCAGATCTTCTGCTGGGGTAAAGCAGCATTGATCTACTGAAGTCAATGGATCAATGTTGTTTTACACCAAGAATCTGGTCCTTAAATTACTTCCATTTACAAATCTTTTCTAGGTACAAAACTCTCCCCCGCAATGGGAATAGTTCCCATTGCTCCTTCCCTTGGCTATGGTCACTTTAGGAGCTGTTTGCAGCTAATGGCCCACTTGTGTGCTCTTTCAGAAATCATTATTGTAACTTTCTGGGAAGACATGTAGGTGCTTGTTGCATTTTGCCCATGTCATGGTTCAGACGAGGGCTAAAGAGGAAACCACGACTGTTGATAGCAATGCAGCCAAAGTGTCGTGCCTGGGAGAGAGTCAACAGGTGACCTGACTCTGATCCCCAGCACTCCTGCGCTCTAGAGCATTTCTGCCAGCCTGAGCACAGACAGGGAAACGTTCTCATACAAGTGCTATTCCCCGGCTACAGAGCCGATGCTTTTCAGGCTGCTTATGCTCCTGCAGCTTCCCGTCATTCAGCCACAGGACTGTCCTCCAGCTAATTAAGAAGTAGGGAGCTCTGTTAAGGCAGAGTTATCCTTGATTTACACCAGTGTAACTAAGCAGAATTTGCCTAAAACACAGATGGTGGGCCTCTTCCACACTCCTGTAGCCCCCTTCTTCTCCTGTCTAAACTAGCAGCGGCATGTTTGAGGTGGCCGATCCTGAGACGGATTTACTAACAGAACAAACACATCTGGAGACTACCCTACTGTCTGTAGAAAACCTGGAGGGTGGTTTGTCAAGAGCCCAGTACTAAGCTGCCCGTTTAGTAGGACCAAACCTGGAGGCTGGACCCTTGGTGGTTGAAGCTACAGGCGGTTGTACTGGCATTACGAGCCCGGAAGCCATTATAACCCAAATAGAGAACTGGGAAAGGTTGGCTGCCATCAAAGCAATATAAACCCTCGTAGGACTGGCAGCCTGCAGCATTTATAGTATTGGTTTTGGTTTGGAGTTCTAAAAAGTGGAGTATTTCCACCATTTTTTATTTTTTTAATGGTAACTAACTGTTCAAATTCACCCCAATGCGTTTGCCTTGACTTCAGTGAATTACACGAGAGATGGATTTGGCCAATTGTCTTTTATTAAAGAGATGCGTATAAAGTGACATGGCTTAGCCAGTATGATTCCAACAAATGGTACATTTCATTTTCCCCCACACTAAGCACAGTACAAGGACAGTGGTCTTTTAAACAAACAACACTGTTAACTTGGTTGACACTGTAGCTACATAGGACAGTCAGGCATTTTTGTCAATCAGACGCGTGTTCTGTACATGTTGTGTTGAACCAGTGAATTCAGAGACAGCAAAAGAGAAAGGATTGGAAATTGTTTCAATGGGTTTGTTTTATACAAGGAAGAAAGCGACCACCCTTTAAGGCTATATAATGCCATGCTTATTGCTTGAAGCATAAAGGATCAGGCCCAAACGCTACACTGATGGCAAAACCTGGCCTAGTGTAGTATATTATCATTAGCTGTTGTACTTACAGAGTCAGGTATTACTTAGCATGAGTAAGGGTGGCAGTATCTGGCCCAAGACACATCAGTGTTCAGCAGCACAGCTCCCTAGCAAAATATGATTCTCTCTGGCCTCAGAACTGGCTGAGATCCTAGAGGGAAAAAAAAAGGTTGATTAAACATTTTTTTAAGTCACCAAGAACTGAAAGTCTGAGGCACGTGCTGCAGGATGAAAAATGAGAGCTGATGGCAAGCACTGACAGGAAACTGCCCCAGCGCTCCTCTGTCATTCCTAGCCAAGAAGGAAGAACGGTCAGAGTGGTAACAGATGACAAGGGTCAGTGCAGCAAGTAGTTTTTGCATTTGAGTAACTCAAATGCCATCAGCTCACTTGGCTGAAAATCCTCGCCCATTGCTTGTCATAATTCCCCCCAATTACCTCTCTAGTGTCCTGGAGAGGTGATGGAAAAGAGCAATGGCTGGGAAAGATCTGTGGGCTTGACTCACCACTGCAACTCCATTAAAATCTACTGGAGCAATGCAGGGTTAAATTAGTGTTTATGTGCATGGACACGAGAGAGGATATTGAAAGGTAGATTCTCAGCTATACTAATTCAACTTCTGGCAAATTCATCCCACTGAAATCTCTGGCGTTACCCCAGCAATAAAGTTTTTTTGGCACCTGTGTCTCAAGGTAGCAGATCAGTTTTTGCTTTAACCGACTCACTTTTAGTGGACAATTTTGCAAGGGAGCGGGTGCTCTTAGCCCCCAGTGATCTCAGTCAGAGTTGAGGGCACTCAGTACCTAACAGGATTGAGCCTTTAGGGCCATATTCTGATCTCAGGTAGACTGGTGTCAAGCCAGAGTAAGCCAGTTGCCTTCAGTGAAGTTACTCTTGATTTACTACGCCATAACTGAGATCAGAATGCGGCTCCCAGTCCTATTGTTTGTAAAGAAGTTATTTTAACAAAATCCTCATTCAATTGGAGCTGTAGTTATTTGTGCTGATATGCTGTGAAAAATATTTAATTGTTGCTGGATAAAAAGAAACAAAACACTACAGTTAGTTTGGATCTTGCAGGTAAATTTAATTTCCCTTTTTGAAAGGTAATGCAGAAACAGCAGAAACATTGCTAATGCTGCTTTCACTGACCGCAATGCAAACATGGGAAAGCCGGGAAAATATGAATCAAAGCCACAAAAACCAGAAAGTCAAATAAAGGCTCAGAAATTAGCCCACTTGATGTTGGACATTTGCTTTCTCTGACTGAATAGAATGTTTCTGTCATTCACTGTTCCCATTAAAAAAGCCTTTTACGTACCATGATTTTTGATACCGCTTGGGTGAAGGTTAGGATCATGCAATAACCCAAAGGTAGACCTTCGCTAACCTTTAGGCTTCATGTAGGTACACAGATATAGGCCCTGCAAAAGGAACTTCCCCCTCCATGCCAATGTTTACATGCAGTGTTGTTCAGCCACTAGATGTCTCTGTGTAATCCTGTATCATGTTCCAGACAGGGTGTGGTGTTTGCTAAACAAGGACAATGCTGGAACTCAAGCTATGGGAAGGCTGTTTGTCTATAGCAGGGGTAGGCAACTTATGGCACGGGAGCGGATTTTCAGTGGCACTCACACTGCCCGGGTCCTGGCCACCGGTCCGGGGGGCTTAGGGTTACCATATTTCTACAAGCAAAAAAGAGGACACGGGGGGGGAGGAGCCCTGCTCTAGCCCCGCCCCTGCCCCACCCCCATCCACTCCCTCCTACTTCCCACCCCGATTGCCCCCCTCAGAACCCCCAACCCCCCGCTCCTTGTCCCCTGACTGACCCCTCCTGGGACCCCTGCCACTAACTGCCCCCTAGGACCCCACCACTTATCTAAGCCCCGCTGCTTCTTGTCCCCTGACTGCCCCCTCCTGAGAATGCCCTACGACCCTACCTGTCCCCTGACTGCCCCGACCCTTATCCACACTCCCACCCCATATTCACACCCCTGCCCCCAGACAGACCCCCGGGGACTCCCATGCCCTATCCAACTGCTCCCTGCCCCCGACAGGACCCCCAGAACTTCTGACCCATCCAACCCCCTCTGCTACCTGCCTGCCTCGACCCTTCTCCACACCCCTGCCCCCTGACAGCCCCCCCAGAACCCCAGACCCATCTAACCCCCCCCGCTCCCTGTCCCTGACTGTCCCAACCCCTCTCCACACCCTTGCCCCCCTGACAGCCCCCCCCCCAAACTCCCGACCCATCCAACCCCCCCTCCCTGTCCCCTGACCAGGGCCAGCTTTAAAGAGCCCAGGAATTTGGCTGCGCTCCGGCCGGCGCTGCTGGGGCCCGAGCCGGGCCGGGGGTGCTGGGGCCAGAGGTGCTGGGGTCCAAGCCGGGCCGGGTCCAGGCAGGGGCCCAAGCCGGGCCCCGAACCGGGCTGGGTCCGGGCTGGGAGTGTTGGGGCCCGAGCTGGGCCGGAGCCGCTGGGGCAGCTGGGTGCCGCTCGGCCAGGGCCGCGCCTCCCCAGAGCTCTCCTCCTTGCGCCCCCTCACCCCCCGCCCCAGCTTACCTGCTGCTGCCTCCCGTTTGCCCCTGCTTCTTTTCAGACTTCCCGCGAAGCTCTGATTGGCGGGAAGCAGGGGAGGGGGAGAAGCAGGGGGCGGAGCGTTCGGGGAAGGGGAGGAGGGGGAAGACAGCTGCGGGGCCCAACAGCATGGTAAGGCTGCAGGGGATGGGGGGAGCCGGGAAGGGGCTTTGGCTGCCCAGCGGCGCTTGGCCTCTGCTTTTCTATCTATAAATAGCCGACCGGGGGGAAATCCCGGACATTTTTAGATTTTTAAAAATCCCCCCCGGACGGCTATTTATAGACCGAAAAGCCGGACATGTCCGGGGAAATCCAGACATATGGTAGCCCTAGGGGGGCTCTGCATTTTAATTTAATTTTAAATGAAACTTCTTAAACATTTTTAAAAAAATGTTATCTACTTTGCATACAACAATAGTTTTGTTATATATTATAGACTTATAGAAAGAGACCTAAAAACGTTAAAATGTAGTAGTGGCACGGGAAACCTTAAATTAGAGTGAATAAATGAAGACTCAGCACACCACTTCTGAAAGGTTGCTGACCCCTGGTCTATAGTTAGCACTGTGTTCTTTATTAAACCCCTTGCATTTAAGACTGATTGTGATTCCAAATATATGCCATTCCCCCTTTGCACTGGCTTCTGGAGAGTCAGGTGTCACTGCAGTTCCTCAGGATTTGCTCCTGCCATTCTCTAGAACAGTGATAGGTGGAGGGAGTCAGCACCCTGCAGGATTAGGCCCTGTTTGATGGTTTTGAGGGCTGTGGAGCAATGGAGGAGATGAAGCACCTTGTGGGCAGCAGCGAAGAAGTCATCATCACTATAGAACTCCAACTGTAGGAAGAAGGGGGTACCTCCCCATCCTACGGCCTGCTGAAATCTTTAGAAACCACTCTTCCAGCTCTGTGCAAGGTAGGGAAAAAAGATCTAGCTTCAGCCTTCAAAAGACAGGCAGCTCATAACACATTTCACTACACACCAAGGGGAAGAAAGGGGGAGGGTACATGCAAGATCATATTGAACCATCTATTCTCAATTGCCAACATTTATAACACTTTGTTCATAGTTAGCACCTTCCATTCATGGAGCCCGAAGCACTTTGGCTCAGCTCCTCAACTGGAAGTTAGGAGCCTAAATAACTTTGAGGATCTGGACCTTTGCCCTCAGTTAAGACTCAAAATGCCCCCAGTGAACATCATTTTACAAGTGGAGAAACTGAGGCAAGGAGTCTCATTAAAAAAAAAAACCTTATGCATGTCCAGCTCACCCAGCAATCACATCATCCTGCCTCTCTGCCTTTCCTTGCCAGTGTTCACCCTCATTACCAATGCTAGCATTTCCACATTGGCTAGAACCTTGCTAACTCATATTAATAACCCAGCAGAATGGGTCTGTTGGAGTGTCCAAGGTCACCTAAAAATCACATCCGCAGGTTGTTTCTTTTTTCTTCTCAACATTGGTTTTTTCTGTTTATGCAGCTGCCTAACAAGTGTCTGCTTTCATCTGGGAACACCCCGTGCACTAAGGAGAATTAAAAGCCAGATAACGCTGCATTGAAAGGGAGGAAAAAAGCTATGCTCTTCAAAAGTGGGCAACGGAAGGAATCTGGCTGCAGCTCAAGGCCAGTCATTTAAAAAGGGAGTCAAACCCATCGTAGCTACAAATCTGTTGCAACGGGACAAGGCTGCGTGCCAGAGAAAGCTGTGGCCTGTGGTAATGGTCGAGATGTTGCTCTGTTAATGCTAAAAGAACAGGAGTACTTGTGGCACCTTAGAGACTAACAACTGTATTGCTAATGCTGGCACACAATGGCAGCTACTGTAGAGGGAAATTCACCCCTGTTGCAGAGGGCCAATACAAGGGCTATGCACCATTTAAGTTCAAGGTCTGCTCCCTGTCAAGCAGTGGAGAGGAGAGGCACTTAGCACCTGCAGGATCAGCCCCTTTTATGGCTTTAAGAACAGGAGTACTTGTGGCACCTTAGAGACTAACAAATTTATTAGAGCATAAGCTTTTGTGGGCTACAGCCCACTTCTTCAGTGGAACAGTAGCATTGTGAAGCTGCAGCCATGGTATGCCTCCTATCACCATGGTCCCCACATTTTTCAGCATTGCACTCCCGCCCTGCGGGGGCAGGCCCAGCCCCCCTGGAACATTCCTCCATTCCCCCTTGGGGGGGGGTACACCCCACAGTTTGTGGACTTCTGTCCTAGCAGCTCCACAAGATCCCAGGTGACAATGTGAGCGAAGGCTGTTGTGGTGTAACTGTAAAAGCTGATTTTGCATTCGCCCTGGGACCCAGATAGTTTGTAAATTAACTCAGCCAACATCACACTCAAGAGGTTGATTGAAACAGAGGAAAGCTGGGAAATTCAGGATGAAGCTGACACTTAGGCTATGTCTACACTTGCAGAGTTTTTGCGCCGTCAGTTTCAACAGGTGATAGTGAATCGGTGAAAGAAAAGCGCTGGTTTGTGTACTCGCTTCCACAGGCATCAGAGAGTGTTTAATCTGCAGCACTTCCATCGCTGATGAGAGCAGTGCCCTGAGGGCAGCTTTCCCACAGTGCAGCTCTCTCCATTTTGCCAATGGGCCTTGTGGGAAGGGGGTGGAGGGTGATCGAGGGGCAGCCTACATTCCTGCACAGCCGCCTCTCCCCAAACACTGATCAGCTCCAGTAGCTCCGCATTGCTCCAAGCAGGGGATTGTCTGCTCCATGGAGCAGGTATTGTCACCTGGCCAGATGATAAGTGAGCACTTGCCAAGAAAACAGGAAGGGGAGTTTCAAAGTTCCTGGGGCTTTACAGAGGGACAGGTGGATGTCTGTTTACCTGACGTCAGAGCAGCAGAGCTGCTGGCCAGAGTGGTCGCCTAGGCACTGTGGGATATCCTGCGGGGGCTAAAGCTCTGTAAACAGGAAGGATGTGTCTTCACTTGCACAGCACCGCAAAAGCATCACCGGTAAGATCTGTACAGCTCTCGTGGAGGTGGTTTTCTTTTTGCGGTGAGCTTCACCGCAAAAAAAGTCATTGGCAAGCGTAGACGCTCCCACGGCTTTTGTTCAAAAAAGGGACTTTTTCTGCTTTAAATGGCAAGCGTAGACATGCCCTTAGTTCTTGTTCATATTGTTGTGCCTTGCTGCTGACACCAAACATGGTATAAAACATCCCCTACAGTCCTGAGATCCTTGTAGAGGACAGAAAAGCTCTGAGGCAGCATGGATAGGCACTGGACTGGGAGTCAGGAAACCTAGGCTCTATCACTATTCTGCTGTATGACCTTGGGTAAGTTACTTTCCCCTCCCTCTGCCATTCCCCCCTTGCACCCAGTGTCTGTCTTGTCTATTTAAACTGTAAGGTCAAGGTCAGAGACTCTCTCTTAACTATGTGTATATTTAGCACAATGGGGCTCCAATTTCAGCTGGGGCTGTAGACACTACTGTAATATAAATAAGTAGTTCAGGGCTGAGTGGCAGCCTATACTCAATTGCTTCTGTCGGTTCTAATTAATTCCCCCCCCCCCCCAGTTTTGAAATGTCTTCCTCTCATTATACAGCTGAGATCCCAAGGGATAAGTTTTGCTGCAAAACTTCAGTCGGATAACTTTTGCTGTCTTGAGTTAAACAGACATGTTCCGAGCCTTGGTACGCAGAACAGAGAATAAGCTTCTGGGGCAGGGGGAGGAGGAACAGAGCACAAGCTTTTAGAGATGACTTGATAACATATTTTAAATCTGGGAGATGATTCCACTGTAATAAATTGGAGTTTAAAGCAAGGCTATCATAGTTCTTAGCATATATTTCCCCTGGAGTTAGTCTAGTATTAATGAGCCAGGGAATGGTGATTTTTAGCTCTCACCTTCACATTCACAAATCATTTTGACAAGACGCTTCCATCAGGGCTTTTTTTATTTCAGAGCAAAGTAACATAACTCAAATTCCAATCTTATTAAACATTCTGTACATTACCATCAAATACCACAGTGTGTTAGCAAAGAAGCTTTTGATAATGTTCCTCCTCAGTTTTCATTTAAGCCTGGGGGAGTAGCAAACAGCTTAGAGTGCAGCAGAAAGCTTGGGAAATGCTGGAGAACTAGCATTAAGAGTCAGGCATCCAGGAAGGCAACTGGCAGAGCAGGAAAAAGCAGAAAGTCAGGAAGCAGAATCAAAAAGAGAATTAAACAAGGCTCAGGGAGCATGTAAGGAAGAGGAGTTTAAAAGAATAGTGAGGAGAGGCCCCAGCAGAAGGGAAGCAGCAGCAGAGACCTAGGGAGCAGTAAAAAACAGTTGGAAAAGCTTAACTGTTTGAATGGGGGCATTTTCCAGTGTACCAGCCACTGAGTACACAGGAAGATTTGTACGTACCTGCTCCAGTGATTAAAGGAACAGCAGAGAAGTCTGGAAAAGATTAAGCAACACATTGAAGAAAGAGAGGGACAATGGAAATGGACAAGCAGGGAGAGGCCCCGACCCCCCAGGAATCATAGCACAAATATTAAATTGATTTTACTTGAGGCACTTCCCTTTGCTTCTTTAGAGAAAACGTACCTCAGTTCCATACGTGCACTATGACATATAAATAGGACCCGATCTTCAATTCCTTGGTGGCTGGAGGATAATGTAGATCTTATGTGATCCCACCAATCATATATCCTCTCTCTAGAGTTAACAGCAATGCAGTGTTTGAGTTCCTTAGCAGATATGTAGAAACATGTTGAAGAACAACTGCCAAAAAAAAAAAAAAAAAAAAAAAAAAAATTCCCTAGGTCCAAAACACATCCTCCTTTTCCAAGCCGTACCACATGGCTGATCAATTCCCAGAGAGCAGGAGAAAGATGGCACAAACAGATGACCCCAGCTGTTTTAGTTAGGAGATGGCGCTACATAGTGTATCTAGGTCAGAACTGCACCTACTGAGGACAAGCGTTGCAATTGAATCCTGACGACTTCAAAACCAAACATATTCATAGAAAGCAAAGCAGATGCTTTGTTCAGGTTACGTATGGGCCAGGTGCCAAGTTTAACAACAACGATGGGTCCTAGCGGCCTAGTAGTTTGAGCATTAAACTGGGACGTGGGAGACCTGGGTTCTAAACCCAGTTCTGTCACTAGTCTGCTGGGTGACCATGGGCAACTAGTGCCTCAGTTTCCCCACCTCTAAAATGGCACGACTGGCCTCCTTTGTAAAGCGCTTTGAGGGCTATGGCTGGAAAGCCTCGCCAGCTGTTGGGAAGGGGCCGTCTCCCTCACCCTGGCTCATGCGATGGATGTTTGTCAGCCTCTCCCGGTGCCACCGGCCACTCTCTGGGAGGTGCCCGAGCAGCACCCGGTACATAGGCAGGGTGCTGCTGCTGCACCAGGCGGGGGTCAGTGTCAGGGCAACAGGGAGCCACCAAGGCCCGATACTGACTGGGGGGGGGTGAACCCCCCAGTTGCCAGTGGGGGCCCAGAGGGCAAGGGCTGCCTGAGGCTGTCCCTCGCTGGCAGAGGCCCCGCCCTCTGGCCCCATGGCTCCACCCCGCAGGGCTGTGGAGGGGCACTGGGCGTGGCTACCTCCGGAGGGAGGAGTGGTTTGTTACCACCCGCGCTCCGCCTCGCCCCCAACCTGACTCACGCAAGATGGCGGCTGCGACTCCTACAGAGGTTGCTCCCGTCGGTCCGCCCTGACGGGCCTCCGTCTCCCTCGCGTCGCCATGTTGGTGAGGGCGGGCGCGGCGCTGCTCGGTCTACCCCGCCGCCCCCCCCTCTGGATAGGTGGGGGCGGAGGGATGAGGCGGCTGAGCGGGGGCGCCCCTCCCCCACCCGCGGCTGTTCGGTGCTTCCCGCTCAGCCGCGCGCTCCTGCGCGTGCAGGGACCCGAGGCGGACACGTTCTTGCAGGGCCTGCTCACTAATGACGTGGCGCGACTGATGTGGGGCGGGGCGGACCGTCCCCCGGAGGGCGGGGTTCCCTCGCCCCCTCCACGCGCTCAGTACACGCATGCGCTCAACGTGCAGGGCCGGTGCCTCTATGATCTCCTCCTCTACAGGTGAGACCAATGCACGCGGGGGAGGGAAGACTTGGGAGAGACCATTGCTAGAGTCAGTACCACTATGTTGCTAATAGGGGAGCAGATGAGTTTGCCAGCTGTGAAGTCAGATATGGATGTGGTGGACCTAATTGTATCACTTGGCCAGATTTGGTGCGTGCAAAGTTAATTTAAGAGCTGATTGAGCAAAACACTTAAGCCCTGGAAATGGGTGTAATTTAAATTAAGCGTGTGTTTAAGTATCTTGCTCATTTGGGGCCTTCTTAAATTATTTGGTGTGAATTTTTTAAAAAGGTCTCTTAAGTCATAAGCCCATTGCAAATGAAAGCAACCTTACAGTAGTAAACTTGCTGGCCTATGCCATGGAGGGAGAGATGCCTTTGTTTCACGTTTACAATGGTGGTTTATTATGAATAACTGTTGGGGAAATATCCTGTTGAAAAATGCTGGTGTTCTTTTAATGTCAACTAGGCATAGCTAATGTTACAGGGCCTGATCTTGCCTTTGTCCATGGTCAACTTTGTGCATTAGTGATGCTGTAATCCAGGGGTAGGCAACCTATGGCCCGCGTGCCGAAGGCGGCACACAAGCTGATTTTCAGTGGCACTCATGCTGCCTGGGTCCTGGCCACCGGTCCGGGCGGCTCTGCATTTTAATTTAATTTTAAATGAAGCTTCTTAAATATTTTAAAAACCTTATTTACTTTACATACAATAGTTTAGTTATATATTATAGACTTATAGAAAGAGACCTTCTAAAAACGTATAAATGTATTACTGGCACGCGAAACCTTAAATTAGAGTGAATAAATGAAGCCTCGGCACACCACTTCTGAAAGGTTGCCGACACCTGCTGTAATCAATGAGACCACTTACAGTGTGCAAAGTCAAGCGCATGTGTAAGTCTTTGCAGGATCAGGGCCATATCAGTCCTACAATATGCATTAGTTTAGCTTTTCTTGTTCATAAAAAAAGGTGGATGAAAGATCTCATCTTTCCCCATTTAAATTAATATGTATCGTTTTGTTCTCCCTTCACTTCTGTTCTTCAGAGGTAATTCCTATCACTACTATTTAAGAATTTTTGTGTATTTCCCATTTCACATACAATAATCCCCCAAGATGTTTCATCCAGTTGATCGTAGTTAAATGTCTTTTTTTAATCTGTAAATAGGGCTGGCACAATGGACTCTTGATTGCTGACTGGAGTCTGTAGGCATTATCACAATGTAAATAAGTAATAATAAGGTGCCCGTTTCTAATGCATCCCTCACTATAGTACTGAAGCACCAAGTCTGAACATGTTCTATGATGATATATGATGAACATATTGGCTTTGATTTTTCCACTGTCTTATGCAGTCATTTACATCTGTGCAAACTTGGTTTAAACTGCTACCAAAGTAGAATGGCAACATTGCACACTCCTTTACATAATTGTAAGCAGTGACAAATGGGGCCCTTGGATATTCTCAGCTCAGTTACTATTACTTAACATTTATATTGTGATGGTGCATAAAAGGCATAGAGCGGTCAGGCCCCATTGTGATAGGCACTGTACAAAAATACACAGTTGCTGCCCATAACAAGTGGATGATGTGAACAAGCAGGCCGGGGTAGGGGAAACAGGATAACTAATATAATAGAATGTGTGCAGTTCTTAGCTATTCAGAAGTAGCGATCACAGGCTTCATCTTCCTAGTTGTTATCAGATTACAGTTTAATCTACGCATAACGTTGAGCAGTTAGTTCAACAGAAAAAAGGCTGTTTAACCCTCTTGTCAACATCATGATGTTCTACCTAGGGAGATGGTGGAGTCTCCTTCCTTGGAGATTTTTAAGGCCCGGCTTGACAAAGCCCTGGCTGGGATGATTTAGTTGGGAATTGGTCCTGCTTTGAGCAGGGGGTTGGACTAGATGACCTCTTGAGGTCCCTTCCAACCCTGATATTCTATGATTCTATGATTATGGAAGACGTAAGTTTTGAGGAGGGACTTCAAGGAGGGCAGTGGTGGATTTAGAGTTAGTGGGGCCCTATGCGCAGCTTCACTTTTGGGGCCACCCCCCCGGGGACCCAGACAAGAAAAGGAATGTTCTCTCTTATCTCCCCGCCCCCCATTTTTCATTCTTTTTTTCTTCATCCTCCTCCTATATTATAAGTAATAGGTAGTAAATGAAAATAAAGTGAGGTACCTTGACTTGGGCAGGGAGTTGCGGTGCAGGAGGAAGTGTGGGGCTCGGGCTCTGGGAGCGAGTTTGGGTGTTGGGTGCGGGCTCTGGGCTGGGGCAGGGGGTTGGGGTGTGGGAGGGATCAGGGGGGCGGCACTTACCTTGGGCAGCGCGGCTGCCAAAGCGACCAGCACACCCCTCTGGCAGCGGCTTCTAGGCGGGGGGGGATCAGGGGATCTCTGCACACCGCTGCCCATAGGCGCCGTCCCCACAGCTTCCATTGGCCGCAGTTCCCAGGCAATGGGAGCTGCGGAGTCGGCGCTCAGGGCTGGATCAATGCGCAGAGACATTCCCCTCCCCCTCCCCCCATCCCCCCCCCCCCCAGGGGCTGCAGGGACATGCCGGCTGCTTCCAGGAGTGGCATGGTATGAAGGGAGGGAGGCAGCATGGGCAGAAGCCACCTTAGCCCTGCTGTGCTGCTGCTGGAACGTCTCTGTGCGCCCCGTAGGGGGAAGGGGGGCAGTGGGTCTCCATGCGCTGCCTGGGGCAGGAGCAGCACGTGGAGCCACCTTTCTTCCCACCAGGGGCAGAAACGTGCCAGCAGCCAGCCGCTTCCGGGAGCGGCGTGAGGCCACTGGCAACGGAATGCAGTCAGCCTGCCTGCCTGAGCCCTGCTGCGCTACCGGCCGGAACTTGGGGGCAGGTTGCTAGATGAGATTTGTCCTGCATTTTGGGAGCCTCCTGTCATTGGGGACCCCGTGCCACTATACTGTTTGTTTCATGGTAAATCCGCTTCTGAAGGAGGGTAAGATGATGGCTTACTGGGACTGGGAGTGTTTTCCCACTTATTGAACGGGGTCAGGCATGGGTAAAAACACATTTGTCAGAGCAGTGGACAATTGGGTGCTCACGACTGGCATCATTGAGCGTGATGGCAGGAGTTGACCTTCCAATAATAGAATAACTTGGATAGGTTTGGTGGGACTTGGTGAATCTAAGTGTAGATTTCCATTCCTTTATAATTTTACAATTTTGTTTGCTTTCTTTGATTTGTTTTGTTTGTTTTAATAGAAAAAAGTATGGTGCAATCATTTCACAGTTGTCCAAAAGGTTGAGTACTGCCCATATCAGCACTAGTAGCACTAGTAAATTCTGCATATCATTGGACTTGGCTCAGGATTAAGATAAAAGACTCTGGTGAAACTACTTCTGTTTCTTTTAACGTTGTATGTGTTACTTTTTCAGGCTTCATGAAAGTCAAGAAGAGGAACCAAATATCCTGCTGGAGTGTGACTATTCAGTGCTGGATTCTGTTCAAAAGCATTTGAAATTGTACAAGATCCGGAGGAAAGTAGACATAACCCCCTGCCTTGATCTCTCGTTATGGGCAGTCATCCCAGAGGAACAGTCTGGAGATGTTTCCAGTACCCTTGAGAAATGTGCAGACAAAACTTTGGTTTTAACTCCTGATCCCAGAGTAGAAGTCATGGGTTGGAGATTAATTACAAACAAAGAGGAAAATCCACTAGAAATTGTCCCTGGAAGTCATATAGGAAATATTAGCGATTATCATAAGCACAGGTACAAACAAGGTAAAGCCGATTTAAGTTTTATACGCAAGTGAATTAGGAAAATGAGGGAGATGTATGTTGCTATGAGAACTCCATACTCAAGATCTAATGCAAGACACTAGAAGAAGTTAAATGCTAAGTATTGGATGTCTGAATGTGTTTGCTGACATGGTAGTAAATACAGCTCTTGTTTAATACTTTTGGACTACATTTGATGTAGTAACTATAACTATATTTTGAATACAGTATCCAGCTGCTGGGTTTTTTAAATACATGTATGGATGTGGGCATGCCTAAAGGATTACTGGTTTCCATATGGTCAGACATTTTTGTGGTTTGAGTCATTTTGATTATTTTTGGAATATTAACTGTGCTTGCTTGTTTGTTTGCCTGTTGCTGTGGGGAAAAAAAAAACGAACATGGCCTGTTTAGTAAAAATGTATGACTGGATTCATAAAGAAATTTACGATCAAAGCGATATGTATTTGCTTTGAGTTGGTAACTAAGATACTGCAGTCTCGTGTGTGGGTTCACCATTGTGCCCATGCAGAGCCCTATTGACTTCCACGGGACTCCAGCCAGGCATCAGATGAAATGAATCACTGGACAGGAAGTTGCATTTAATGTGGGCAAAGGGAGAAAAGTAGTATATATTCTTGGTGCTTCAAGTGGGCTAATTTCTCAAAGCTGAGGAAAATTTCGAGTGAAGTTGATGGGGAGGGCAAATTTAGACAGAAAAATGTGAATGAAGGTTGAGAGTTCTTTAAGAAGAGTTTATTAGATGGCCAAAAAGCCACGATTCCACAATCAAGAAAAAGGACAATTTTGGCTAAAAGCCTATCCTAGTTCAGTGGCAGAGCAAAGACAGTAATTATAAATAAAAAAGCAACATATAACCAAAGGAAAAAGGAGGAATAGATAACTTTTAATTTATATTTATTGTTATGAAGTGCAGATAATAAGGGGAGTTAAAGTCATCAGGGAAGAATCTATGGCTGGCAGGGCTAAGGACAATAAGGAGATTTTACTTAAAATCAAATATATTAGAAACAAAAGAAATCCAAGAAATGGTATAGGCCCATAACTAGGTGGAGATGGTAAATTTATTAATAATGATGCAGAAAAGGCAGAAATGTTCAATAGATATTTTTCTCCTTATTTGGAAAAAAGCAGAATGATGTACTTGCATCATATATGTCTGATGAAGTACTTTCCATTCTATTAGTAACTAAGGAGGATATTAAACATCATCCACTAGATATTAACAGGCCTAGATAACTTGAACTAAAGGGTCCTAAAACAGTTGGATGAGGAGCTCTCTGCCCACTGATGTTAATTTTTAATTAATCTTCGAATGCCAGAGAAATTTCAGAAGACTGGGAGAGTGCTGATGTTGTGCCAGTATTCAAAAAAGCAACAGAGGGTCCTGTGGCACCTTTGAGACTAACAGAAGTATTGGGAGCATAAGCTTTCGTGGGTAAGAACCTCACTTGCATCTGACTTGCATCTGAAGAAGTGAGGTTCTTACCTACGAAAGCTTATGCTCCCAATACTTCTGTTAGTCTCAAAGGTGCCACAGGACCCTCTGTTGCTTTTTACAGATTCAGACTAACACGGCTACCCCTCTGATATTCAAAAAAGGCAAGCAAGATGATCTGAGTAACTATAGGCTGGTTAGCCTGACAAATCCTAGGGAAATGAATGGAGAATCTGAAATGGGATTCAATTGATAAAGAATGAAAGGATAGGAATATAATTAATGCCAGTCAATGTGGTTTTATGAAAAATGGTCTCGTCAAACAAACCTGATTTCATTCTTTGATGAGATTACAAGTGTGGTTGATTTTTGTAAGGTAATTGACTTAGTAATGCATGATATTCTGATTTAGAAAAGTGAGCAGTATACAATGTCAACAAAGCAATAATTAAATGGCTTAAGACCTGGCAAACGAACAGATTTCAAAGTATTTGTCACTGGGAAATCATCACTAAATGGGTTCAGTCCTAGTGGGATTCGTACTAGGTCCAATGTTATTCAACACTTTATCAGTGATCTGAAGTAAATATAAAATCGCTGTGGCCGACACAAGGATTGACAAAGATATATAATAATGAGGACAGGGCAGTCATACTGACTGGATTTGGAGCACTTGGTAAGCTTGGCACATTCAAACAAAATGCATTTTAAAACAGCCAAATGCAAACTCAGACATCGAGAAACAGGGAATGTAGGCCATACTTCCAAAATGGGGGACTGTATCTTGGAAAGCAGTGACTCTAGGGGTTATAGTACACAAGCAAGTAAAATATGAGCTCCCAGTGTGACACTAGCAAAAGGGCTAATGTGATCCTTGGGTATAAGGGAGAATAGTGAGTGAGTAGGAGTGGGGAGGTGATTTTGCCTCTGTATCTGGCATTGGTGAGACCAACGTGGGAATACTGTTGTCCACATATTTAAAAAGATTTTGAAAAACTAGGGAGGCGGTGTAAAAGAGCTACAAACATAATTTGAGAGCTGGAGAAAAATGTCTTCTAGCAAAAGACCCTAGAGCTCAATCTGTTTAGTTTATCGAAAAGACGATGGAGAGGTGACAGGATTATCTTCATGGGGAGGAAATGCTAGGTACGTACTAATGGGCTCTGTAATCTAGTGGAGAAAGGCATAATATGAACTAATGGCTGGAAGCTGAAGCCAGACAAATTCAAATTGAAGATAAGGCACAAACTTAATAGTGAGGAAGGGTGGTTAACCACTGGAACAAACTACCAAGGAAAGTGCTGGATTCTCCATCTCTTGCTGTCTTCATATCAAGACTGGATGCCTCTCTGGAAGATGCACATTAGCCAAACATAAGTTATTGGGAGCAATACAGGGGTAACTGTGTGAAATTTAATAGCCTGTGATATACAGGAGGTCAGACTAGATGATCTATTTCCCTTCTTTTGGCCTTAAACTTTGTAGGGTCTGCCCTTCCAGATCAGATTGCAGGACAGGATCAGAGCCTATCTTAGTTAAACCACAGTTCTAGGTTTAAAAAATAAAGAAGGGGACTTGCGGCCTAATTTTCATAGATACTGAGCACCTGAAACTCCCACTGAAAATCAGTCTACTATTGGGTAATAACAGGAAATACTTCAGTTAAGCTATATTTTTACCTTAAGTATTTAATATATTAGAGTCAGAGCTCCTATAGTACAATGAGTCTATGGTCATAATGAAGATAGGTGCATAGTTTTTAATGGATCCACGCCGAGTATTTCCTTCAATAATCCTTCATCAGAAGTTATTTCTATTATCAAAAAGAATAAAATATTAACGTTTCCATAAAGCTGTTATTAACTAATTGGATGTTTTTTATTTCTCTGTATGCCCTGACTTTTAAGATAAAAAATATAATTGGGCTGATTGCTGAAGCGGTATTTTCATTTGACCATCCTATGTTTATTTCATAGCTTATGACCAAAAATAGCTCTTCATTGACCTTAAAGTCTACTTATGTGATTAAGGTGAGCAGGATATGGCCCTTTGAATTAAATGTATATGGGTTCATTTGGGTCCAGTCCTGCCTGGTTTTGACTGCCCTCCATTTCAGTCGTGTGCTCGTGAATGCTCAAAATGTCAGATCAGGCTCTAATACAGCTTTTCGGTTCATCTTTTAAATCAGCCTTTGCTAGCTCTGCTCAGTTATGACTAGTGATTTCAACGTAGGTCTCCAACCAACATATTGAAAAACCAATAACTTCAAACTATTTCTACTCTTTTTTTTTTTAATTACAGTTTTCTGAGAACAAGATAGATGCTAAAAGTGCTATACATTGTGAGAGCCGGACAAAACTTACCAGTTACTTCTATTTTCCCCCCAGGAATAGCTGAAGGCGTAAAAGACATCCCCCCAGGAGTAGCCTTACCACTGGAATCCAACCTGGCCTACATGAATGGAATCAGCTTTACCAAAGGCTGTTATATTGGACAGGAGTTAACAGCTAGGACCCACCACACGGGTGTCATCCGCAAACGCCTGTTGCCAGTGCAGCTTTCAGCTCCTTTGCTATTGGGAAGCATCCCCGAGGGGGCTGCGATCTTAACTGAATCGGGAAAGTCAGCTGGCAAGTACCGGGCTGGTGGAGATGAACTTGGCATAGCTTTGCTGCGATTAGCCAACATAAATGAGCCACTTCATATCAATTTACCAGGCGACACTAGTGTGAACCTTACTGCATCTATACCTAACTGGTGGCCAAAAACTACCGACAAATAAATGAGGGATCCTCTGCAGCACATCTGCCTTACTTAATAAACTTTGTCTGATAAGCTGGGAAATTCATTCACTCTCATACTCCCTTCCATCATATTTTCCTTTTGTCTTTATTTTTATCTTTTATTTGCAGTACTTGAGCAGGGTGTATTACAGAAGGGAGCTGCGCCAAAAGGCAGAAGGAACCTGATGCATCAGCGAGTCACTGACAAAACAAGGGCTAAAGTGGAGAAACGCATAGGAGAGCAGAGAAATATTCAGCAAAGTCTGTAAAGTTCACCTTGTGGAGTTCCTGCCGCTTGCTTCCCCTTAAGGGAGAGGTGTATGGGGAGGGAGATTAAGGAGACTTGGGCTGTGCTGGGCAACTAGGCTCCATCCCTGAAGATCCTTGACCCAGCCACAGCACTCTTGTGGCCCACGCTCTCCCTCTGTGCCCTGTACCGTACTTCCCTCACTCAAAGAGAGTGAAGACAAGCCGATTATTGCTGGTTGTATCAGTCCCATGGGAATTTGCAAGGTACAGAGATCTCTATACTGACTTCCACTAGCTGGTTAGCTCACCCAAAGCCAAGGTCCCACAGCTATGCAGAGAGGGACTTCCAGGGGCTCTGGGACCATAGAGGAGCCTGTCACAGAGATACTGCTCCCCAGCTGTGTGTCTGGGAGCTTTGCTGAGAGTTTTTGTTTCCTCCCACGACATAGTGGATGGTTACATACAGGGGTGGCTCTAGCTTTTTTGCCGCCCCAAGCACGGCAGGCAGGCTGCCTACAGCGGCATGCCTGCGGGAGGTCCGCCAGTCCCACGGATTTGGCGTACCCGCCGCCGAATTGCTGCCGAATCCGCGGACCTCCTGCAGGCAAGCCACTGAAGGCTGCCTGACTGCCGCCCTTGCAGGAACCGGCAGGGTGCCCCCCGCGGCTTGCTGCCCCAGGCACGCGCTTGGAGCGCTGGTGTCTGGAGCCGCCGCTGGTTACATATAGCTTGAAGAGTCTCTTTGGAGCAGAGGGAGGAGGCTTGGCATGGGTGAGGAATATTAAGGAGTCCAGTGGGGCCATTAAGGAATCCAGCCCCTACTCTATGTGAGAGTGCCCTGTGTTTATTTGGGTGGTGCTGGATCTGGGCCCTGCTGAGTCTGCCCTCCATTGGATAGATCAAAACTTATTCTGAATATAGTGCTGCATATATTGAAATGCTGAAACGGGAGGTGGGAATAGGAATTTTATCACAATGTGTGTCAAATGTTTTTATGTCAGGATTATTTCTGTGGTATTGTAAGGCTTTTTAACAGGAGTGTGCTGCCCATTTCTTTCAATAGCATGTGTTTTTGCTACACTCTGGCCAAAATGTTTACTGTGAATGTTCCTTGCATCAGGCTTTCAGCACCGGTCCTAAATTGCTGATTGATGAGAACTTTTTTTTTGTCATTACTGTTAACTCTCTCTAAAGGAAGAGGAATGGATTGTACTGAGTGTTTGAAATAAGAATTTTGCTTTTAATACTTGACCACATGGGTGAGCAATGTATGCAGATGCTGTGACATCAGTATGCACTCTACTGCTGCAAGGTCAGCAGAGGGAACACAATGATCAATGGTATACCCAGAGCTGCCCTGCCATGGCCAGGATACTGGTAATAAAGGCCTGATCTACGCACTGGTTTTGTGCCAGTATAACTCTTTCATGTCGGGGTGTGATATTTTACTGAAATAGGTACGCCGGTACAACCCCTAGTCTGCACACAATTATACTTGTATATAGATGCCTTCCCCATCCTTTACGGGAATAAACTATATTGATATGAACAACTTTATACCAGTATAACTGGTTTAACTTTGTCGGCAAATGTTGAGATTTTGGTTGGCAGAAATCACACATAAGTGTGAGTATATGCTAGAAATGCTACAGTGGTACAACTACAGCTGTGCCACTGTAGTTGTAGGCACTTGCTTCAGCGACAAAAGGGGTTGTTTTATCGCCGTAGTAAATCCACCTCTCTGAGAGGTGGTAGGAAGGTTTGACAGAAGAATTCTTCCGGTGATCTACACTGGGGCCTCGGTTGGCTTAACTATGTTGCCCAGGGCGTAACATTTTTCACAGTCCTGAGTGATGTAATTGAGCTGACCTAACTTGGTAGTGTTGATGAGGCCTGAGTGTAGACATATGCAAAACGGTGCTGCCAAAAGGAAAATTTTGCCAGTAAAACTTTTGAGTGTAGGTCAGGCCTAAGTTTATCCATGCTGACACTTTAAATATACTAGTATGGTTAACAGTTAAAAGAGTACAACTTTATGTGTAGACAAGCCTAAATAAAGGTTCGAAGAACACATAAATAAAATAGTAGGACCATGTGCCTTGTGATTCTTTAAAAAAAAAAAAAATGCCAAAAACCATCAGGAGGCAGCCAAAACTCCAGGCTGTATGACTGTTCCCACATAATCTCTTCAAAGCCAATGAAGGGACATATCCCCTCCCCAAGGTGAAATTTCCACCCCTTCCCTGCCAACATGAATCTCAGCCCCATAGAGGGCTCTCTCTGGGGGATGGGGGACAGTGCCCTAGATATGCAGGAGGGAGTAACAATCCTGCCTTCTATAAGAAAGTGCTGAGTAGAGCCTGTGCAGTGCCCTATGGATCTGAGGCCTGCTTGCCACCCACACTCCTGTTCTTCCCAGCTGTCTAACTCTTTTGCCCTTAACTAGGGCGTTTCGCCAGGCCCTCACTTTCCTCACTGCTTCACTACTGCCCCCATCCTCCAACGGCTTCATGTGGCCCACAAATAAGGCCTTGCTGCTGGCTCTTAGCGGGGGTTTCTCTAACCATCTGACTTCCTGGGTGCTCAAACCTGCACCCAATAATTTGGGGCCCCTTTGGCTACTTTTCCCATCTTTGCACTTCCCCCCCACCCCCGCCGGCCTCCTCTTCCTCACCCCCCTCTAACCCTAAACTAATTTATAGAAGCTGTGTGTGTTTTTTTAAAATCAATCAATCAATGTGAACTCAGAAGCGAGGTGTGTGGAAGAGGAGTGAGGGGGATGAATGAGTAGGGCCCTGATTGGGTCTGGAAGGGGCCCAAGATGATGAACTACCCCAGTTTAATATTTGTTTGAAATAACCGTTGTCCAAAGGGCATTTTGTCGTTGCCTTGCTGTAGCCATTACTGTGAAGTGAAATGTATATGAAGAATGCTCATATTCATTAAAACTCCTCAGGCTTGCTGTAAAAGGAATCTGTGGAATTACTCATTAAAAGTTAGCTTTGTCAATGATTTAATATTGGTGCTTCTGTGTGATTGGCCTGTAGGTTAGGTGGAGTTGGCATAGACAAAGGTCTTTTATTTGTCAGTGATAGTAGTACGTTAGTTTGGCAGATGTGCTTGTCTTCACAGAAGGGGTCTGCCCTTATGCCCACTGTAGTCAATATGGTCTTAGCCCATTCTGGATCAATGTCAAGATGTTAAATTAAGCATCCTCTAACTACCAGAACGTGAAGTTAAAAGATGAACTGGAAGGCTTGTTACCTGTCAAGACGGAGTTCACTTTTTGCCATTTCTCCTGCAATGGATGATATCATTAATACCTTAAAGAGCAAGAAGGTGCACAAGAAGGGTTGTTTTAGGTGGTCAGTAAAGCAGTTCCTTGTGCTTTTTATATAAATCTCCATGTGCCGTTTGGGATCATCATTTTTCTTCATTTAAAAAAAAACCCCACAGTTTTTCTTTAAAGATTACCTGTCACTATTGGACAGGAGCAGGGGGTAGCTGCAATCTTTTGGCCACTGTTGTGCCTCCCTCCTTAATGCCAGTACAACTACCTATGTTTTAACTAGCACTGATCTTGAAGACTTGTCCTAATAACAGTGTACGATCAGTGCCAAGTTTGTCTGACAGTCATCGTTCTGATGCTACAAAACTAAACTGCCTTTGGGATATAAGAAAACTGATAAAGTATCATAGAAATGTAGGACTGCAAGAGACCTCAATAACTCATCTAGTCCAGTCCCTTGCACTGAGACCATCCCTGATAGGTGTTTGTCTAACCTGTTCTTAAAATCCTCCAAGAAATAATATCACACGTGTTAAATATTTAAAAATAAAAGCATCTATTAAGGCACAAGAGGAATTGGAACTATAAAAGATAAAAGGAATCCTTTTTAATTACAGCAATTGTCCCAGTATTCTTCAGTTACATATAGGATTGAAAATCTAATGATCATTGTGAAATAAGTTACCTTTTTGTTGTTGTTGTTTTTCATAAAATGTTTATTGGCAGCTCCCATTTGAAGTGTTCCATCCAAGCTTTTCTAAACTCAACCCAAGTGTTAATCTTGATGAGGGTACTGTAGTGCAGAAGTACTCCAAGTTGCCCAAGGTAACAAAAGTCCAATTTAGCCTGTTACATAAAATTGTTTATAAAGTCAGCAAAAGTTAGACACTGTTTTTTAGGGTTAAATTTTAAAAAAAGTTGATGCAGCTTGAAATGAAAGAACTGGCTACTTTCTTCTTTACCTATTAAAGTGAGAGATCAAACCGACAGTTAATTTCCAAACTTGGTCAAATAAACTTAGTCAAATAATAATCACTCTATTATTTTTGCTGAAATTCTTGTAATGAAATCCATCAATATGACATTTAAGTGATGCTTGGCTACTTACCCCCGAAGGAAAAAAATGAAAAAAGGCCTATTTTCATTTTTTTGGGGCAAGGATATTTTCGTGTGATTGAAGAATTGTTTGGCTATGGTATTGACATAGGAATGAGTCCCTGAAGAGTCTTTTTAGATTATGTAAGTTTCCTCAGTATCAGTCAGTTCTTAGGTTGCTTATAGAGCTTTTTGTTTTGTTTTTAAGCTTGAACTAGAAATTAATCTGTAGTGCTTTAGACTTTCTGGATTCTCTGAATGTGACGAGACAATGTGTAGAAAACGCTTATGCTGGTTTGTCAAGAAAAGCTTTTCCATCTGCCACCAATTGCGCAAGCTCTTCTCAGAATATTTATACTGTACTACTGTACATGCAGCATGAATAAACACTGTCTCTTCTTTTCATGGGAGCTGTATCTATTATTTCAGCTACATACACACATTTCTTAGTATGTGAAAGGCTTTTATATTACCTCTTAATATGTGAAAGGCTTTTATATTACCAAGGGCTGGAGATATAATTATATATATATAATTTTTAATAAACACGGATCACAATTTTCAAATGTGGATGCCTAAAGTTAGACGCCTAAACACATAATATAGGCAACTAACTGAAAATGGCTGGATTGTCAGAGGTGTTAAGCAATGCCCATTGGTATCAAAGGGAGCTGTGTGTGTTCAGCACTTCTGAAAATCAAACCACTTTAGTTAGATGCTTATGCATGCACTTAAGCACTTCCAATTAGGCATCAAAGTTAGGAAAAAATGGCTTTGCTTGTTATGAGGTTGCATTGAAATATACCTTCCAGGTGGTAAATAATAGAGTAAATCTAATTAATCTTAAAATAAGTTACTAGACTGATTCAAATGAAATAGATACATCTATTATTTTATGGAGACATGATATATAATTTAATTAAATTTAACTTGAACTGGTCAAAAAATGGAAAATAACCAGTGGACTTCTTTTTCCTTCCACTGTTTTTCACATGAACTAAAATGTTTGATGTTTTCTCACTAGGTCTTTCAATGACTAATCTCAGCAAAAATTAAGAAAAACAACCACTACAGAGAGAAAAACACATCACTGCAAGCACACTGCCACTAAAACACATTATTAAATGCAGGGCTGATAGGACCACCTATTATTAAAATTGATCAACATTTTCCATTATAAGACTCAGTTTTTTATAACTTTGGCAAACTTTAACTGTCTGGGCTGAAATTTTCCACGCCAGGTTTCTGTGGCCAGTGGTATGGACTACATGTTTTGGGGAAATTTCAGCCAAAACAATTAATCCGTTTCTGAGAATGATGCTAGGGGAAAAATACATTGTTTTGCCTGCTAAAATCTAGCACCTCCATGGGGAAAAAAGATAACAAAGGCTCTACTGGGATAGTGCTTTGGGTCTCCTACAGATTGCCCCCAGGATCCAATTTGGATATGTGATAGAGATCTCTACTATTTTAAAGAAGTAAATGCTACTGGGAATTGAGTGATTATGGGAGACTTTAATTTCCCAGATATAGTTTGGAGGACTAGTGCTACTAATAATGGTCGGGCCCAGATATTCCTCAATGTGATAGTCAACAGAGTTATTCACAAAACAATCACCGAACCAACAAGAGGTGATGCCATTTTAGATTTAATATTGGTAAGTAGCAAGGACCTCATAGAAAAACTGGTCGTAGAAGACAACCTTAGGGTTGGTCTACACTTAGTCCGGACTTCGGACTAAGGTACGCAAATTCAGCTACGTTAATAACGTAGCTGAATTCGAAGTACCTTAGTCCGGACTTACCGCGGTCCAGACGCGGCCGGAAGTCTCCCCCCGTCGACGCCGCGTACTCCTCTCGGCGAGCTGGAGTACCGGCGTCGATTGTGAGCACTTCCGGGATCGATCCGGGATCGATTTATCGCGTCTTATCCAGACGCGATAAATCGATCCCAGAACATCGATGGCGTGCCTCCGGACCAGCCGGTAAGTGTAGACTAGGCCTTAGTTAGAGTGATTATGAGTTAATTCAGTTTAACTTAAATGGAAGGATAAACAAACATAGGTTGGTAACTAGAGTCCTGAATTTCAAAAGGGTAAACTTTTAGAAAATTAAGGAAATTAGTTAGGGAAGTGGAGTGGACTAATGTGGAGGAGGCTTGGAATTGCTTTAAGTCAAAGTTGCAGAAACTTGCAACCCAAGAAAGGAGAAAAAATTGTAGAGAAGGGTTGCAGATGAAATTGCATGAACAACCATCTCAAATAGTTAATTAAGAAAAAATAGAAAGCCTACAAGGAATGGAAGAAGGGATGGATCAGCAAGGAAAGCTACCATTTAAAGGTCAGAAAGTGTGTGTGTGTGTAGAGGGGGGATGAGAACTCTCAAAAGCCAAGCAGAGTTGGACCTTGTACAGGAAATTAAATAGTAAAAGGGTCTTTAGCCATATTAAGAAAACTAGGAAAGAAGAAGTGGGACCGCTAAACACTGAGGATGGTGTGGAGATTTAAAATAATCTAGGTATAGTCCAACACCTAAGTGAATATTTTGCCTCCGTTTTTAACAGGGTAATGAAGAACTTGGGGGCAGTGGCAGGGTGGCTAATGAAAGAAGGAGGTGGAAGCCAAACTCAAATATTTTAGTGAGACCAAATTGCAGGACCCTGATAATCTCCCTCCAAGAATATTAAAGGAACTGGCACATGAAATTGCAAGCCCAATAGCAAGGATTTTTAATGAATCTCTAAACTCAGGGGTTCTACTCTATGACTTGAGAATTGCAAATACAGTACCCATATTTAAGAAAGGGAAAAAAGTGAACTACTGGCCAGTTAGTTTGACCTCAACTGTATTGCACCTTCAATCTTTGCACTGAGTGACCCGGAATGTAAGGGTAAGTCTGGCGGGTGGGATGTGGGTGGAACATGCCTCCAAGGGTTTGACTGCTTTTGATTTAGAAACACAAAAAGCCAAGTAATTTTTCTACAGTAAGCAGGTGAGTGCAGCATCACCCCAGCCTGCAGGTCCAGGCCGCTGCCCTGAACCTGGCCCCACTGCAGCCAGTTAGTGCAGACACTGACAGTGGCTTTCACATGCACACACTTGGCTGCTGAGAATGAGCCTCCAACTTCTCATTTCATACCAGGAGTTGGGCACAGAGCTGGCTGAGGAAACAAGGGCATTGCCCAGGTCCTGCTCTTGGCTCCCAAAGTAACTCCTGGTGTGGGCATATTGCTCCTACCCTTCCCAACCCAGAAATGGTTTGCTCCAACTCCCCCACACTCTCTTCTAATCCTGAAATGGTTTGCCCCAACCCCCTCCCAATCTCTTTTTTAACCCTGAAATGCATCATCCCCCGCCCTGCCTCACCCCCTCCTTCTGACCGAAATGGTTTACCCTCACTTCCCTCCCACTCTTCCTGAAATGCTTTGCCCCCCGCCCCCATGCTCCCTCCCAGACCCCTCACACTGCCCCTTCTAACCCTGACATGGTTTGCCCCAACCCCCTCTTTTCCTTCCCAGCCCTGAAATGGTTTGCCCTCAATCCCCCTCTGTTCTCCCTTCTAACTCTGAAATGGTTCGTCCCAGGCCCCTCACACTGCGCCCCTTTTAACTCTGAAATGGCTTGCCCCAAATTACCCTTTTAACCCTGGAATCGTTTGCCCACTCTCCCCTCTAACCCTGAAATGGTTTGCTCCCAATCTCCCCCCTTCCCGTTCTCCTTTCTAACTCTGAAATGGTTCGTCCCAGGCCCCTCACACTGCGCCCCTTTTAACCCTGAAATGGCTTGCCCCAAGTTACCCGTTTAACCCTGGAATCGTTTGCCTACTCTCCCGTCTAACCCTGAAATGGTTTGCCCTAACGTTCTTCCTTCCCACCCCTGACGTGATTTGCACGTAACCCCCCCCCTCCCCCAGTGCCCACACGCTCTCTTCTGATGTGGCTCCCCCGTTTTCTAAGCGTGAAATGGTTCGTCGATGGTCCCTCACACGGCCTTAAGTTCTAACCCTGTTTGTCTCAGGCCCCGCCCCCTACAATAATTTCTCCCAGCGACCTATCCCACTCTCACGCCCCCCTCCCCATTGGTTGTCAAGGCGGTTTCCCTTCCCCTCCCGCGCGCCCTTCATCCCGCTCTGCTCGCAGATTGGGCGACCGGAGGGTGGGAAAGCGCGCGCGCTGAGAGAGGGGAGAGAAAGCGCGCGCGCGCGGACGGGAGGAGGGGGACCGTTGGCTGCTCCGCCCACGCGCCTGGCTCCCGCCTCGCCTCGCGCCCGGGGCGGGGGGCAGCCGCTCACCTGTCAGTGGGGGAAGTGGGCTCGGCGGGCGCCACCACCTCGCGCCCGGGCGAAGGGGTGGAGACTGGGGTGGTGGTGGTGGTGGAAGATGGTGGCTACTAGCGCCGAGCCGCTGGCTCCCCTCTGCGCGAGGGCCTCGTGGCCGGAGGTGAGGCCAAGCCCCACTCGCCCCCTCCCCCGGGTAGGGATCGGACCGGAGCCTCTCGCCGAGGCTGTGCCCGGTGGGCGGAGCTAGGAGGTCGCTTCGTCCGTCCCCCCATTTGGTTGGGGGCGGGGGGAGTGTGCCCTGCTTGTCTAGGGGGGCAATTCTGCCTGGGGGGGTGCTCCCCTCCCCCTCCGTACTAGTCCTCCTTCCCCCTCGAGGGCAGGGGGGCGGATGCGCCTTGCTGCTCTGTTGGGGGTGCCCCCCTCGCCTCAAATATTGGGGCAGGTGTGACAGGCCCCCCACATCTCTGGCAGTGGGGGGCTGGGCTGCTCCCTTCCCTGTGCCTGTTGGGCAGTGACCCCCCCCACACACACACACACACTCCCTGCCCTGCTCCTAGGGGGTCCTCTCAGGGCTCTCTAAGTGCCCCCCACTCTGGTACCTACCTGCTGATGGGGCAGGCTGCAGCCGCACGGGCCTGACCCCTCCAACAGCACTGGCGGCGGCAACGGGTAACCCACTTTTCTGCCTGCTGCTTGGGGTCTTGCCAGTCATCCACCCTCCCTGCTACCGCTGCCCTCGTGCCCCCTAGATCGTGTTCAAACCTTCCCGCCACAGTGCTTAAAGGGTTTCTTGGGAGTGGTGTTTGCAGACCTGGAAAGCAATTAAAAATCAAGCCGGGTCACTTTAATCACTTCCCGAAGCTGTTGCTCCCAGAGTATGACACTCTCCCCTCCCAGGCTTTTTTCAGACCACTTTAAGCACTGTACAAGGGTGACTGTTGATGTATCTTCCCTTCTTATTGAAAGTGTAATTGGGGGAAGTTATCTATTGCCACAAGTTTTAAAGTGTCCTTCAGATCATGTTTATCTTATAGACTTCTGCTGGCCTAGCTCCGTTCATCTGGGATAGGGTATGGTCCCTGACTAAGAGCATGGCTACACTTGCAGATGCAGAGCGCTTTGAGTTAAACCAGCCTTCGTAGAGCGCAGTAGGGAAAGCGCTGCAATCTGTCCACACTGACAGCTGCAAGCGCACTGGCGTGGCCACATTGGCAGCTCTTGCAACGGCCACAGAGAGCAGTGCATTGTGGTAGCTATCCCAGCATGCAAGTGGCTGCAACATGCTTTTCAAATGAGGGGGGTGAGGTGGAGTGTGACAGGGAGTGTGTTGTGTGTATATGGGGGAAGAGAGAGTGTGTTTTGGGGGCTGAGAGCATATCAGCATGCCGTCTTGTAAGTTCAGACAGCAACAGACATACACCCGCCTCTCTCTCTCTCACACACAGCATTCCACAGTAAGGGTGCTTTGCCTTGGAGCAGATAAGCAGCTGGCTGTCAGAAATGGAGCTTTCAAAGAGGATATGTGCCTTCCTGCAGTGATTCCAAAACAATGACAAGAGTGGCCACTTGACTTAAGGGGATTATGGGACATTTCTGGAGGCTGATCAGAGCGCAGTAATGCAACACCTCGTTCACACTGATGCCCCGGGCGTTTCAGCCAATGCGCACCAAGTGTTAATCTTCTCGCCGAGGTGGAATACCAGGAGCGCTCTAGCCCTGGAGTCAGAGTGCTCTACGTTCCTTGCCAGTGTGGACGGGTAGTGAGCTAGGGGGCCGGGGCTGCTTTAATGTGCTCTAACTTGCAAGTGTAGCCAAGCCCTAACATAGCTGTGCTGGCAGATGCAATTATACTGGCCCAAAAGTGCAGTTTTATTGCTATAGCTTGTTTTCCTCAGGGAAGCAAAGGGTGGAATAAGCTGTGCCAGTAAAAGTGAAGTGTTGCCTGTATAAGTTAAGAGCACTTTGCTGGTATAGTATATCACTATTTCTATACAGGTGAAGTGCTCCTACTGTAGAAATTGACTTAGTGGTGGTTGGACAGCCTAGACTCTGAATTATTTCTAAAATCACTAGGGTGTGGATAAATATTAAAATCTATTTCATGAAGAACTGATGTTAACAATTCAAGGATGTTATGCAGTTTTGAGGACAAGAGGATACCTTAGTGCTTTTTATTGATATTGCAAAACAGTATAAATGACAGTTGTGACTTGTTCTTATATGGTAAATTATATATATTTATATGTGAAAATGAAGAAACATCTTCCTTTCCCCATCTCTATAATACATATTCCTGCCAGAAATTTGTTAAGAGATTATAGGGAGAAGTGAAAGAATGTGAGAGGTGGTGGGCTACAGAAAATAGTGACATTTCTGAACAGAGGGATGTCAGAGGACAGTTGTGAAGTAAACAAGTACAAAAGCTTGAACTACAGTATAAGGAGGCAGGAGTCATTTGTGCTGAAATTTCAGATGTTAAGAGAATGCGGAGGGGAATAAAATAGCTTTTACTGAACCTGAAATAAAAATTAAATGCATTTTATCCTTCACATTCAGTTTTGAAATATTGCAATAGAAAAAGGAAGGCTGTTCTCATTCTGTTATCTCTAATGATGAAAAAAGCAAGGAAAATCTAAGGATCGCTGGTAATACTTAAAGCCTGTCTACACATAGCTTTTGTACCGATTCAGTTGAATCCACAATAGGGAGCTGTACTGATTGAGTACAATATGATCACTCTTCTACTGGTATAACTGCATGTATAGTAGGTGGTTGAGTATCAGAGGGGTAGCCGTGTTAGTCTGTATCCACAAAAACAACGAGGAGTCCGGTGGCACCTTAAAGACAGATTTATTTGGGCATAAGCTTTCCTGGGTAAAAACCCATTTCAGATGCATGGAGAAGAAATGCATCTGAAGAAGTGGGTTTTTACCCACGAAAGCTTATGCCCAAATAAATCTGTCTTTAAGGTGCCACCAGACTCCTCATTATTTAGGTGGTTTAATCGATTTAACTGAATACGTTTTTTCCCCTGATTTAAATTGGTACAAAAGCTGCTAGACAAGCATTTTCAGATATTTGTAGATATTTCAATATTTCGGTCAACCGTTACTGTTCAGCTAAAGCATTTGTAAGTCTTGAGCCAACTAACTTGCTAGAAAGGATTATGAGTGGAGGCTTGCATTCTATAAAACCTACTATATATAGAATGTGGGAGTGTGGTTTGTTCTCTGCTGTTCAAGATATCTTTAGCATCAGGCATGCATTTTTTTTTCTTCCCTATGGTCTTAGTGGAGTAGAACTAGCTGGCATATCTTGACTGATTTTTTTCACAGCTATGTTTACTTACTTGTGCAGAGCTACAGGGGACTTTGCATACTGTTTTGGGATGGGGAGTGTCTGTGTGTTATTAATAAATCTAGTATCCACTCTTAAAAAAACAGACTCTGGAATACACTCCCCACCCGTTCATAATAATTTAAAGTTTATCACATTTTTAGTGTCAACTACAGTGTCTCAAACTTCATTTTGATGGCTCTGTCAGCTTCAAGTTTTGATTTTGTTTTTACATAAGTTGTAAGCCTTCAGAACAGGGACTGTGTATTTTCTTATATTTCTGTGAAGTGCTATTCTCAAACCTATGATGCAGTGGAAATTATGACATTTGAATGAATAGATTTTTTAGTAGATTAATGTTTTGGTCTTTTGTCACCCCCTTCCCTGCCAGGGGTCAAACAGGTATGAAATTCTGCTGTCAAACTTTATTTGTAGCCATCAGCAGTCATGTTTGCACCAGTTATGTTAATGCTTGTTTTTTTAGTATCTATATAAGTGCTATATAGACTGGCTTCAAGCATTTGCAGAACTGTGCCTTGAATTAATAAAATGTGTTTTAATACATCCAAATGTAAATGTATACATCTAGGAATAAAAAAATGTAGGCCCTAATTAGAGAACGGGGGACGGAGACTCTGAAAAAGAGTTTGGGGTCATGATGGATAATCATAGAATATCAGGGTTGGAAGGGACCTCAGGAGGTCATCTAGTCCAACCTCCAGACAGATTTTTGTCCCAGATCCCTAAATGGCCCCCTCAAGGATTGAACTCACAACTCTGGGTTTAGCAGGCCAATGCTCAAACCACTGAGTGGAATGTGAGTGCCTACTGTAATACCATGGTCAAAAGGGCTAATGTGATCCTTGGATGTGTAAATGGGAATCATGACAAGGAGTAGTGAGGTTATATTACCTCAATATTTGGCGCTTGTCTGCCTGCCACGTGCAGGTGTCAACTCAAAAAAGATGTTGATAAATTGGAGAGGGTTCAGAGAAGAGCCACCAAAATAATTAAAAGATTGGAAAAAATGCTGTATAATGATAGACTCCAGGAACTCAGTCTGTTTAGTTGAACAAAGAGAAGATTAAGGAGTGACTTAAATCACAGTCTATAAGTGCCTACATGGGGAACAGAAATTTGATCATGGACAATCTAGTAGACAAAAGTATAACAAGAGCCAAAGGCTGGAAGTTGAACCTGGACAAATTTAGACTGGAATTAGGGCTCCTAAGAGCTACAGTAATACACAGTAAATAATGAATAGGGTGCAGTTTTTTTCATAGTAAGGCTAATAAGCCACTGGAACAACTTACCAAGAGCTGTGGTGGATTCTCCATCAGTAGCAATATTTAAATCACAATTGGATGTTTTTTTCCTAAAATGTAAGCTCTAGTTCAAACAGGAATTAATTCAGGGAAGTCATAAGGCCTGTATTATACAGGCAGTAAGACTAGTAATCACAATGGTTCTTTTTGGCCTGACAATCTATGAATTCTTGGTCAGACCATGGGTTCAGGGCACAAAGCTGGAAACACTCAAGTGTGATCTACACTAGTGCTTATATTGGTGCAGATGCACTATTGCTGAAAAATGGCATCACACTTGTTAGTGTAGATGCTGCCAAAGTTTGTTATTAAGAACAGAAATTATCTATTGCCTCCTGGACTGCAAACCGTACATAGAAAATAACATGCTAATTCAGCATCAAGTTGCCATATGTAGTGGAGTGTTTGGTATGGTGTGCAATTGTGAAAAGTCAACCAACCCCTTCAGCTTCTAACTTAAGAACTGCCATACTGGGTCAGACCATGGTCCATCGTGCCCAGTATCCTGTCTTCGACATTGGCCCATACTCCTGTCTTCCACTCTTGGCTTCTGGTAGTCAGAGGTATAGGGTCACCCTGAGCATGGGGTTGCGTCCTTGACCATCTTGGCTAATTGAGGGATGGATCACTTGATAATTATCTGTTCTGTTCATTTCCTCTGAAGCACCTGGCATTGGCCACTGTTGGAAGACAAGATACTGGACTAGACAGACCTTTGATTTGACCCAGTATGGCCGTTCTTAGGTCCATCAATGGCTATTATAAGAACAGATCTTTCATGAACTTATCCAGTTCTTTTTTTGAATCTTGTTGTACTTTTGGCTATCACATCATCCCTTGGCAATGAGTTCCACAGGTTGGTTGTGTGAAAAAGTACTTCCTCTTATTTGTATTAAACCTGCTGCCTATTCATTTAATTGGTTGACCCCGGGTTATGTTTTGTGGGTAAATAACACTTCTCTATCCACTTTTTCCGTTCATGATTTTATAGATCTCTATCATATTCCCCCCCTTAGTTATCCCTTTTCTAAGCTGAACACCCCAATCTTTTTAGTCACTCCTCATATGGAAGCTGTTCCATATACCCTTGATCATGTTTTTGCCCTTCTGTTAACCTTTTCCAGTTCCACAATATCCTTTTTGAGATGGGGCAACTAGAACTGGACAGTATTCAGGGTATAGGCACACCGTGGATTTATACATTGGCATTAAGATGTTTTCTGTCCCATCCCTAGTAGTTCCTAACATTGTTGCCTTTTTGACCACTGCTGTGCATTGGGCATATGTTTTCAGAGAACTATCCATACAACTCCAACACCCTCCCGCCCCCCTCCCCCCTTAAGGGGTAACAGCTTATTTAGTACCCATCATTATATATATGTATAATTGGGATTATTTTTTCTGATGTGCATTTCTTTGCACTTATCAACACTGAATTTCATCTGCCATGTTGTTGCCACTCAGTCACCCAGTTTTGTGAGATGCTGCTAATTCTTGACAGTCTGCTTTGGATTTAACTATCTTGATAATTTTTTATTGTCTGGAAACATTGCCACTTCACTGTTCACCCCCTTTTCCAGATCATTAATGAATATGTTGAACAGTACAGGTCCCACAGATCCTTGTGGGACCCCATTGTTCACCTCTCTGCATTGTGAAAATGGACCATTTATTCCTACCCTTTGTTTCCAGTCTTTCAACCAGTTACTGATCCATGAGATGGCCTTCCCACTTATCCAGTGGCTACTTAGTTTCCTTAAGAGCCTTTGGTGAGGGACCTTGTCAAAGGCTTTCTGAAAATCCAAGTACATTATGTTGGGTGAGGGATAGTTCAGTGGTTTGAACATTGGCCTGCTAAACCCAGCGTTGTGAGTTCAATTCTTCAGGGGGTCATTTAGGGATCTGTGACAAAAATCTGTCTGGGGGTTGGTCCTGCTTTAGCAGGGGATTGGACTAGATGACCTTCTGAGGTCCCTTCCAACCCTGGTATTCTATGACTGGATCACCCGTATCCCCATGCTTGTTGACTCCCTCAAAGAATTCTAGTAGATTGGTGAAGCATAACTTCCCTTTACAAAAGCTGTGTTGACTTTTCCCCAATAAATCATGTTTATTTAGGTGTCTGAAAATTCTGCACTTTACTATAGTTTCTACCAGTTTGCTCAGTACTGAAGTTAGGCTCACTGGACTGTAATTGTCAGGATCTCCTCTCAAGTTATTTTTAAAAATTGGTATTATATTAGCTAACCTCCCAGTCATCTGGTACAGAGACTGATTTTAGTGATAGATTACATACAATAGTTAGTAGTTCTGCAATTTCATATTTGAGTTCCTCCAGAATTCTTGGGTGAATGCCATCTGGTGTTGGTGACTTATTACTGTTAACAGGTTTCAGTGGTAGCCGTGTTAGTCTGTATAGCAAAAAAAATGAGGAGTCCTTGTGGCACCATAGGAAACATAATATTCAAAAACCAATAGGAGAACACTTCAGTCTCTCTGGTCACTCAATAACAGACCTCAAAGTGGCAATTCTTCAACAAAAAAACTTCAAAAACAGACTCCAACGTGAAGCTGCAGAACTGGAATTAATTTGCAAACTAGATATCATCAGATTAGGCCTGAATAAAGACTGGGAGTGGTTGGGTCATGTATTTATACCTGCTCCTGTATCTTTAACTTCATACATCTGATGAAGTGGGTTCTAGCCCATGAAAGCTTATGCCAAAATAAATTTGTTCATCTCTAAGGTGCCACAAGGACTCCTCGTTTTTTTTGCTATTACTGTTAAGTTTATCAATTTGTTGGAAAACCTCTTCTATAGAGGCAACAATTTGGGATAGTATTTGGAATAGCTGATTTGTCACCCAAAACCTAGCTCTGATGAAGGTATCTCCCTCACATCCTCTTCAGTGATGACCAATGCAAATAATTAATTTAGTTTCTCTACGATGGTCTTGTCTTCTCAAGTACTCCTTTAACACCTTTGTCATCCAGTGGCCCCGTTGCTTGTTTGTCAGGCTTCGTGCTTCTGTACTTGAAAAAAAAAATTACTGTTAGTTTTTTACGTCTTTAGCAAGTTGCTTCTCCAATGTTTTCATGGCCTGCCTTATTATACTTTTACGTTTTAGTTGCCAGAATGAGTGATCCTCCTTCCTATTTTCCTCATTAGGATTTGACTTCCAAATTTTAAAGGATGCCTTTTTGCTTCTAATGGCCTACATTATTCTGCTGTTTAGCCCTGGTGGCATTCTTTTGGTCCTCATACTGTCTTTTTTTTTATTTGGGGTATACATTTAATCTGGGACCCCTATTATGGTTTTTTAAAGTATTCGCCATGCTGCTTGCAGGCATTTTACTCTTCTGACCACTCTTTTTAATTTCAATCTAACTAGCATCCTCATTCTTTTGTAGTTCCTCTTTCTAAAGTTAAATGTTACTGTGATACGGGGTGTCTTTTAGTGTTTTCTGCCTTACAAGGCTGCTACCTTTAATTACATTATGGTTGCTATTAATGCGTGGTTCAGCTATAGTTAACCTCTTGGACCAGATCCTGTGCTCAACTGAGGCCTAAATCAAGAATTGCCTCTCTCCTTGTGGGTTCAATGACCAGGAGCTCCAAGAAGCAGTCACTCATAGTGTCTGGAAGTTTTATTGCTGCATCACGCCTGAGGTGACATTTACCTCGTCGGTATGAGAACAGTTGAAATCAGGGCCGGCTCTGGCTTTTTTGCCGCCCTAGGCGAAAAAGCCACCTGCCGCCCCCCCCCGCATGGCAGGGGAGGGCGCCGAGCCCGGCCGCGGGCCCGCAATCCCCGACCAGGCCGAAACACCGGGGGGAGGGCTGCGAGCCCACCGCGGCTCCACTCTCCCCGGCGGCCAGAGCGCCGGGAGCAGGGGGCGAGCCCGGCCAGGGCTCTCTGCAGCAGCCATAGCGCCGGGGGGAGAGCGGAGAGCCCGGCCGGTGCTCTCCGCGGCGGCCAGAGCGCCGGGAGCAGGGTGGAGAGCCCGGCCGGGGCTCTCCACGGTGGCCAGAGCGCCGGGAGCAAGGCGGAGAGCCCGGCCAGGGCTCTCCGCTCTCCCCGGCAGCCAGAGCGCCGGGAGGAGGGCGGAGAGCCCGCGGTGGCCAGAGCGCTGGGGGGAGGGCGGCGAGCCCGCTGCGGCTCTCCGCTCTCCCTGACCGACCGGAGCGCCGGGGGGAGGGTGGCGAGCCCGTTCTGGCTCCGCTCTCCCCGGCGCCCGGAGCACCGCGGGGAGAGCGGCGAGCCCAGTCACGGCCCCGCTCTCGGGCCGGAGTGCCCCACCGCGCCGCCCCCCTCCAGGCGCCGCCCCAACCACATGCTTGGTGGGCTGGTGCCTGGAGCCGGCCCTGGTTGAAATCACCCATTGTGTTCTCTAGTTTTTATAGCCTCTCTAACCTCCCTTAGCATTTCAGTCACTGTCACCATCCTGGTCAGGTGGTCAGTAGTATATTCCTACTGCTATGCTCTTATTATTCAAGCATGGAATTTCTATCCATAGAGATTCTATGGTACAGTTTGAATCATTTAACATTTTTACATTATTTGACTCTATACTTTTTTAACATAGTGCCACTGTCCCACCCAGTCATTCCTATATATTTTGTCCTCTGGTATTACCGTATCCCACTGATTTTTCTCATTCCACTAAGTTTCTGCACTGCCTATTATATCAATGTCCTCATTTAATGCCAGGCACCTGTTCAAGTCTTACTCAATAGTGGGCTGGCTAGGGTGACACAAACCATGACTCTCCGTGTCAGAAACAGAGCGACGTGGGTGAGGCAATATCTTTTACTGGACTAACTTCTTTGTGGAGGAAATAGTCTTTTTTCTTCTTTGTCTGTCACACTCACCATAACAAACATAACACTTTGGTCAGTGAATTGCTTCTTCATGGAGAATTACTCCCCCCAACCCAGTAATATATGGGACTTTTATGATCAGAACTCTTGTACTCCATTAAAGTTAAAATAATGAAATCCTAATTAAATCCCTCAGCTAGTAAGACTTTCCCGATGACTGATGTGTTCTGACTAGGGTGACAGATGTCCTGATTTTATAGGGACAGTCCTGATATTTGGGGCTTTGCTTTATATAGGCACCTATCACCCCCCCACCCCCGTCCCAATTTTTCACACTTGCTATCTGGTCAACCTAGTTCTGAGGACAATTTAAATCACTGTTGAAAGCATGTGATCATCATAAAATTGCTTCATCCCAAGTGGGGAATGGAGGAAGAATTAAGTTTTGCAGCACTTCTCTCTTTTCCACCGGCCCGTATCGGTTTAGATTTTAGTTTTTTTCCCCCAGGCAGCTCGGATAATCCTCTATAGTAAGGAGGCTGTTTCTAGGGCTCTCACATTTGCAGTACATTACCTTGAGCCCTGTACTTTGTAGCTATTACACAATAGGGAGAAGACTACAATTCCCATAGTACTTCCACATACTGGTACTACAGTGACATCACACATGACAGGGTTGAGAATGGTTGTATAGCAAGAGGAACGAAAATGTAAGCTCGGTGTTTCTTTTACTCCTGTAGCAGGGCCTTGGGCAAGCTGAAATCCTTGTTCAGAAGAGGGGATTGCTGTTGCTGCAGGAGATGCATTTAAACGGGGGAAAGTGTTTGAAGGGGCTGTGGGGGGTGTGTGACATCAAAGGGCAGGCAGTTCACAGTGTTTCTCTCAGTAGGTGCAGATTAGCAGCGACTCTGTCTAGGGCAAGCCGTGAGGAGTGAGTGCTTAGTGCTAATGTTGCTAGTTTATCTTCTGAATTCATACTAGGGGCCTTTTCGCTGCGCACAGACCAAGCCCCTGCCTGCCTCGCTGCCCTGTTTGTGTATTGGGCTGCTTCAGTGGGTGGAGAAGAGACGCTGGCCATAGCCTGGCAACAGTTTCTGTATGCAAGGAGTACTGTGGTGTGTAGTGTGCGTGTGTCCCATGGCAGCGGTGTTTAGGGGAGGTGGACGAGGTTCAGCAGCCCAGGTTCAGCAAGGTACAAGACTACGCCACTAGACTTCATGGCACAGGGATCAGCTGATGCTGTAGTGCGTATGGTTGGTATGTTTTAAAACCTCTGCTGCTTTTGCTTCTCCCGTGGCTTGTGTCGGTGGGAGGAACGCACTCAGGGAACGGCTGGTGGTAACGTTTGTGCAGGTTTATTTTGGTGGAAGTTGATTCTCACACCTGAAATTCAGTGATATGTGCATTGTCTAGATCAGGGGGATGTTTGGAGACTGTATGAATACGGCTGTTGTAGTGAGTGGAAAATATAGTTTAACAAAGCAATTTTTGCTTGCAGAATAATATTTTCTAAAGCAGCTAGATTGGTGGCATGCTTAGAAGAAGCTGTGATTACCTAGTTGCCTGGCTGTGACCAACCTTTACAAATCACCACTGAAATTGCTATTATAAACACTTATCACAAAAGCCAAGACTCCAAACTGCAGTTGTATGTTATTGGTCATTCAAAGGAGCCTTCTATTAGGGAAAAAGACAAATTTATTAGTAGGGAGGACAGCTAGGGATCACCATCTATCACCCCTTCACTCTAATCAAACTAACTCTGAACAGTTTAGTAACTTTCCAGCTAGATAATTTTTCCTCTCATTTCTGTATTTTATGGCTTGTATTGTTAAATATCATAACACAATGTTTACCTCAATCTGCGATTTTTTGAGACCTTCATCTGGGTTTCCCTGCTGTAGGAATTTAAAAAATTGCTGACAGAGGGAAGCAGTTTCTGAATCTAATTACAGTAGGCTAATATAAATAAGAAATAAATCCTTATATGAATGTAATAATGAGCTACCGAGTACATTTAAATCTTGGCACAGGTGAGGGGAGAGTTCTCTTACTTGATAACAAACATTGGCTTGTTGCAGTTAGCTCCTTTTGAGATATTCAATCACTCAATTTCTTAATGTGTTAGGAATATTTTTATAAGTATCTGTTAGCCTATTTAAAAGTGAGAATATATTTTGAAGGACAAAAAATGGAATTTTAACAGGTATTAAATAGTGCCCAAATCATCATTTTTATTTTAAATAAAACTTTTGGAACAATATTTGGTAACTTCACTTTTACCTTCATTTTTTAAAATGGCAGGTTTGTTGGTTGTGTACTGTGTCCCTTTTAAGAAATATTTTTGAAAGGGTTATCTTATGATCTGTAATGTGTGATTTATAAAAATATTGAAACCCACTTAAACTGACTTGGTTTTGTTGACATTTTAGTGGGTCAGAGTTGTGTTTTTTACCAAACTTGTGTTTAATAGTCCCTCCTGTTTCCCTGCTCTACCAGAAGACAATGGATTGTGAGAGAGGTATGAATTAAAAGGTGAAGGGAAGTGTAGTTAGCTGATATCAAGCTTCATTACCTCTCAATAGATCCTGCAATGAATGACTGTTATTAAATGTTTTATTAGTGGTTTGGCCACTTAGGAATGTTAGGAATTGTATGGTTTCCCTATTGATAGGGCCAATAAAAGTTGTCTATTACCCTACCCCTCCCTTAAATGAAATATTCTTGAATAGACACCTACCATAATTTGAGTCAGAGCCTTTTGGAAAAGATTCTTTTAAACTGAATTTTGCAGACTATTCTAATACGTGACAACTTTATATGAATGCTTCATGAAGAGTTTTTGAAAGTAAGGAATACTTGTTATGTTTTAATAATCAGAGAGCAGAGCTATAAAGTCCTGAACAGTAGTAAAATAATCTTTGTCAGCAAGACTGTTCTGCACTTTGGGTCCCTTTAGTACTATTATGAAATAATTTATAATTCATTATACAAAGACTGGCTTCCAAAACTTGAAAGCAGGGGCAAGATCCTCCAAACTCTTTGCACCCGGAACAGCTATTTATATAAATGGTACTTCTGTGTACAGAAGTTTTGTGGCATCAGGCAACAGGTGTAATTTGTAGATTGTTTCTTTTTCTTGAAGGTATTTGGGAGCATGTCTGATTCTAAAAGATTGGAAAAAATTGGTGTAGAAACAAGGCCCTTATCTGTAATCTATTTTCATTTTAATTTAGTTTAATTTTACTGTATTTTAAGTACTAAGGCTGTGAATTTGACAGATGGCAATAACAAAATTAAGGTTCTGATGACCACATTTATTTGCTCACATTGCACATACATTAATGTTGCCAAGAGAGCTTTAACATTTGCATTTCTTGTTGTCTGAGTTTTGAATCTGCAACATTAAAGTTGCATTAATGTTTCTGTATTTTTTTTTTTTTTTTAATCTTTATTAGGAAAAGTACTATAGTAGTGCATACTTCAGAAGTACTGGTGTGTTGTTAGCCAGGGTGTGGATTGGAGACCTCTGTTCCCCAGTCATTTTTTCCAATTTTTTATGCTCTGTGGCTTTGCAACCCAGAATGGGCCTCCAGAGTGAAGGAGGTTCAAAGTAGGTGGTTTGAGAAGGAAGAGAATCCCTCAGACTTTTCAGTGCCTTTTCCACATTACCTGAATTGTAGAATTTGGCCTTCACTCCTGGACTTCAGATAGCATGGTAAGAGGATTGGCAACCTTTCTCATGTCACCTCAAAGTGTTTATTTCAAATTGCCTATTCTCTGGAGGCCTAGATATGTTCTGATGTGCAGAGCCCCAGAACTAGTGAAATTTTTACACTTCTCTGTAGAGGCACCCACATACACACTGCATCTGACTAGAAAGGCATAGTAAAGCATATATCTATGTGCATGCTAGAACTCCTTCAAATCTTAATATAGTGACTATTTGAAAATTACATTGTTAGACAAATTCCCATTCATCAGTGAGGATTATTTACTGGCTAAATTTGAGGTTTCAGAATTTTGGTGGTTTTTTTTAAAGCATGCAAGAAGATAATGGGAAATTGTTTTTTCTCTGCCTTCCCCACACATACATATCTCAGGTAACTCAAAAATAGCCCAATGAATTTCCACAAAAACATTCACCTTTTGCCTGAGCCAAAGCGTAGATTGCTTTCATCCCAAAGAGAGTCTTTTTGTGCCTTAGGTAGGGGAAACTGGTATAATGAAAATCATTTAGCAACCTTAAAAGGATACTGTCAACTTGAAAATCATTCTTCTGTCTGAAAAATTTTATATCTATTATAGTTACGGGTAATGCCTTAGGTAGGGGATAGAGAGTACTTGCCTGGATCCCTGCATAGAACTTGGGAGTGACTTAAAACCTGGGGTGGGGTACTGATGACTTCCCTCCCTAGACCCATGTACTGACTGAGGAAGCAATTGGAGTCTTGGAGTTAGTGAATATTTTTTCTATACAGGGGTCAGATGGGGATGAACAAGTGTTGGTGGGGCATCCATCACTCTCAAACCCTGTTAAGGGTCTGGAAATCACCTAGTACTACCTGAGGCATATGCTTCCCCACCATATGCTTCCCCACCCTTCCATTCAGATCAGAAGAGGCACTTAGCTGTAGGGGAGAAGGAGGCCCCTATCCTCTCCATGTGACTGGAGAGCAGATGCAATTGGGTAGAGGGCAAAAGAAGGAGGTTTTTCTCTCCCGGCATGACTATAAATCCAAGAATTTTTTTTAAGTTAAGAGACTTTGCCTCAATGTTGCTGCTACTGAAGAACCAGAACCAGTAGCAGAAGTGTGGATGGGGATGGGAGAAATCCTTCTAAACAATAGCAGAGGAAGAAGATAAACACTTAATTAATTTTTTTTTAAATAAATTTAAAATAATTCAGGGGATATTATTAAAGGTGCTTTGTAAGAAACATGAATTTTTAAAAATTAGTCAAACAAAATGCAAGCTGTCATCTTTCCTGTAACTAAAGCATTTGCTTCTGTCAAAGCTATAATGGAAGCACCTTCTATACTTAAGGTATCCCAACATGCATTTCAAACAGTGAATTATTTACTGCTAGTGCAATGAGTGTGCATGCATATTAGCCATTAAGGGCTCAGCAACAGCTCAGAGAAAGCTGTGGTCATTGAAAATCTATTCTATTGAGAGAGGGAATGTTGGCTAGGACACAGAGGTGGTTCCATAATCTTTTCAAAAAGCTGCCATAGACTTTAACTTTTACTTGGACACCTACCTACATATGTGGCGTCACGGAGTTCCCCCAGTGATTTGAAATGCTCCCCAGTTGCCTCCTGTTCTAGGACATAAACTGCTTGCCATAGAAGGCTTACCCCTCCCCACTTTATAATTGCATATCTGGTCAGATGCATTATTGTTTCTTTTGTATTCCTGTGAAATATCCAGTATAATACAATGTGATAGATGTAGTGATATATTAGATGAACTGTTGGGTCTTTTTCAGTAAGTCTATTTCTACACACAGATGAATGTGCTAATAGCTGAGCCATATTGATCCTATACACGTTATTTAACAGATCAGTAAGGTCTTTGCTTACCCTGTGGTAGGCATGCAGTGACGATGTCACAGGTTAATTAACTAGTGGTAACCTAACCCATGAGAGTGCACCCACACACATTATGCTGTCCTTGTGTCCACACTTGTGCTGTATCTGGCCATGACAGACAATACATCTATCTGGGAGCATATCTCAAGACTGCTAGCCCCACAACTTGCTACATGGCTCTGTGTTCCCATTTACAGGGTGTTGTGGGGCAACTTGTCTGCCCACACTGGGAACTGTGGGAGGCAGTTTAATGGAGAGAATGCTTCAGTAAATTATTTGTTTTGGGTATATTGAAAATACCAATCAACAGAGGAATTGAAATGGAATAAAATTAGTCAAAAGAAAATGATTATAAAATAACTATTATCCTCTTAATGATCTGTATGTAAGAAAAGTGTGGAGAGAAGAAACGTCTTTTGAAACCTTTCACTTTTTTGTCTTTTCCTGTGTCTACACTAGCACTTTTGTCTGTATAACTGGAAAAAGTACACTGATAGAAGCACCAATGTGGACAGCGCTATGTTGACAGGAGATGCTCTCTCCCATTAGGGGTGGTTTAATTATGTCAATGGGAGAGCTGTCTCCCTTTGACATAGAGTGGCTATACGGAAAATATTACAGCGGTGCAGTTGTATAAGTACAGCGGTGCCGCTGTAAGATCTATAGTGTAGACATGGCCTTAATCTAGTTTTGAAAGCTTGAATGAATCACCCTTTAGAATAGGCTAACAAACTTTTAATGGCTCTTGTGAAAACTCATCTGTTCCCGATTAACTGTCCTGAATAACTCCATGTGTAGACACTCATTCTGTTTAGTTGAACAGCTGTTGCACTGTAAATTCACACCCTACCTTAATCCAAATTAACTTTCAAGTGTAGACAAGACCTTAGTTTTAGCTTGAGAGACAGTAGGCAAGGTCAACCACCATCCGAGTTATAGTGCTGACATTGGCATAAACACTACAAATGACTTGTCTTCACTTAGGATTTTACAGTGCGATAACATTTGTTATCCTGCTTTAAACAAAAATCTGTCAGTGAAGATAAATCCTAAGAGTTTCACTTTTCCGAGGGATTTTTAGTGGGCATTGTTCTACTGTATCAAACCCAAGAGACGGATGAAGCTGGAGAAATGGCAAGCATGCAAACTGAAATTAGAGGGCTGCATAGAGGCAAATTAATAGTCACCTTCTGTGGTTGAGCCTGTTTAGTCTTCACTGAGAAGTCCTACTTCTATAATAAATTGAGCTATGAATTGTACTGAAACTCATTGCTGATAATTGCAGAGTTTACACTCTATCTTTTATAAATGTACATATGGCCCACGCTAATTTTTTCCACCCATTCTCCAAGAGCCAAACTGTCACACTGGGAAATCTTGTTTGTTGGGAATCTTCATTTGAAAGTTCAAAACTGGCTGTGAAATGGTTCAAAACTGACTTCTGAGGAGAGGCTGAGGGAACTGGGATTGTTTAGTCTGCAGAAGAGAAGAATGAGGGGGGATTTGATAGCTGCTTTCAACTACCTGAAAGGGGGTTCCAAAGAGGATGGATCTAGACTGTTCTCAGTGGTATCAGATGACAGAACAAGGAGTAATGGTCTCAAGTTGCAGTGGGGGAGGTTTAGGTTGGATATTAGGAAAAACTTTTTCACTAGGAGGGTGGTGAAGCACTGGAATGGGTTACCTCGAGAGGTGGTAGAATCTCCTTCCTTAGAGGTTTTTAAGGTCCGGCTTGACAAAGCCCTGCCTGGGATGATTTAGATGGGGATTGGTCCTGCTTTGAGCAGGGGGTTGGACTAGATGACCTCCTGAGGTCCCTTCCATCCCTGAGATTCTATGACTAGCATATGATACAGATTTCATTTTTTTCTTGGGATATTGTTAATGCTGAACTATTTTTGTGGCCCTTTAGGTCCTACAAATGTTGATGTTTTGTAAAAAAAACTGACTAATGTGAAGCTTTTAAATATTGCCCAAGTTATTCTTCAGTAGACTGCTGTCTTTATTTAATTACAGCACTTGGAAGTCTAATATCACTGAGTTCATCCTTTTGAAATTAGACTTCAGTTTACCCACTTGCTGTTTGTTGGTGAATTACACTGAAATCACTGACATCATGTCCATGAAAACTGACAAACCTAGTCAATTTTCACTCTTCTGCATCTTGCAGAAGCTCTGAGAAGCCAGGGAGACACTGGGAATGTCTGCCTGAAAACTTAAACCAGTGTGGTACTGCCTTACTAACTTCTGTTTGCATTTGGAAGGTATCCTTTTCTTTTTAATGAAATTGTAAATTCTGTAGGAAGTTATGGTAATTGTCAGGGAAATTTTCCAATTTGTGCTGGACTAGTGGATTTTTCAAGGCTTGGATTGGAATATAGTACTGTCATTTTGCCTGAACCTTATTTACTCAACTAATAACAAGTTAATCATTTTTAATGTTGTTTCAGTTTTTGGCCTTCTGAATAATACATACTATTTTTCTTAAAATGCTGATGTTTCCGGTTAAAATTGCTAACCTTTGCTTTTCATGTTTAATTATCTTTAAATAGGGTACACCTGTGCTTAAGATTCTGAATTTCTGCTTATTTGGCAATGCAACAAACTTGGGAAAAGAGAATTTGTATTCTGACAGCGAGGACATGGTCAAACAAAGTGCCACTCTCAGTCATTACGAGCCACGGGTGAGTCCAAAGTAATTGCTTGCTTAGATGAATAGAAATGGAATTCTCTTACTGTTTTCTTTTCTTTTTTTTTTTTTTTTTTTCCCAGACTGAAATGTATATGTAAACCCTATATGGCGTGTCTTTAGGTTTCTTATATGCTAGAGGTGGAAAAGATCTCTATACAGAAGAGTAATCATGGATTCCTACAGCAATCAACAATTCCATGTCTAGTCTGGCCTCAAGTGACTCTAGTGATGATAATCTCATGACCTTCTTTGGCAAAATATTCTGAAAAATAGTCGCAAGAAGTTGTTACCACTTGATAAATGTCCAGTGGCAATGTGAAATTAATTTATTTTCAGTCCACTTCCCAGCTAACTGTTATCCACATAGAAAAGATCATAAATACAATAGACACTATGCATCCTTGATGGCAATCAGGTTATAAAGGCTAAGGAAAGATGGGCATCAGAGAATGGTGGGAGTCCTACAAAGGTGATGTTCCTGCATCTGGTTAGGTCTGTATTTTTATTTTTCTTACCTTGCTCTGGCTAGTAGATGTTTGACAAATGTAACGCCTTCCCATAAACAAGAAGTCCACAATTCTCTGGCTGCTGCAAAGGAGTATTCTTTGCTTCCTTTCACCACCATACCAGAGCCTTCAAGCTGCCCCAAGGGTGGGTGTGGGGAAAGGAAGTCTCCACTACTCTACCACTTTACCATCCTCCTGGCTGCTGTCTGTGGTGGGCAGGATCTCTTCAACTCACATACCTTGTCCCCCAGATTAAGTTTGGGGTCCTCCTGACCAGTAAATAGCTCTATTATTTACCTCTACTTCTGGTCAGTTTGTCAAGTGCCAGTAGAGTAAAAGTGATACAGTTCTTGTGAATTTCACTGCTGTCCCTTAGGGTTAATAGCAGTAAACACTGAGCCAACTCTAACCATTTTTAGTGTGCTCCAGGCTGGGAAAGTTAGCAGCGGCCACAGAGGTACTAGAACTATTTTTCTGCAGATTTAAAAAGGCAGCACACCTTTGTTTTACATTCTGATAACATTAAAATGGTTGCCTTAGTCGTTTGAGCTAGAAACTGAAAAGGAACATAGTCAACTTAAAATCACACTTCTGTGAAAAGTTTTTACCCAGTATTGTTAAAATAGTATCCAAGATACTGTGAATAAAAAACTGTCTGGGTACTAATCTTTACAAGTTGGAGTACCTGATTCTTAGGATAGATAACTCTACAGCAGGGGTAGCACACAAGCTGATTTTCAGTGGCACTCACACTGCCCGGGTCTTGGCCACCGGTCTGGGGGGCTCTTCATTTTAATTTAATTTTAAATGAAGCTTCTTAAACGTTTTAAAAACCTTATTTACTTTACATAGAACAATAGTTTAGTTATATATTATAGACTTATAGAAAGAGATCTTCTAAAAAGGTTAAAATGTATTACTGGCACGCGAAACCGTAAATTAGAGGGATTAAATGAAGATTCAGCACACCACTTCTGAAAGGTTGCCGACCCCTGCTCTACAGGGTTTCTGTACTGAATTTAGCCAACAAAAGGTGTTTTGGCACTTGTGTGCTATTACAGGGCAGGTTTAATGCAGTTCGAGCAACAGAAGCCACTGTTTCAAATTGTTTGGGTGAAGTGAAGAAATGTAGTAGTAATCTCTATTTTAATTTGTTACTTATAAATCTCAAAAATTAAGGGCTTTTTTAGCATTATATATCTATTAAAATAGCCAACATACTTTTCCCCACCTTTATGTGGGAGGACACCTAACCTCCATTAACTATTTCTTTTTATTCTTCTCTCCCATTATATAGTACAGCAATGTCCTCTTAATCAGGAGAGGGTAGGCAGAGTCTGGATATCCTGCATAACTTCTAACAATCCCTTTTGCCACAATATTAATGGGATTCAGAAAGAGCAGGGTTCTTTTACCCTCCCACTGTGGTTGGGAGGCCGTCTCTGTTGTGCTAACAGCTGCTATTGTCTCAAAAACAGAAGGCTGCTCTTAGGCCTTGGCTACAGCGCAATAAAGTCACCCCCAGCGCTGTAACTCACTCCCCGTCCACACTGGCAAGGCATTTGCAGCGCTGTATCTCCGTGGCTACAGCGCTGCAGGTATTCCACCTCCTCTAGAGGAATAACAGCTGCTGCGGAGTGGCTGAGATGCTGGTGCTCCAGTGTAAATGGGGAGTAAGCTTATTACGCAGTGATTGACCCCCCGGAAACTCCCCATAATCCTTTTAAGTGAAGCTTCCTCTCCTTGTTTTGTTGTGATGCCTCTCTTTGTTTGGTTGTGAACTCTGGGCTCTCGGAGCTGCTTATCAAAAAAACCAAACACAGCTACTGTTTGCTGTGAATGAGTAGAGGCAGGCAGGGGGGCTCCCTTTGGAACGCCCACAGCTAATGTTTGCTTGAAGAGAGAGGCGGCGAGGGGGGGAGCTGGGGTCTGTTTCGGCGAGTGGCTGCTTATGGGGTCCGTTTCCGCAAGTGGCTGCTTATCTGGTCTGTAAGGGAAAAAACCAAACACCTCTGTTTGTTTTCAGTGAGTGAGAGAGGGGTGGAGGAGGGAGAGGGGTCGGAACTTGCAAGGCAGGGTGCTGACACAGTGTCCGCGCTCCAAAAATCCACTCTCTCTCCCCCACGCTCCACCTTTTGAAAAGCACGTTGCAGCCACTTGAACGCTGGGATAGCTGCCCATAATGCACCGCTCCCAATGCCGCTGCAAATGTGGCCCCGACAGTGCGCTGTCAGCTGTCAGTGTGGACAGACTGCAGCGCTTTCCCTACTCAGCTGTACGAAGACAGGTTTAACTCACAGCGCTGTACAGCTGCAAGTGTAGCCAAGGCCTTTAGTTTTCAACTGTGATTCCACATCTGAGAGTAGGATGTGGCTCTTAATGGTTGAGCAAATTGACTCCTCAAACATGCATGGCCTGATTGTGAGGCCAAGGACAGAATTCTTATTATGTCCCAGTATTTACAGCTTGTTAAAAATGAGCTGAATGTTTGTTGTGGTGTGCATTGAGAGAGAATGTATTCCACCAGAGTGCATTGTTATTACATTTCCTTTACCAGTTGGATAGGATAAGAGAGCTTGTTTTTTGGGGAAGGAGAGGTATGTTCCCCCTGTTAGCTGATAGGAGAGATTGGGTGAAATCATGGCCACATTGAAGTCAATGGGGCTAGGGATTGCATCCATTTTCCCCTTAGTGGTATCCATAGGGCTGGCCCTCGCGCCCCCTGGAGTCCTGTGCACATGCACCAGTATAAGGGGCGCCGCCAGCTCCATACCCTCTCAGTTCCTTTTTATGAACTGTGCTAATTGGCTGGAATGCCTTCTTGCTTTGCAAGGCTTTCCTAACAGTGATTTGGACTCAGATCTAGTGTATATAATTTTTGTAGTTAGTAAGTTTAATTACACATCTTAGTATATATAGTGTAGTCCAGATAGTTATTCCAATCTTAGAGGGACGTTGTCCCAGGGACTGGGTATGCCCTGGTCTCTGGGCTTCAAGCTATGCTCATCCTGCACCAAGCCTATGCCGGTGAGCGACCACATATGGCCTATCTGAAGTGCCTCGGAGAAGCTCATGTTAAGGAGAAGTGTGGAATCTGAAGGGGCTTCAGACCAAGGACTTTGAAAGACAGAGACATTCACCTGAAGGCTCTGCTAATGGAGGCAGCCCTCAGACCGGCCTTGGAGCCATCCTGCTCCAAATTGGTGCCAAGTACTTCAGCCTGTGTGCAAAGTGCACCGCCAGCACTGGGCTCTTTTTGGCACCATTCTCCATCCCCAGTGCCAAAGAGGAAGCACAAGAAACAACATGTCGAAAGAGGGCGCTCCCTGGCACCAAAGAGAGACGAGAGGGGAGCAGTGGACGTAGTGAGACCTGTACCAGGCCACTTGTCCTCCCCAGAGCTGTGTCGAGCCCAGAGCTGTGTCGAGCCCACCTCCCACTCCTGGGAATGGTCGTGGTACCGTGTGCTGGCAGGTCCCCTCAACTCCAGAGGCCTTCCAGGCTGCAAAAGACTTGTTGTCCCTCCTGATACCGCCCACTCCCCAAGGTCCCATACCTGTCAGGGCTATCAGGGACAGAAGGGTGCAAGGAGTGGAGAGCTCCTTCTCGGCACCGACGGTAGCGGCACCTACCAGGGGGAAGCTCTGCATGCCCCCACCCTCACAACAGTCCCCGACCTGGCATTGGTCACTGCTTCCCCGGCACCCCCTGGAGGCAGAACTGGGCATGCCCCCCCCCCCCCCATGGTCTCCAGGAAAAGAGTCCTCGTCGGAGTCTGAGGTGGAGTCCTTCGCCCCACCAGAAGTAGTACCGGTACCTGTCGTACGCACCAGACTTCAGTACTGGCCCCATGGCAGCCGCCTGGCCATCAGGACACTGGCCCATGCAGTGGTAGTATTGGAACCTGTGGAGGTTTCCCCTGGTACCCCCTTCCCAATGGTCGTACTCAGTTGTGTAGGCAAGCCACTATTTTGTCCTCTGACACCGACCCTGGCTCCGAGGTCACGGAAGTGACCCCACTGGAGGTGGTAGTAGGGTTATTTAACCTGCTCCCGCCAGATGATTTTAGGACACATCAGGAGCTCCTGAAGAGGGTCGCCACAAACTTGGAGATAGAGGAGCTGAAGGAGTCCATTCACCGTCTGATAGATATCTTGGCTGTAGTAGCTCCCTCCAGAGTGGCCCTTCTGGTAAATGAGGGGGTTGTGGGACCAGTCAGGGGCAGGACTCTATGGCAGACCCCTTCCTCTCTGCCCTCTACTTCAAAATGGGTAGAAAAGAAGTACTATATACTGGCCACCAGGTTCGAGTACTTGTATTCGCATCCCCCCACGGGATCCTTCATGGTGTTAGCTGCAAATGAGAGGGACAGGCAGAGGAAGCCCAGTGCCACCTCAAAGAATAAGGAGGCCAAGAGACTGAATCTTTTCAGGAGAAAGGTTTATTCCACGGGCAGCCTCCAGCTTCATATCTCTAACCAGCAGTTGTTGCTTGGGGGTATGATTTTAACTTGTGGGACTCAATGGCCAAGTTCAGAAACTCTGCAGCAGGAGTCGAGGCAGGAGTTCATCGCCATCCAGGAGGAGGGCAAGACTGTGGCCAGAGCCTCCCTACAGGCAGCTCTGGATGTGGCCAACTCAGCGGCCAGAACAATGGCGAATGGCCATGGTTACCAGAGGCACATGTGGCTCCAGTTATCGGGCCTCTTGCATGAGGTGCAGCAGTTTGTCCAGGACCTCCCCTTTGAGGGCACCACTCTGTTCTCTGAACAGATGGACTCCAAGCTGCATGGTCTCAAAGATTCTCAAGGGCTACACTTTGTTCCCTGGGCCTGTACACACCCCCGGCCTCCAGGAAGCATTTCCAGCCTCAACTGCCTCCCAGATTCTCGGGGCCTTCCAGACATGATTCCTATAAGAAGAAAGGGAAGGGATACAAGTGTCGTCAGGCCCTACCTTCCACCTCAGCCTCCCAGTCGGGCTCAATTAGATACCCTGGTGAGTCCAGGCAGGCCTTTTGAGGGTATGTCTGAGGACAGCATACCAGAGTTGAGTCAGGATCCATCTCCCCTTTTGTTTTTGGACTGCCTGTTTCCCTTCTGCACTGCATGGTCTCACATAACATGCTACAATACATAACAGTAGATGAAGTTCCTCGAGACTTGAGAGGGAAGGGGTTCTACTCCTGATATTTCATAATCCCGAAGGCCAAGGGGGGCCTGCGTCCCATCCTGGATCTGTGTTGCCTCAACAAATATTTCAAGAAATTGAGGTTCCGCATGGTCTTCCTGGCCTCCATCATTCCCTCTCTGAATCCGGGAGAGTGGTATGCTGCCCTCGATCTCAAGGACGCTTATTTCCGCATTTCCATCTTCCATGGACACAGAAGATTTCTTCAGTTTGTGATGGGCCAATGCCACTACCAGTTCAATGCATTCCCCTTCGACCTGTCAGCTTCCCCACAGGTCTTTACAAAGTATATGATGATGGTTGCAGCTTACCTGGGACGTCGAAGTGTACGAATCTACCCATACTTCGATGATTGGCTGATCAAAGGCCATTTGCGAGCTCAGGTTCAGCACAGCGTTGCCATAGTACGGGCCACCTGTCGGGCGTTGGGCCTGTTGGTAAGCAAACAGAAATTAACACTAGTCCCAGTGCAGAGAATAGAGCTTATAGGGGCAGTGCTCGTCTCTACCCAGGCCAGGGCCTTCATAGCAGAAGCCCGATTCCGAACTATGTCAGATCTAATCGCCCGCGTCACAGCTCACCCGCTTATGAGTGCCCAGGTATGCCTCAGGCTGTTAGGTCACATGGCAGGGTGTACTTACGTGGTGCAATATGCGAGGCTACACCTCAGACCCCTACAGATGTGGCTGGCATCGATCTACTCCCCGGGCAGACACCACTTGGACTCAGTTCTCATGAGCCCATCAACTGTCTTAACATCTCTGACTTAGTGGGTAGATCCGTGTTCGGTGATGAAATGGGTGCCCTTTACTGCCCCATATCCATCAGAGACCTTGGTTATGGACGCATCAGAACTGGGGTGGTGAGCCCACCATGGCAATCTCAGGATCAAAGGGCTCTGGTCCCAGGAAGAGCTAAATTCAGGGCGATACATTTGGCCTGCCAGGTGTTTTTTCCCCAGCTGTCAGGCAGGGTTGTGCAGGTCTCAATGGACAATACGGCCTTGATTATTTTATGTCAACAGGCAAGGGGGAGCTTGCTTCTCAGGCCTGTGTCAGGAGGTCCTCTGTCTGTGGGACTTCTTCTGTGTGAACCACACCATCCGTTTCGAGGCAGCACATCTTCCCGGAGAACAGAATGTGTTGGCAGATCAACTTAGCGGGTCCTTTTCCATTCATCCCGAGTGGTCCCTTCACCCAGAGGTAGTCAATGCTATCTTCCAGAGGTGGGGGACTGTCCAGGTGGACCTGTTTGCCACCAGACAGAACAGGAAATGCCGCAGGTTCTGCTCGGTGCACAAGCACAGCAAAGGCTCTCTGTCCGACGCCTTCCTGCTCTCGTGGGCGGGCAGGCTGCTGTTTGCCTTTCCACCGATCCCCTTGGTTCAAAAGGTCCTTCTAAAGATCAAGAGGGACAAGGCAAAGGTTATCTTGATAGCTCCGGCATGGCCACGCATTGGTTTAGCACACTTCTGGGCCTCTCGGTAGCAACTCTGTTAGAGCTCCCATGACGTCTGGACTTGATTTCACAGGACCAAGGCCGGTTGCTTCACCCGAACCTCGTCTCCCTACACCTGATGGTGTGGCTTCTGTGTGGCTAAACTCCGAGGAGTGGGCCTGCTCCGGAGCAGGTCCAGCAGTCTTGCTAGATAGCAGGAAACACTTCATCAGGGCTACCTACTTGGCTGAACTTGTGGGCCTCTGAATGGAATCTTTCTCCATCTCAGCCCTCACTGCAGTCCATCTTGGACTATTTGCTCCACCTGAAGCACCAGGGTCTGACTGTCTTCAGTCAAGGTTCACTTGGCAGCCATCTCAGCCTTCCATCCTCTGGTCCAGGGCAGATCAGTCTTCTCCTATGAGATGACGATCAGGTTCCTCAAGGGTTTAGAAAGATCTACCCACAGGTTTGTGCCCCGATTCCCCCATGGGACTTAAACCTGGTCCTGTCAAGGTTCACGGGTCTCCCCTTTGAACCGTTAGCTTCTTGTTCTCTCCTACTCTTCTTGTGGAAGGTTGCCTTCCTAGTGGTGATTACCTTGGCCAGAAGGGTCTCCGAAATCAAAGCCTTGACATCAGAACCCCCATATACACAGTGTTCTTCAAAGACAACGTCCAGCTGCGCCCCCACCTGACCTTCCTTCCAAAGGTGGTGTTGCAGTTCATAACAACCAGGACATTTTTCTGCCTGTTTTATTTCCGAAGCCTTACAGCACTGCTGTGGAATGTCAGCTACATACTTTAAATGTTAGATGGGCCTTGGCCCTTCTGCAAGTCTACACAGCTTTTCGTGGCTGTGCTGACAGGATGAAAGGTCTACCAAAGAATATTGTCATCCCAAAGAATATTGTCCTGGATAACTGCCTGCATCCGAGCTTGCTATGAGCTGGCGAACGTCCCACCACCGGCTATCGTGATGGCTTATTCTGCAAGACCCCAGTCTTCGTCAGCAGCGTTCCTCGCGCAGATACCAGTCCTGGATAGCTAGAGGGCCGCGATGTGGTCATCGATTCAGACCTTCGCATCCCACTATGCCATCACCCAACAGGCCTGTGACAATGCTAGTTTCGATAGAGCAGTATTGCAATCAGAACATACATGAACTTGGAGCCCATCTCAGGGGATACTGCTTGTGAGTCACCTAGCATGGAATGGACATGAGCAAGCACTTGAAGAAGAAAAATGGTTCTTAATTTTTCGTAACAGTTGTTCGTTGAGATGTGTTTTTCATGTCCATTCCCTGATCCACTCTCCGACCCTCTTGTCGGCGTTACCTGCAAAAAGGAACTAAGAGAGTGTGGAGTCGGTGGTGTCCCTTATACCGGTGCATGTTCACAGAGCTCCAGAAGGTTCTTGGGCTGGCCCTACGGATACTACTAAGGAAAAATCTCCAGCAACTGTGCATGTAGCGTGCACATACCTAGCCTGGAATGGACATGAGCAACACTTCGCAACTGTTGCTGTCAAGGTTCCTTCCCCACTCTGAACTCTAGGGTACAGATGTGGGGACCTGCATGAAAATCTCTGAGCTTAACTACCAGCTTAGATCTGCTTTTGCTGCCACCACCCAAATTATATATGAGTTATTTGGGAAACTCTGTCTACATCCCCCCCAGAATATCTCCCTCCCAAGTACTATAACCCTTCCCAGGGTAGCCTTGAGAGACTTCTCCACCAATTTCCTGGTGAACACCGATCCAAACCCTTGGATCTTAAAACAAGGAGAATTTAACCATTCCCCCTCCTCTCCCCCCACCAATTCCTGGTGAGTCCAGATCCAACCCCCTTGGATCTTAAATCAAGGAAAAATCAATCAGGTTCTTAAAAAGAAGGCTTTTAATTAAAGAAAGAAAGGTAAAAATCATCTCTGTAAAATCAGGATGGAAAATAACTTTACAGGGTAATCAGATTCAAAGAGCCCAGAGGAACCCCCTCTAGCCTTAGGTTCAAAGTTACAGCAAACAGAGGTAAACCCTCTAGCAAAAGGAACATTTACAAGTTGAGAAAACAAAGATAAAACTAACATGCCTTGCCTGGCTGTTACTTACAAGTTTGAAATATGAGAGACTTGTTCAGAAAGATTTGGAGAGCCTGGATTGATGTCTGTTCCCTCTTAGTCCCAAGAGTGAACAAAACCCAAAACAAAGAGCACAAACAAAAGCCTTCCCCCTCCCCCCCCCAAGATTTGAAAGTATCTTGTCCCCTTATTAGTCCTTTGGGTCAGGTGTCAGCCAGGTTACCTGAGCTTCTTAACCCTTTACAGGTAAAAGGATTTTGATGTCTCTGGCCAGGAGGGATTTTATATATTGTACACAGGAGGGCTGTTACCCATCCCTTTATAGTTATGACAGTTGCTCTTTGAGATAAGTTAGTAACCATTTTTTTTTCTTTATTAAAGTGCCCTATAATATCAAAATGTTGTCCAGTCCACTCAGGTTAAGTGCCTTTTCTGCCAAGCCACATCTATCTCATTGGGTCACAGTGGGGAAGAGAGGCCTACTAAGAAAAAGCTATGGTGGTTACCACCAAATCAAACTCACGCCTAGGTCTTGCAACAAGGAGGGCTTTAGTGTTCTGGTTTCTTGGGTATCTAACAGAGAGAGAGAGATTCAAAGCAGCTGAACAGATAGCAACACCCACTCTCCTGTGGGTTGGGGAGTGTTCTAGCAATACCTGAAAGACAGTGGAATGAAGACTGACTTCTTATTTATTTTGATTTAAATGATAACTAAAAAGATGCCTATCCCGGGCTTTAGGCACCATGACACAGAGGAACAATGTAGTTGAAATCTCAGCATCATTAAAATGATTAACTGAGCAGGAGGTCAGCCAATCAACGACAATAATTTCTTTTAGCCCCTTTCTCATATAGGAAGTATAGCCTCAGCCTTCTCCAAGAACCCAATCAAAAAGTTCTTCAAACATTTGTCCACATGGATCCCACTGTAGGTGTGTGTAACCCATGTGTGCAAGCCCAGAATCTTTTATCCAGCTGTATTCATTGGGGCTGCTCATGCATCCTGTACTCATGCCCCTCCCAAGGGTATAAAGAGTGGAGCAGCCCCAGCTGCCATTCAATTTCTTCTTTCTGCTCATGGCAGCAAGACAGAGCTACATGGTGTCCTTCTACTTCCCTGTAATTTCGTAGGTTGTTTAGGATAGTTACTTACCGAGTTGACAACTGTTCTCCCCCTCAAAAAAGGCAACATTTATTTTTTGTTTGAGTCTCCCCCGGTATCGAGGTGAAAGTCTGATGACTGACACTGTCTTTAGGCTTTAAAATCTGCACTGCCTGTGAATCACCTGTGCCTGCAAATAATGGACATATTAAGTGTCTTTTTTTGTTTAGGGAAACTGAATATTATGTACAAATGTTCAGTTTGCAAATCCTTTTCTACATGCATGAAGGGAGCTAGTGATACCCATTGAAAAATGTTTCTGATGGAAAGGTCAGTGAGGAGTTTTCCCAAATTTGAAGTCCCTCATCAAAAGCAATCTGCTGTTTTAAAGCTGGTTGCTGCTAGTGCTTCAGCTACCAGAGATGCTACTTATGGTGGCTAGCATACCTACTGCTTAAGAGACTTCATGCTTTTCATAAACATGCTGAGCCTTCTCTTCAGTCCTCTTCGGGTCAGTCAGTCTGACTCCTCCTGTCCAAGGTAGGAAGGAGCAGAGATCTTCAGATGGTGTTTGGCACCGATCACCGTCCCTGGCACCAGCTAAGAAGAGGTTTAAGCCTCATTGCTCTGATGTCTCCAAGCTCGTTCCTTCCAAATCTGATCAGCACCGTGAGTCTTCAGGGACTAGGGAAGCCCTTCTTCCACTTGGTACTGTGTTGACTGTTCTCAGTGACCGATACCACTTCTTCAGTACTGATGCCATTGGTGCCGTCTGCCACAGATTCTTCAGTACCACACCTTAATAAGAAGACCCCATCTACTGAGACATCCACATTGGTACCACGGAGCTCGTCCACTTTGGTCCTGATTCCTATCTCAATGCAGGCTGCCTTTACAACCTCTGGGAACAGTGATCACTCCAATACCGGAATCTCCTGTCTTTGATATTCTCCAATATTTACTAGATTCAAGTCCCTTCTGGTATAGGAACCAAAGGTATCGATTATGAAAGAATCTCCTTGAGACAGTTATCTGTGGTACCAATATCTATTTTTCAGTAACTAGTGTCTAGATCTCCACAGTCTGTTACAACCCCATAGATATATGTACCATCCTGGATGGAAAGTATCAGGGGGGTAGCCGTGTTAGTCTGTATCTACAAAAACAACAAGGAGTCTGGTGGCACCTTAAAGACTAACAGATTTATTTGGGCATAAGCTTTCGTGAGTAAAAACCTCACTTCTTCGGATGCCAGAACTCCTGGATGGAGTTCTGCTAGTCTGTCTTTGTCTTATGACTGTAGAAGTGCTTCTTGTAGATTTTCTTCTCAGTCTTCTAGACTGGTTCCTGAACGAGACCTAAGAAGAAGTCCTCCTTGTCATAGATCCCATACTTCTGACAGGTTTCAGGCACCTTACATCTTGTGGCATTATCTTCCTTTCCTGTATGGAATGCAGTCTTGGAATGTAGGTCAGTATGGAATCCTCCACATTTTCCTGCTCCTTATTCATCTAGATTCAGGTCTGAGAATTGATCACCTCTTCCTAAAGAACCATCTAAGATAGCACAACTCTCTAACCAGAGTTCGTCCAGGAAGTTGAACAGGAACCTCATGGAGGACAATGAGGGACCAACCCATTCCTTTGGCTAGGTCATTTTCATCACCAAATAAGGCTATAGCACCATCTGCTCCTTCCACAGCCTAATATCAAGGCCTGTCAGGACCTCCTTAAAAGGATGGAGGAGACCTTAGATATACTCCTCAAAGTCATTCAGGAAAGTTCTCTCAAATTATTTGATATTCTGCATCCAGTCTCCCAAGTCTGTTTGGCCATGCCAATCAGTGAGAGTATCCTGGAGCCAGCTGAAAGGTTGTGGCATGCCCCATGCTTATTTTTACTTGTGATTTGTGTCAAGCTGCATTAGAATGGAAACTGGAATTGAATTACAATGCCCAAAACAGCATTTTAAAATTGGTTTTTGGTTAAATAAAGCTACCTTAAATGTGCTGCATACTTTTTAAAAAGTAAGTTTATCAAAACATTTTGCATTTGAACCTGATTTGATATACAAAGGAAGTATTATCTGTAATTAGTTAATTGAACCGATTGTTTCTGGTTTCCATTTCCTCTAGATTTTAGAAACAGTAGCTCTCATCCTTTCTCACCTAGTTTTTATGCGTAGACTGGAAAAGGAAAGCAAGTTTTCCTGCCTTAAAAAAAAAAAAAGTGTATCCATTTCTCAACTTTCAATGAAGTAGTCATTTAACAAACTAGTTGAATAAACTGAAATAAAGAAAATATTCTCTCTGCAGCTGTGTAAGAGGCTACTGTTATCAAAATCTGGTTAACACTTCAATTAATGCACTTCCAGGTGCTTAGCACAGTGAATTCCACCAGATCAGTGGTTTGACTTTCTTTAAAATTTCAGCATAAACATGTACTGTTTGAATATTATTTAGTTAATTTATTTTGATAGATTATACTAAGTTTTGGCCTTAACATAAGTTGTCACAATTTCAGATTTATTTTAATAGGGTTATTTTTAAAAAGAAAAATCTGATTTAAATAACACCTGATTTTTTAAAAAAATCATACGTATGGATTTGCAGAAACAAAGTTTTCAGAAAGAAAAAATATTACCTCTTTTAAAAAACAAACTTCCTTTTTTCAAAAGAGGTGCCCTTTATTGTTCACTTTTATAAACTCCTCACATTGTAAAACTGTTTACTCTCTTTTCAATTCAGATAAACGGCAAGAAACAAAAAATGGACACTCAGTTATTCTCCCCGTTGTTAGGAGGGATCACAAATACACCACCACCTCTGGAATCATCCCGGCTATATAGTAATTGGTCTGTGTGTGAAGATGATACCAACACAGCAACTTCTTTACAAGACTGCACCAAAAAAAGGTATTAAATAAGTATAATCTTATGCTTTTTTCTGGAAGGCTGAAAGTTTAATTGGGCAGGAGTGTGAGGGCTTGGTTTCTAAGTATTGTAAGGAAGAAGTTATGGGATAACTCCAGAAACTCATTGGCAATAAATCACCTGAATTGAATAGTATTTATCAAATAACTGTGGAAATCATGGCTATGCTTTTAAAATATGTGACATAAAAGTTCCTTATTATGGACATAATGGGAAAGTCAAGTATCAGATAAATCTTGATCTTTATATAATGACAAAAAATTACCTTTTGAAAAGGTCTCCTTGTTACATCACGTCATTATGACCCTTTTTGGTGACAGAGGGAGCTGTTTTTTGTAACAGAAGGGGCACAGTGAATGCCAGTTTCTTCCTTTTGTTACTGAACAGTACAAACGGATGGAGGTTAGGGGACATATGTGTGTGGAACTTCACCACAACCTGTAACGTAAGCATGCATACACCAGCTTTCTGGGACTTATGCAGAGGTCTTCCAGGGGGTACATCAACTCATCTAGATATTTGCCTAGTTTTACAACAGGCTACATAAAAAGTCCATACAAACTAAAATTTCATACAGAAAAAATTAGAAAGTAAGCAATTTTTCAGTAATAGTGTGCTGTAACACTTTTGTATTTTTATGTTTGATTTTGTAAGCAAATAGTTTTTAAGTGAGGTGAAACTTAGGATAAACAAGATGAATCAGACTCCTGAAAGGGGTACAGTAGTCTGGAAAGGTTGAAAACCACTGGTCTAGTCTGTGGGGTGGGGCCAGGAATGAGGGGTTCAGGGTGTGGGAGGGGGCTCTGGGCTGGGGCAGGGGGTTGGGGTGTGGGAGGGGGTCAGAACTCTGGGCTGGGGTGCAGGCTCTGGTGTGGGGCCAGGGATGAGGGGCTTGGGGTGCAGGAAGGAGCTCCAGGTTTGGGTGGGGGGCATGGACTTACCTCGGTTGGCTCCCGGTCAGCGGCGCAGCAGGGGTGCAGAGGTAGGCTTCCTGCCTGTCCTGGCACCATGGACCGCACTGCACCCCGGAAGCGGCCAGCAGCAGGTCCAGCTCCTAGGCAGAGGCGCACAAGCAGCTCTTAGGCTCTCGCCCACAGGCACCGCCTCCCACCTCCCATTGGCCAATTCCCGGCCAATGGGAGTGCAGAACTGGTGCTCGGGGTGGGGGCAGCACACGGAGCCCTGTGACCCCCCTCCGCCTAGGAGCTGGACCTGCTGCGGCTGCTTCTGGGGCGCAGCACGATGTCAGAATAGTTAGGGACTAGCCTGCCTTAGCTGGACAGCACCACCAATGGGACTTTTAATGGCCCGGTCGGTGGTGCTGACCAGAGCCACCGTGACCCAGTGCCTTACATTCCGCGACTCAGTACTGGGTCGCGACTGGCAGTTTGAGAACCTCTGGTCTAGACTAGTCTCTCTCTCCCTTTGTTACATAACTCACCAGAGATGCCTGTGCAGCCCTGAGGGCCCTCACTTACTACTTGCATCAGAGATTTAGTGCTGCTAGATGATTTTGTTAAAATGCTAGCTAAAATTTACTAGCTCAACAAGTGGTGTATGATAGCCATCGAGCAATTCTGTATTGGTAGCAGAAGAGATCCGAAATAGGGGGTGTTCAAGTAAACCATGTGGAGATTGGATTCACTTTGTCTCCCATCAAGGTGGGCAGCCTATATTAAGTATCCAGAGACAGGAATCATGTTAGCTATTAAATTAAAGTTTTAATGGACACCCCAGTCTGCACTCTGGGCCCTCACTCCTAGGCCTGGGCTACTTTTCCCATCTAATCTTTCCTACCCTTGTCATTCAGTAAGCTTATGAAACTGTTGTTGCAGCTGCCTGCTGTTAGGCTAGTCTGGCCCTGTGTTACCCCTTCTTTTGTCTACTCCCATTTTCTTTCACATTCCTGTTACCCGGTTCTATTTCCTTTCCCCTTATATACCAGACATTTAAATGAGCACTCTCATGCTATCTCACATTTATCTTAGTCATCTTAAGATAAATATGTGCATCTGTTGAAATATTTAGTGTATCTTTATGGTAGCTTTAGAAGTATATAGGCAGCTGTTAACAATTAGAGAAGTTATACAAATGCAGACCTCTCTCTCTCTCTCTCTTCCCCTGTGTTCTTTCCATCTCTATCCCAAGTGCTGGCTATGGCATGCATTCTTACTTTGGGGTTGTTTAAGGCAAACTACCACAGTCATTTATTGGCACTTGATACCCATGATGACATTTGCATTTTCAATATAAATGTCTCATTTTAGTATTTATAACTCACTACATCAGAAATAGGAAGCCTAAGAAAGAATAGGTGCTGTGACTGGTTCCCCCTGGGTGCCACCTGGAACTGGGGTACCCACTGAGTACCCACCAGCCTGGGCTCCCTCTCACACTGTGCTGCTGTGGCAAGCTGCAGACGCGCTCCCGGTCCTACACGTCCACCAGTATTTCACACAGGTAGGGACATGCCCAGCTGCAGTTACACGTAAGCTCTCTAACCACCAGCTTCCCAGCCTGGGACACCAGAACAGTACCGTCCTGGCCTGGTCAAATCTGGCCAGTATATGGGTTTAATACCGGGTCCGCCTCTCCCTCAATGTGAAGAGAACAACGCACACTTGTGGTAACTAAGCAGAGATTTTCCCCAAGCACTCCAGTCAAAGCTCACCGGTTTAGATTAAAACAAAAACAAGTTTATAAACTGCAAAAGATAGATTTTAAGTGCTTATAAGTGATAGCAAACAGATTAAAGCAGATTACCTAGCAAATAAATAAAAAACACAAACTAACCTTAATATGCCATATATACTCGTTCATAAGCCGAATTTTTTAGTAAAAAAGGGAAGCACCAGAGAAGGCGGTCGGCTTATGAACGGGTATAGAGAGGGAGAGGTGGGACACAGCCCCTCCCCCCAACAGAGGGAGCAAGGAGAGGCAGCACAGCCAGCAGAGCCAGAAGGGAAGAGGCGGGGCCAGAGTCTCTCCTCTTCTGGCCACACTGCTCTCCCCCCAGCCTCCGAAGCAGCTGCAGCTCCGGGGCTGGCAGGCTGCAGCCGTGCCACTTGGCCCCACCCCCCAGAGCAGGCTATGACCATGCCGCCTGCCCACCAGAGCATGCTGCGACCGTGCCGCCCGGCCAAGCCCGCTGGAACATGCTGCGTCTGCACCGCCCGGTCTGGCCCACCGGAACAGGCTGCAGCCGCGCTGCCCAGCCTGCCGGAGCAGCTCCAACCAGGTCAGAGACATCCTCCCCTGGCCCTCCTCAGATAAGGTGGGAAGGGATGGGATGGGGAGAGTCGGGGGGGGGGGGTCATGTGGGGAGTGGTCACAGGGACTACTCCCCTGATCCCCAGCTTGTTGCCCCCAAAACATTTCCCCACCAGTTGCTGTCCCGGCCCATCAGGGTAAGCAGCTGGCGCGCCAGGACACTTTGTTTACTTAGGTTTACCTCCGTGCTTGCGGACGCTCGAGGTAAACAAACCATCTCGGCCCGCCAGCGTCTTATCTTGATGGCCTAGGAGCCAAAGTTTGCTGACCCCTGAATTATAGGGTTGGCTTATGAATGGATTATAAATTTTTTCCATTTTTACTTATCCATCTTGGGCTAATAAACGAACCGGCTTATGATTGAGTATATACAGTACTAAATAGATTGGATATGAATTAGCAGATTCTCGCCCGGAGAAATGATACAAGCAGGCTGCAGATTTTTAAGGGGCAAGTTGCACTTGCTTTACAGCTTGGAATCCTCAGGTCTTTTATTCACAGGCTAGAAATCCCGTTAGCCTGGGTCCAACACTTCCCCCAGCTTAGTCTTTGTTCCTCAAGTGTTTCCAAGAGTCTTCTTGTGTGGGGAGTGAAGAACTCCAGATGATGCCACTCAGTGTGTTAAAGGAAGAGATTAAGGAAGATAAAGGCATTGCTGAGAAGTTAAAAACATTTTTTTTTTTTAATCAGTCTTCACTGGTGAGAATATTGGGAAGAATCACAGAAGTGTAGGACTGAAAGGGACCTCAATAGGTCATCTAGTCCAGTCCCCTCCACTAAAGTCAGGACTACATAATAGATGATTCCTGACAGGTGTTTGTCTAACCCAGGGGCGGGTAAACTTTTTGGCCTGAGAGCCGCATCGGGTTTCGGAAATTGTATGGAGGGCCGGTTAGTGGAGGGGGTTGTGGCCACTTTTAAGTCTGTTATTGAGTGTCCAGGGAGATTGAAGTGCTCTCCTACTGATTTTTGAATGTTACAATTCTTGATGTCAGATTTGTGTCCTTTTATTCTTTTGCGGAGAGACTGTCCGGTTTGGCCAATGTACATGGCAGAGGGGCAATGCTGGCACATGATGGCATATATCACATTGGTAGATGTGCAGGTGAACGACCCCTGATGGTGTGTGGCTGATGTGGTTAGGTCCTATGATGGTGTCCCTTGAGTAGATATGCGGACAGAGTTGGCAACAGGGTTTGTTGCGGGGATTGGTTCGTGGGTTATTGTTTTTGTTGTGTGGTGTCTAGTTGCTGCTGAGTATTTGCTTCAGGTTGGGGAGCTGTCTGTAAGCGAGGACTGGCCTGTCTCCCAAGATCTATGAGAGTGAGGGATTGTCCTTCAGGATAGGTTTAGATCCTTGATGATGCGCTGGAGAGGTTTTAATTGGGGGCTGTAGGTGACGGCTAGTGGCGTTCTGTTACTTTTTTTGTTGGGCCTGTCCTGTAGTAGGTGACTTCTGGGTACCCTTCTGGCTCTGTCAATCTGTTTCTTCACTTCACCAGGTGGGTACTGTAGTTTCAACAAAAAAACGTCAAGAACAGAGTTGAATGAGAAACTGCAGAACTGGAATTAATTTGCAAACTGGACACCATCAAATTAGACCTGAATAAAGACTGGGAGTGAATGGGTCACTACAAAAAGTAATTTTCCCTCTGCTGATACTCAGACCTTCTTGTCAGCTGTTAGAAATGGGCGACATCCACCTTGATTGCATTGGCCTCGTTAGCAGTGACCCCCACTTGTTAAGGCAACTCCCATCTTTTCATGTGCTGTAATATATATACTGCTTACTGTATTTTTCACTCCATGCATCTGATGAAGTGGGTTTTAGCCCACGAAAGCTTATGCCCAAATAAATTTTAGTCTCTAAGGTGCCACAGGGACTCCTTGTTAAAATTCTTTGAACATGTCAATGAGGTAGTGGATAAAGGAGAACCAGTTGATGTTTATCTGGACTACCAAAAAGGCGTTTGACCAGGTCCCTTAATAAAGAAACTAAGTAGACATGGACTGAGAGGTAAAGTATTGTTACGGATCAAAATCTGACTAGGAGCTAGGAAGCAAAGGGCTATGTCTACATTACAAGTATTACAGCTGCACCTGTGCTGCTGTGGTGTAGATACTTGCTACAGCGATGGAAAGGGGTTTTTTTAATCCACTCCCTTGAGAGGTGGTAGCTAGGTTGACAGAAGAATTCTTCCTTTGACCTAGTTGGTGTCTATACTAGGGCTTAGGTCAGCTTAATTATGTTTTTCAGGAGTGTGACTTTTTCAGACCTCTAAGCAACATAGGTTGACCTAAATTTTAGGTGTAGGCCAGGTTTAGGATTAAGTGGCCAATTTTCATCATGTCAAAATACAAACAGTATGATGCCTCAAGGTTCCATACTAGGTTCCTTTTTGTTTAATATATTAATGATCTGTAAACGGGGGTGAGCAGTGAAGTAGCAAAATTTGCAGATGGCACAATTACCCAGGTTAGTCAGGACCAGAGAGGACTGTGAGGAACTTTTAGAGAGACCAAAACAAGCTAGGTGAACTGGCAACATGATGACAAATGAAATTCAGTGTTGATAAATGCAAATGGGAGGTAAAATTTTAACTAATGATATGTGTTACCATGTTCTAAGTTAACGGTATCGAATCAAGAAAGGGATGTGGGCATCAGAGTAAATGGTTCAATGAAGACGTCTGCTCAGTGTGCAGCTGTGATCAAAAAAGCAAACTATATTAGATTGCTTAAGAAACGAGATAGTGAATAATACAGAGGATATTATAATGTCTTTATATAAATCAGTGGTCTGGCTTCATGTGGAATACTGTGTGCAGCACTGGTCACCTCTTCTCCAAAATGATATTGCAGACCTAGAGGGGGGGGTCAGAGAGGGGTGACAAGAATGATCGAGGACATTGCAAAAATCTCATATAAAGAGCTTGAGAAGATTGCGATTGTTTACCTTAGAAAGAAGATAAATAAAAGGGGTCATAATAAAAGTATATAAAATAATACATTCAGTAGTGAAGGTAGATAGGACACTTGTGTTGTTCTTCGAGTGCTTGCTCATATCCATTCCATTAGGTGTGTGCGCGCCGCGTGCACGATCGTCGGAAGATTTTTACCCTAGCAACACCGGCGGGTCGGCTGTGGAGCCCCCTAGAGTGGCGCCTTCATGGCGCTGAATATATACCCCAGCCGACCCGGCGCCCCCTCAGTTCCTTCTTACCGCCCCTGACGGTCGTTGGAACTGTGGAGCGCTGCTTAGCTGTTCTCCACTTTCCCTAGCTTATCTTGTTGTATCATAGTTGTAGTTATAGTTATAGTCTTAGAGTTTGTTGTAAGTTAGTTAAGTAGTTTTAAAGTTGTTCTAAATAGTCCAGGGGATTAAGGGGGTCGTCTCCCCCCTTTCTCCCCCGGCCGCGGGGCCGGGCTCATGCCCAACGCTCCCGGCTTCAAGCTGTGCGCCTCCTGCGCTAAACCTATGCCCACGAGCGACCCGCACGAATCCTGTCTGAAGTGCCTGGGAGAGTCACACCAGACAGACAAGTGTAAAATCTGTAAGGCCTTCCGTCCGAGAACCAAGAAGGAGCGGGACTTTCGGCTCAGGCAACTTCTGATGGAGGCGGCTCTTAGCCCGGACGCTCCTTCCACGAGCAAGGCCCCGGCACCTAGCACCTCGGTGCGCAGTGCCCCGGCGGCACCGGCTGCGACGACCACGCGAGTGGCGTCAGACAAGCCTCCCCGGCACCGGACCTCGTCGGCACCGCAGACACAGCAAGTGCCTCGGCGCCGGTCCTTATCCCCAGGGCATAAAAAAGCCCATAAGACGGGGACATCAGTGCCGAAGACGCCAGCTCCCCCAGTGTCGGGGGTAGAGCCGCGTCCACCGGTGGAGCAACGAAAACAGGTGCCTCCGGCACCGTCGACTCCGGCGCCGAGGCCGTTGAGTCCGGTGCAAATAGCGTCTCCCCCCAGGCCGGCGGTGATACAGTGCCTCCCGTCGACTCCAGAGGCCTTCGCGGCGGCGAGAGACTTAATAGCTCTCACGGAGCCGGCACCGCCTCAACCACCGGCACCGACTGCACCGTTGACTCGCCCGGTCCAGTCGAGGGGGAAACCTGCCTTGATGCGCCCGCCATCACAAGGGCTGGAACCTCGGCACCGATCCAGGTCCCGAAGCAGGTCCCCACGCCGCTCGCAGTCCCGGCACCGAATATCGTCTCGGCACCGGTCGTACTCGCGGCCAAGATCTTCTTCGCGGCACCGCTCTTCGTCTCGGCACCGATATGATCGTCGGCACCGATCAACGTCGAGACGTAGTTCTCGGCACCGCTACGGTCGACGCTCGACGTCGAGGGGTCGCTCCCGGCACCGGGCATACTCCAGGTCCTCGTCGAGGTCCAGATCCGACTCCCGGCACCGACGAGGTCATCGGCACCGGTCGCGGTCCCGGCACCGATCGCCGGCACCGCGCAGAGATAGATCATCTCCGGACCGGCACCGTGCGGCACCGCAGCCCACCGGGATGGTTTCATCTCTCTCGGCACCGCCATGGCCGTCTAGATCGGTGTCTCGTTCCTCGGAGGACCTGTCGAGATCGGCATACCCCCCTCAAGGGCACGCCGAGGAACAAAATTTCGGCCACTGGCAAGAGATGGCAGAGGACCACTCTCATGGACCATCTCACTGGTCGTTTTGGACCCCGTGGGCGTACCACCAAGAGCAAGGGGCTCCAATACCATCGACCTCTCGCTCGGGTCACTCGGTCAGAAGGGCCCCAGAATCCACCATCTCTCGGCCTCCGCCAGGAGGCATGGAGGCTTTGGTGTCCACGCCACCCGACACCAGGGACCCAAGTGCAGGTGATGCCCCGGCCCAAGAGCAAGGGGATCAGGACCCCCCCTTGGATCCGGTACCACCGGAGGCATCCTCTTCCTCCTCTCCGGACGAGGCAGTGGCGGGCACTTCATGTACGGGTCCCCCTCCGATAGATCTTCGGGCTCACCAGGATCTCCTGCGTAGGATGGCCCGTAATATGGACCTGCAGGCGGAGGAGATAGTGGAGGTGCACGACCCGATCGTGAACATCCTTGGAGCAGATGCCCCATCGAGGGTGGCGTTACCTCTGATCCGCACGATCCAAACGAATGCGGATACGATATGGCAAACTCCTGCCTCCATTCCACCCACAGCGAGAGGGGTGGAAAGAAAATACTTTGTCCCCTCTAAGGACTATGGGTACTTGTATACCCACCCCCAACCGTGCTCACTGGTGGTGGAATCAGTGAATGCACGAGAGCGCCACGGCCAGCAGGCTGCAGCGCCTAAATCAAAAGAGGCTAAGCGGCTCGACCTGTTTGGCCGTAAGGTTTACTCAGCCGGAGGGCTACAACTTAGAGCGGCGAACCAACAGGCGCTACTGAGCCGCTACAATTTCAACTCCTGGAACTCTATGGGGAAGTTTAAGGAGTTGATTCCCCAAGAGTCCAGGGAAGAGTTTGGAGCCATGGTAGAGGAGGGCAAGAAGGTGGCTCGGACCTCCTTGCAGGCCTCCTTGGACATTGCAGACTCAGCGGCGAGGACCCTGGCTTCGGGTATCGCTATGCGCAGGATCTCCTGGCTTCAGGTTTCGGGTTTGCCTCCGGAGCTGCAGCAAACCCTACAAGATCTGCCTTTTGAGGGTCATGGATTGTTCTCAGATAAGACGGACTCTCGCCTGCAGAGCCTCAAGGACTCGAGAACAATCATGCGCTCCCTGGGGATGCATGTTGTGGGCCCCCAGCGCAGGCCATTTAGGCCGCAGCCTCAGCGCTTCTACCCCCCCCCCCCGCCTCGTCAGAGACAGGACTCGGCCCGGAGGCGAGGGCGAGGTGGTAGAAGAAGGTGGACCGGCCCTCAACCCGGCCAGAACCAGGGGCCACCTCGACCACCTTCAGGCCCCAGGCAGAACTTTTGAAGGTGCGGTCGAGGACGGCGCCCCAGTCATCCCCCAGGATCCAGCCCCCTCCTTTCGGGATCGCCTCTCCCACTTCCACCGTGCTTGGTCCCTTATAACTTCGGACCGTTGGGTCCTCCGCACGGTGGAGAGGGGATACGCTATCCAGTTTTCTTCTATCCCCCCCTCCTCCCCCCCTTCCCCGTCCCTCTTCAGGGACCCTTCTCACGAGCAACTTCTTATACAGGAAGTTTCTACGCTCCTCGCTATGGGGGCCATAGAGGAGGTTCCAGTGGAATTAAGGGGCAGGGGATTCTATTCCCGTTATTTCCTCATCCCCAAGTCCAAAGGAGGTCTGCGACCCATCTTGGACTTGCGCGGACTCAACAAATTCGTAGTAAAGTTGAAGTTCCGCATGGTCTCTCTGGGGGCCATTATCCCTTCCCTCGATCCTGGAGACTGGTTTGCCGCCCTCGACATGAAAGACGCATACTTTCACATTGCTATTTACCCGCCTCACAGACGCTTCCTCCGATTCGTGGTAAACAGGGTGCACTACCAATTTGCAGTCCTTCCCTTCGGACTATCTTCGGCCCCACGGGTCTTCACGAAATGTATGGCTGTCGTGGCAGCGTACCTTCGTCGGCAAGGGATACAGGTGTTCCCGTACCTAGACGACTGGCTGGTACGCGGTCGCACCAAGGAACAAGTTCGCGATCACGTCCACATAATAGTGCGCACATTCAACAAGTTGGGTATCCTACTCAACAAGGACAAATCCACTCTAGAACCTACCCAGAGAATAGAATTCATCGGTGCGGTTCTAGACTCCAGACGCGCACAAGCCATCCTTCCAGACAATCGCTTTTGCACCATCACGAGCCTCATCCAGGGACTCAAGGCCTTCCCAACTACCACGGTGAGGTCGTGCCTTACCCTCCTGGGTCACATGGCTTCATGCACGTACGTAACCAGGCATGCCAGACTTCGGCTTCGCCCACTCCAGACCTGGGTGTCATCAATATACCGCCCACATCGGGACAGCCTGAATATGGTGGTCACAATCCCGAACTCGGTCCTGACCTCCCTCACATGGTGGCTAGATCACAATGTGGTTTGCGAGGGGATGCCGTTTCACGCCCCACAACCCTCTCTGCACCTGGTCACAGACGCTTCATCTCTGGGTTGGGGCGCCCATCTCAACGAGCACCATACCCAGGGCCTGTGGACTGCACCTCAGCTAGCCCTACACATCAATGTTCGGGAACTGATGGCGGTGCGCCTGGCGTGCCAGGCATTTCTCAATCTCCTACGTGGCCGCTGTGTGTTAGTTCTCACCGACAACACCACGGCCATGTTTTACATCAACAAGCAAGGAGGAGCACGTTCGTCAATTCTATGCCAAGAGGCCATTCGCCTGTGGGACTTCTGCATCGCCCACTCAATCCATCTCACGGCATCGTTCCTCCCTGGAGTCCAGAACACTTTAGCGGACCGACTCAGCAGGTCCTTTCAAACGCACGAGTGGTCTATCCGTCCGGACATCATACATTCCGTCTTCCAGAAGTGGGGGTTTCCCCAGATAGACCTGTTTGCATCTCGAGACAACAGGAAGTGCCACGTGTTCTGCTCCCTGCAAGGTCGAGCTCCGGGCTCCCTCTCGGATGCGTTTCTCCTTCCCTGGAAAGACCACCTGTTTTATGCCTTCCCTCCGTTTCCTCTGGTCCACAAGGTACTGCTCAAATTGCGCAGAGACCAGGCACAGGTGATTCTGATCGCTCCAGCGTGGCCGAGACAACATTGGTACACCACGCTGTTGGAACTCTCGGTTCAGACACCGATCCCGCTTCCGTTGTATCCGGATCTCATCACGCAGAACCACGGCCGGCTGCGTCACCCCGACCTGCAATCACTCCACCTCACGGCGTGGCTGCTCCATGGTTCACCCAGGCAGAGCAACAGTGTTCTCACTCTGTCCAACAGATTCTGCTGAGCAGTAGGAAGCCCTCAACACGGACCACATACTTGGCCAAGTGGAAGCGGTTCTCCTGTTGGTGCGAACAACGAGCCACGTCCCCATTGCACGCACCTATTCCTCTTATTTTGGAATATCTCCTCTTCCTAAAACAGCAAGGGTTGGCGATATCTTCAATTAGAGTTCACCTGGCAGCTATATCGGCCTTCCATCCAGGGGAACTCGCGTCCTCGGTGTTCTCTAACCCGATGGTCGTTAGATTCCTCAAGGGCTTAGACCGGATGTACCCACAACAACGTCAGCCCGTTCCGACGTGGGACCTCAACCTGGTTCTCTCCAAGCTCACAGGTCCTCCATTCGAGCCACTGGCCACCTGTTCACTTCTGTACCTATCCTGGAAGACAGCCTTCCTCGTAGCCATCACCTCAGCAAGGCGCGTTTCTGAACTCAGGGCGCTTACATCCGAGCCCCCTTACACAGTTTTCCATAAGGATAAAGTGCAGCTCCGCCCACATCCTGCCTTTCTCCCTAAGGTGGTTTCTCCATTTCATATCAACCAGGATATATTTCTCCCGGTTTTTCACCCTAAACCACATGCTTCTCGCCAGGATCAACGTTTGCATTCCCTGGACGTACGCAGGGCCCTGGCCTTCTACATTGACCGCACAAGGCCCTTTAGAAAGACGACGCAACTCTTCGTTGCAGTAGCTGACCGAATGAAAGGCTCACCGGTCTCCTCACAACGCCTATCCTCCTGGATTACGTCTTGCATCCGGACTTGCTATGACCTGGCAGGTGTCTCAGCACCGCACCTCACCGCTCACTCCACGAGGGCCCAAGCGTCCTCGACGGCTTTCCTGGCGCAAGTTCCGATCCAGGACATTTGTAGAGCTGCGGTTTGGTCGTCAGTCCACACGTTTACAGAACACTATGCACTAGTGCAGCAGTCCAGGGACGATGCTGCCTTCGGATCAGCAGTTTTGCACACAGCAATGTCTCACTCCGACCCCACCACCTAAGTTGGGCTTGGGAGTCACCTAATGGAATGGATATGAGCAAGCACTCGAAGAAGAAAAGACGGTTACTCACCGTTGTAACTGTTGTTCTTCGAGATGTGTTGCTCATATCCATTCCAAACCCGCCCCCCTTCCCCACTGTCGGAGTAGCCGGCAAGAAGGAACTGAGGGGGCGCCGGGTCGGCTGGGGTATATATTCAGCGCCATGAAGGCGCCACTCTAGGGGGCTCCACAGCCGACCCGCCGGTGTTGCTAGGGTAAAAATCTTCCGACGATCGTGCACGCGGCGCGCACACACCTAATGGAATGGATATGAGCAACACATCTCGAAGAACAACAGTTACAACGGTGAGTAACCGTCTTTTCTTCCAGTCTTCTAACAGAAAAACAAGGTCTTCAATTAAATTGAAAGGTAGGAAATTCAGAACTGATAAAAAGAAATATTTCCCACAATGTGTAATTAAACTGTGGCAGTCGCTACCACAGAAAGTTGTTGAGGCAAAAATTTAACAAGATTTAAAAAGGGATTGGATACACAGATATCAAGAATATCCAGAGTTATAATTAGGTTAAAAATTGGTGGAATAGCCATTAAACCAATCTCTGACTATTATAGATAACAATCAGACCTAAAGTTGGGAGTGCGGGGGCGCAGATTACAGTAGGGTTATTACATCTTGTTGTATTTGGTGCTGGCCACTGTCAGAGACAGGATTCTGGATTAGATTGACCTTAAGTCTGATCCAGTATCGCAATTCCTATGTATCCTTTTGTAGTAATTTTCATAGCGCTGGTTGGAGGATGTTGGGTGTTGTTCCCGCACTCTTCACAGAAGTATTGCAACCCACTTCATGTCTGCTCAGTCCCCATCCACTCTTATCTCCCCAGAAGGCTGTTCTGGGGAAGAGGGAGGAAAAGGTGACAAGCAGGAAGATGACATCCCATCCATCCATCTTCTCTCCTTCCCACTCCCCTGTAAAAATTCTAGAAACCAAAAACAATGCTTTGTGCATGAAGGCAGAGATCTGCACACGGGGGTCAGGATCCTGGTGCTTTAAAACATGCTAGTTATTCAAATATGTGTTTACTGTTTAAAGATATGATAGAAGATAATACTTAGCTTCTCATCTGCAAGGAACATTATTGCATTAATTCTTGGCAGGTGAGGAAGCTTCCTTTTCTCCCCCTCCTATATTTATAATATGTTACTGCTAAAGAAATCAGAAGGTAAACTTTTGTGTGTTTTCTCTTCATTGGTTGTTTTTTCTCCTAAAGATAGGATCATATCTGTCTGGGTTTTATTTTTCAGGGCACAGATAAATCTGTCTTACTCTGGCAGTGGCCCAGATATGTTTGGGTTAGTGTCGAGCATCCTAGAGGAGCCAAACAAGCCAGAACCAGTTACAGATTGGTAAGTTTATACTGAAAACTTGCATGGTGTTGTATGTCTTACAGTTTTAAGTTTTATATATTTTATGTAACAGTAGATATTTGACAAGACAACTTATGTGTTGTCTGACATAGTACTGAGTTTTAAGATATCATTTAAATAAGCTATCATCAAATTAAACTGGAAACATCTGTTAGTAGTTCTTACTTGGAATAAACTAAAGTAAAAAGGCAGTCTTCTGTTCATCCTTCTACCAGCAGATGGCAACTGGAAAGAGAAATTGATGTCTAAGGCTTGGTCCACACTGGGGCGGGGGATCGATGTAGGAAACACAACTTCAGCTACGAGAATAGCGTAGCTGAAGTCGACGTTTCCTAGATCGAACTAAGTTTACTTACTGCAGGTCCACGCGGCGCAGGCAAGCTCCCCTGTCGACAGCGCTTCCTCCTCTCGGCGAGCAGGAGTTCCGCAGTCGATGGGGGAGCGCTTCTGGGATCGATTTATCGCGTCCAGATGAGACGCAATAAATCGATCCCAGAAGATCGATCTCTACCCGCCGAATCAGGCGGGTAGTGTGGACCTAGCCTTAGGTACTTTAGTTTTATTAAGAGGATTAATGGAGGTATGACTGTGGATATAGCTGAAGGTAGAGAGAGCTCATAATTCAGAACATTCTGAAATATATTTGTATTTCTAGATACTATAAAAATCTTAGGATTTTGAACTGATTGATCATTGCAGCGAAATCATTTTGAGTAACTGGCCTCTAAATGAAGAATTTTGCTGTAGCATAGGCAGCCTTTTTCATTCAACTAAGACAAATATGGAAGGTTTTATAGGAGTTTTAACTATTGTGGAAGTGGGAAAAGGGATAAAGGGAATTTGGACGCAGACATCTTAGTTTTCAACAGAACAGAGCAAGAGTCAAGCTAACGCTAACTCTAATATCGCGAGACTTTAAGGCAGGGCCTGGGCGAGCAGGAAGCGAGTGGGGAAAACTGTAAGAGATGCTGTTTGACCTTGTGTTAGATAAGAATGGAACGCAGACTGTAGCAGGAACTATTGAGAAAAGTAAGATATCAGGAAGGAATACGTATAAACAAGATGCGGCTGTTGATCATTATTGTATGCAACAAAAGGTATAAATGCTTGCCCTAACTGTTTATCTGGCAGAGACCTCCTGTCCTTGCGCACTCTCCCCCTTGCAATTGCTTGAGAATAAACTGTCTCTGACATGTTGCAAACAACCTAAGAGTGAAGACTGCGTTTCTTCCACACTATATATACACAAATCTATTTAAAAAAACCCATTATAATACTTTCCACATTTGTTTTAGTTGAGTGGAAAAGGCATTGTACCAAATGCTATGGCAGAATTTTTCAGTTGGAGGCCAGTTATTCAAAATGATTTAGCTGCAATGATCAATCAGTATAAAATCCTAAGATTTTTATAATATCTAGACATACAAATACATTTCAGAATGTTTTGAGTTGTTTATATATTTCCAGGATTTATGAACGATAATATTTAAGAAAACAAAAAAAACCCCTGAATAGTAGCCAGTCCTGCAAATCAGTATTTTTTTCTTCAATGAACTTAAAAGGATAACGTCAGAAGCATAACATTAGTGTTGTATCTCTTCCCACATCACCCATCTGTCTTGTCTTTTTAGACTGTAAACTATTTGGGAGCGGGGACCAAATTTATGTTCTTCAAGGTGCCTAGCATACTTTTGGGTCCTGACTAAATAATACTTTTGATGAAGTTTGCTAGTGGGATCAATAGAAATCATATTGTAGGAACATGCAAGTTAAATTTCTACCATTTTTGTTTTCCAAATGCAAAAAATATTTATTTATATGTAACAGAAGAAAATAAGATGGTACTTTGAGTGCTATACTGATGAGATGCTTATTCAAAAGACAATGTCCATAAAGTTGTGGGAATACGCCAGCAAAGGAGGTACTGCCTTTTATTACTGTCGTGAATTTTGGAGTGTCTTCCTTTATAAAGAGAAGCTATGATATATTGATAATGCACAGTGATAAGAGCCATCATTTTTATTGTCATAAAGAAGAGCCGTGTTTTGGGTACTGAAAAAGGGAGTTTGTGATGCTTTAGGGTGCACTCCCAGTAAGGAGTTATGTTACCACCTGCCCTGTAACTCTGGGTGCCTTAAATGCTATGCTGCTGTGGCTCACAAGCGTGACACCAACAGCCAGCATACAAGCATGCAGGTCACATCCTGGTTTCCGTTGCCAAGTTACTTTTCGCAGGGTGACCCCAACACTCTTCCTGTGCCCTCAATCCCGAATTTCCCCCAAACTGTCTTCCCTGTCGTGTCCCATCCTCTCCTGGAACACTCCCAGAAGTTAAGTTCACTGCTTCTTAAAAGACCTAGAAAACAGCTCATTAATTTAACTGGGGTTTCACAAACACTCTGTTTTAATCAAAACACTGAATTGGTTTATAGTAAAAACAAGTTTATTAAACAAAAGGCCATAGTTGTAAGTGATACCAAGTATAAGCAGTAAAGATAGAAAGGGTTACAAACAAATGAGTACAAATACAATTTTAAGATTAAAACTTAATTTCTGCAAGTTACAGTCGTTTCCTCAGCAGGTTTCTCACCTATACTTAATACCCAAGGACTTCAAAACCGCTTTGGTTGAAGGATCCAACATTCTGTGATCTCTGACCTCTTTAGCTCCTCAAGTGATGGTGCCAAAATGGCTTTTTCTCTTTTCCCTATATCTTCCCAAAGTTCATTGACCCTGCTTCAAGAGGCAGGAAGGCTTCCTGGAGATGCAGTTTCCATCCTCCATGGAGATTGGTCATCTTTCCCCACTTGCTGTCCTGATGGCTTTGTTTATCTTGCATGTAAATGTACCTTCATTATCTCTGCCTGACAACCAGGCTGGTCAGACATGCAAATGCACATTCCTTTGTCTAGGCCAGACTGGGCTTATGCCTTGCTTGCCAAACTCATTTTAAGAACATAATTCTAGCACATATTAACTCTTTGTACACAAACTGTGCATACATTATGCAAGAATATTAATGATCAGTGAGTTTTAAGTTTTCTGATGATTTATTACATGCCATCTTTTGGGTAATTATCATGACAACAGAGTATTAGGTGTACTGAGCGTGTCAAGAGTTGCCGATGCAAAGTAGTGAACCATCAATGGCCTCTATCTCAGAATTTATGCAGAAAATTTGAAAGGCTTTTTTGTGTCTTTTGATACCAAATAGCTTGGGTTAAATGTATGCTTTTAAGGCATACACCTCCTATTTTTACCATGCCTGATCATTTCTAAAAAATATATGCTGGGAGGGGAAATTCTGCCATCATCCCCCCCATGCCAGACACCTCTCCATGTGGTGGGTGAAGTGGATGCCCCAAGGGTAGGATAACGTACATTGTTGCAGCTTTTCTCCATTACCCAACTTCCTTCTGGTACCCAAAAGAGCTTCTCACAGAAATGTGATAGTATAGTGCTATATTACACTTCCTCACATCTCCGCTGCACTGGGGGTCCTAGGGAACAACTTTGACCAGACCTGACGGCTTGGCTCCATTGGAACTGTGTGGCAGTTGGCTTGGGGAAGAACTAGAGACCCGGAACCAGTGCAGACACATAGAGCATGTGGATCTCTTGGAATTGGTAGGATTTGTTGGCAGGCCCTACAGCCTCCTGTTTGGGTTGCACTCTTTCTTGCACCCAAACATTTGGTGGGGAAATTCCACAAGGAGGATCTGAGTTCTCCCTCCTCCCTGCAAAAATTAGAACGGTGGAGACTATATAGATAACAGTGACTTTGCTGACTTCTCTTAGATAGATAGTATTTGGAAAAAAAAAAATCAAGATAGCGATTTGTTAGTACATTATTTCTCTTGAATTCTTATCCTCCCTATCTTAAAACATAAGTAGTCGTCATAGAAGAGTGCTAAGAGGGGAGGCCATCAGACATTTTCAACTATTACAGGAGTCAAATCTGTATCTGATGGCTTACGAATATTGTTAAACATTGAGCAGGATGATGCGTATATTTAAAACAATGATTAGAAAACCTCATAGCAAGTGATTTAAATAAATGTTTCCTTGCTGGGGGCAAAAACATACTTTTATTGAACAAGGAAAATGTAATTAAACAAATAAGAATTACTGCAGAACATGGAATCAACTTTGTGGAGGTGTAAGGCTCAATTTTGTTTTAGAATACTATGGAATCTTTCTATGAAAAGTGCTATATAAGTTCAAACGTCAATACAGAAACTCTTAAAGAATAAATAATTAAGTCTCTGAAGATTATGAAGGGCAAATAGTAGTGATTGAAGCACCATAATGTGACACATTAAAAGTAGACTAGAAAAAACAATAAAAAATAGACTTTAGGAAATAATTATAGGCTGTCAACAGTCTAGTACACTTGTAGTTTTTTATCGCTAATTTCTGTGACAGAACTGCTTGAAATTATATCTTTAGCAAAGGTCTTAGTAGTAGCTTTGCATTTTGAAAAAACACTAAACTCTGAACAAAGCTGTAATGTAACATAAATGTGTTTGGTCGTTCCTAAAAGTGCAATTCTATTTGTTACAGGAATTCTCTGTCCAGATTGTTTCCCCCTATGTGGACATCTGACATTGGAAACAATGGTGACTTCTCATGTCTGTCTTCGAAGCACCCTTTACAAAGTAAAGATTTTCCAAACCTGATTGGCACACAGAGCTGTTACCAAGGCCACTTGCAAAAGTCACCTGATGTGGACACTTTACACAGAGGATTTGAAGACCTTCATCTTATAGAGTCTTGGCTTTCTCCTTCTGACCCTTATACTCAGCCATCTGATGATATCTTGAACATTTATCCTGAAAATTCTGCTTTTGAAAATAATGCCATCATTCAGCAAGAAGGATTAGCATTTCAGAATGTACAATTTAATCAGCATGTTTGCAATTATGATAAGATGAAATTAAATGGAGACTGTGAAAAGAACTGCTCTGATTTTAGTAATTTTTCTTCTCAATGCAGAATTCAAGATGGCACTGGTATTCAGAAAGAGTATTGGGAAACTGACAGAGCAAGAGGCAAGCTTATGAAAAATGACAGACAAGAACAAGCAAAGTATTCCAATGATCTGTCTAGTCCACCTGCTAATGGCACGTGGGGCAAAGTGTTCCAGGACAACCATTTGTTTTCTAAAAGATATGAAGATTTTACAACTTCTCATAAATCACAGCCATCTATTCACCCATCGCTATATTTTTTCAATCAACCATTTACTAAAGAAAATAGTTTTCCTGGAGGAACAAATAGAAACCCACAGGAAACTCACATGCAAAATGGCCATAATAGCTTCAATTTGGGGGAAACCTGTAATAACACTGAATGTAAGAGCCATATTAATACTAAAGAATGTTCTCGTAAACCTTCTGAATATCATTTATCTGTAAAAACTGCTCTACAAAATGGAAATTTTCATTCACCTTACCGTGGACATACGTGGCTGGATGGTAAAATCTTAAGTCCCACATCTACATCAGATATTGCATATAGGAAGCAAAACCAAGTAGTAACAAGCCCACAGTCCTCTTCAGGGGTTTCAACTATGTCCAATGGATCTCCCACACATCAGTCTGTAACCCAGCCCTCTTATTACTCACAGTTGTCACCAGTACCCTATTCAAGGAAAGATGGAAGGTTACAAATATCAAATAGTGTTCCTAGTAACATGGGGGGTTCAAATTTCTTTGCAGAAAATCAGAAACAAATTAAACCTATTGGACATTCCCAGCATGATTCATTGACTAATAAAGGTCAGTATCGTAAAATACCCATTAATTTGTCACACAACTGGTTAACACAGCAGAATTCTGTAACTGATGAGTCTGAAAAGTATCATAGGTTTCGCAAAAAGCAAAACCAAGATAACTGTAATAAAGATGAAAGAAGAGGTAGAAGGAATTGGATACCCCATCCTGGGTATGCAGGACAAAATCAGCAACAGTTCAACATGTTCCGAAAGAAGCAAGAACAAAATGGTGGCAACGTGTCAGATTTCATCAATCCTTCTTTTCTTCCTTCTTTCCCATTAATGTCTGATTTTAAGCAAAATCCCAATTTTGCTTCATTTAATCCCCATCCATTTCCGTCAGCAAATAATTTTGCTTTTCCTCCATCACCATTTCCATTCTCAGAACTTGTTGATCTTTTTCACTATGACGATTTTAACCATTTGAATCCCTTCATTAATGACCTATTTTGTGGGGAATTAAGTGCGCCATATTTTGCCTTTCCAACTCCTTTTAACAAGTATAGGCCTCCAAGAAATCGCAGTGGACCTGCTAATGAGCTTCATATTCGATTGGAGGAGTGTTACGAACAGTGGAGAGCTCTGGAGAAGGAGAGGAAAAAGGTAATAATATATACCATAATAGTCTTGTATGTAGGATGGTGATTATAAAGCAACAGCTAGGTAGAGTAGAAATTCCTGCATCTTACTGGTGAAAAGGAACCAGTCTTGCTGCCTTTTTGAAATATTGTGACCTTTCATTCTACTCTAAATATTTTGAGCCCCATCTGAACACTCTATTTTGAGTATTCACAATCGTAAGAAGATACCAAGCAGTGTATCGTACAATTGTCGTACAATTGTGCATGAGACTGAGGTTCACCTTTCATTTTCCAGCCATACAGGAGTTAGGACCACTTGTTCAGCAGTAATTTTCTTGAACTAAATTACACCATGGTTGCTTAACCAAGTACCATCAAGCCCTCTTTGGCCAAAGGTCTTATATTATCTGGTGGCATGGATCCTATTCTTTGGTTCATGTTATTCAGTGCAAGTTTGGTAGCCAGTAGTTACCACCATCCATGGATCGTGGAAGAGGCCGCTGATATGACTTGTATTGCGAAAGCCTGGACGGTTGATAAAGCCAGGGCCTTTATTAGTCTAGCTATTTTTGGATAGTACTCAGTTCAGCATGCACTGAGGGAGGGCCAAGAGGGTGGTTGTTTATATCTGACTTCAAATGTAAGAGAGATGTCACTCTAAAACATATTCTTCTGGCTTTGTCCCATCTTTATCTGCCCTGTATTGGGGTTTGCCCAGGCCCATTGTCATAGGTGAGTTTGATGTCCATGTGGATGACTTTTCAGGGCTGGTATCTTCTCAAAGCCAATATGTTAAACCTGGGATTATCCTTGGGAGTTTCAAACACAACCATTGCAGCAATTGAGGACATCTCATGTACTTGCTAGTAGTTCCTGGATTTGACTATCTGTGAGCCCTTAACAAGGTGTTATCAGTAGGCAGTTGGGAATTTACATCTCTAATCTGGTGTGACAAAGCTAGAGTTTAACCTTCCAAGGACTGTGCAAGATCCTTCTATTTACTTAGGTCTGTACCCAAGATTGGTTAACATTTTAAAGGTAATTTTGTTTGTTGGTTACAGATGTTAATTCTAGATTAATGCTTTAAAGTAGTACTTGAAATTTTTGGAAGTACCTTATTTTTACAGCCAGTTGTTGGCAGATTAAAATTTAATAATGACTTCTTATTGTTTTAAATGTCCTCCAGAGACTTAAACAGCAGACACATCTCATGCATCCATGTAGTGGTGAAAAAATAGAAGAGCTATAGGGTGAAACACCGTTCTAAATATTTTAAAGGTATGTGTTTTCTCTTCAGACTGAAGCTGATCTTGCAAGAAACTTTCCAGGAAAGCGGGTATCTAGCTCAAATAACACTCCTGTTTCCCGACTTCCTGCTAACCCTTCACGAGTGGATCGTTTGATTGTGGACCAGTTACGAGAACAAGCCAGAGTAAGCATACTTACAGCATGGAATGTTCTGCAGGGATTAGTAACATCAGGTTATATGTTTGTGGGTATATTATATTTTGTGGAGGATTTTAAAAAAATAATTGTTTTGTTGTTTGCAATATATTCGTTAGGTGCTCACCTTAGTAGGAAAAATGGAAAGGCTTCGCGGTACTCCTGTCCATGGGAATATATCCAAAACTCTGGAACATCATGTAGAAGCCATTCATGTTACACAAGCGAGGCGGAAAGATGAGATTGTTAATGCTGCCAATCCACAGAGACAAGGAGCACCTCGCTATAATAATGAAAAAGGTAAATACTTTTGATTGTTTTGTAGTTCTAAAATTTTTTTTTTTTCAATTTGTATTCAATTCAATTTATAACACATTTTAAATGTTGTAATGGCAACAAGTAGACTTACTCCCTTAAACAGAAATGTTATATGTGTGCCTTTGACTTTAAAAGAGAAAAATCCCTCACTTGTATCAGGTAATTTCTGCATAGACTTTACTCTGTTTTGTGGTGTTGATTTTTAGACCCCTTCTTGTCACAAGATATTTTCTAGGTTAAAAAAAAAAAGTCCTATTTATTATATTAAATAATCAGATTTTGTTAAAGACTCTGGATGAATTCCTACTTGTTTCAGTGCATGCTGTTACTTAACAGGTAGGGGATATGAGGGTTATCACTGTAAAAAGGTAGCCTATGACTGAGAATTGATACCAAACAAAAATATCTGCCAAGTAAGCAATTCAGCATCCTTAATCAGGTTGTACTCATTTTAACAAATTGAGCTTCTTCATTAGTAGTGATTGAGAGTGGGCTTTCATCCTTCTTAGCTTACAAAGTGAAAAATTGCTTGGTCTTACACCGCTCATTAATTGATGTTTTGTCTGTCACAAAACCACTGCAGATTTGGCATGATTGGCAGCTTCTGCCGAGGAATAGCAAGCAAGTATGTTTGATGACAGGAGTCAAGTTCACTGGTGAATCGAAACCAGACCTCTTTTGTTGGGATCCCATCTATCCAATTTAGAGGCACCAAAAAAAAAAAGAAACGAAAAGTTGGGTTTCTTTGTTTTTGCTTTGTTTAAAAAAAAAAAAAAAAAGAGGGAGGAGGATAACTCTTAATGTAAGATAGGAGCCAAGGATCCTAAGGTTAAGCATATTGTGAGCTAGTACTTTCCTGCTAGCAATGAAAAGAACAGGCTTTACCCCCAAATCTTGGTGTTGAAGAGTTGGAGTTCACCGCCAAGAACAGAAGTTGTATTAGGCAGTTAATTGAAAGTAAGTAAATTCCACATGGAAAAGTCCGTATGTGCAGACTCCAAAAGTAGAATCCATAGTCACAGTTGAAAAATAAGACCATCATAATCCTGTGGACTTTTTCCTCTTAAAGATGTCAGACAGACTGGAAAAGCTGTCATAAAAATCCCCCACATTTGAGCGAGTAGACAGATTCTTGTAGACTTCCACTGCAATTGCCTGTTTGGAGGAACTTATCCCAAACGAGGACAAAAGAATTAGCTTTTTAATGACAAATATCTCTGGCAGTTTTATTCATGCTAGCGCCAATCACATTTCCAGCCAGACCCTTCGTGGGTAGTGCACTAGTTAAAAGGCAGCTTTGGCTTCATCTGTGGGTTATATTTTCAAGCAAGAAGTTGCTACTTTCGTAGTGGTGATTCTGATCTTTGTAACCCAGGCAAGAATCGCAGAGAATTTCAAGTAGAACAAAGTCTTTGTCTACCTCCACACATATTCTCCAGAAAGACCATACATACTATAAATCTTGCATCTCCTTTCAACTAATCCAGATGCAACAAGAAAGAATGCTCATCCTATACAGGAGAACTGAAGATTAGATCTTACAAGGAGACAAGACAAGAGTTAGTCTTTCAAGATGTTTTCTCCTTCATGATTTCTTGATTCGTTATGATTATCGACAAAGAATTAGTATCTTACACCAGTGGTTCTCAAACTAGGGCCACCGCTTGTTCAAGGAAAGCCCCTGGCGGGCCGGGCTGGTTTGTTTACCTGCCACATCCGCAGGTTTGGCCAATCGCGGCTCCCACTGGCTGCAGTTCGCCGCTCCAGGCCAATGGGGGCTGCAGGAAGCGGCGCGGGCCGAGGAATGTGCTGGCCACCCTTCCTGAAGCCCCCATTGGCCTGGAGTGGGGAACCGCGGCCAGTGGGAGCCGCAATCGGTCGAACCTGCAGACCTGGCAGGTAAACAAACCAGCCCTAGTTTGAGAACCACTGAACAAGCGGCGGCCCTAGTTTGAGAACCACTGTCTTATACAGAGCAGTATATTGTGATGGATCATGTTAAATGTTGCAGAGAGAGCCAGGGTAAAGTAGAAGGCTGCCCTCCATCCATCTACATCAAGAGAACATCCATCTATGCCAATAATACAATTTTTGCTCCATGTTCTTGGCTGAATCCAGATTACAGAGGGCCCAATATCTTGGTTTCAGATCAGTGAGACTGAAAGTGGTTTATTGCTAGCTTGCTGGGAACCCTAAAGATTTCATAGTGGATACTAGCCAAGTCCAGTGCATCCAGGGTGTATTTCTTAAGTGTTGGTCAGTCTGTTCTATGATTGAAGGACGAAAGGTGGACTTACTCGCTGAGTGAGGCATTGGCTGTCTCCGTCAGGTGAAGCTCCAATTTACTTTTTTAAAACCAAGCAGGAAGGGTAGGTATAGGACTTGCAGGTTTGGGATTAAATCTCCTTTAGGGAGTGCAATAATTTCTTTGTTGTGAATGGGCTGAACTCAATGCATGACAACATATAAGTTGTCACACTATCTTGAAGGAAAGGAAATTGTTAGTACAAAGTTCTCTTTTTCTCCTGCTTTGTACGTCAGCACCATTTGTTACCAACAGCCTGTGTTCTGGAGTCTGAATTTATCTCATAACTTCAGTGCATTGGAAAGCCAAGAATATAACTAAGGAAATATTGGAAATATGGTTCTTCTTCAAGTGCTTGGTCATATCAATTCCAATTAGGTGTGTGCGCGCCGCGTGCACGATCTTTGGAATATTTTTACCCTAGCAACACTCGGTGGGTTGGCTGAGGCGCCCCCTGGAGTGGCGCCCTTATGGCGCCGGATATATGCCCCTGCCGACCCAGCGCCTCCTCAGTTCCGGTCGTTGGAACTGTGGAGCGGAGCTAGCTGCTCTCCACCCTCCCTAGCATTTGTCTTTAGTACGTGTTAATAGTTCTCATTAGTGATAAGTAGTTGTTAATAGTTGTTTACAGTTGTAGTAGTTAGTGTAGTTAGATTAATTTCTTTCTGAAAGAGAGCGGGGTCTTTCCCCCCATCCCCCCTCACCCGGCCCGGTGCCTAGGCCTATGCTGGGGTCTCGGGGTTTCAAACCCTGCTCGGCTTGCCTGAGGCCAGTGCCGATGGGAGACCCCCATGACTCCTGCCTAAGGTGTCTGTGGGAATCCCACCAAGCGGACAAGTGCCACATTTGCAAAGCCTTCAAGCCGAGGACCAGAAAGGAGCGGGACTCTAGATTGAAGCAGCTCCTCATGGAGGCAGCCCTTAGCTCGGTCCCTTCCACTTCGCGGGACCTGGCACCATCATCGTCGGTGCAGAGTGCCCCTGCGGCACTGACTGGTCCAGCACTGCGTTCAGACTTGTCGAAAGATGCGCGCCAGATCTCCACGGCGCCGGTCCCTGTCTCCGAGTCAAAGGAAGAAGCATCCCAAGCTGGTGCCGGCCGCTTCCAGCTCGTCGGCTCACCAACCGCCGGCGCCTCCCGCACCGCAGCCAAAGCCACATCCGTTGCCGGAGCACGTAGGACAAGTAGCGGCTCCTGCACCGTCGACTCCGGTACCGCAAGGGCCGTCAAGTCCAGTGCTTGTGAGCTCCCCGGGGCTCACCGTGGTTGAACTGGGACTGCCTTCTACACCAGAGACCTTCTCAACAGCTTTCAGAGTAGCAGCCGTGTTAGTCTGTATCCGCAAAAAGAACAGAGTACTTGTGGCACCTTAGAGACTAACAAATTTATGCTCAAATAAATTTATGCTTCTATTCCACCAACGGACAAAGGAGTGGAAAGGAAGTACTTTGTTCCCTCTCAGGAATACGGGTTCCTTTACACACACACCCAGCCGTGCTCCCTTGCCGTGGCTTTGGTCAACGAGAAGGAACGCCATGGCCAGAAGGCCCCTGCGCCTAAATCAAAGGACGCTAGGCGCCTAGACTTGTTTGGGCGCAAGGTGTACTCGGCGGGAGGCTTACAACTCAGGGTGGCCAACCAACAGGCACTCCTGAGCCATTATGACTATACTTCGTGGGTATCTATGTCCAAATTCAAAGAGTTGGTCCCACAGGAGTCCAGAGAGGAGTTTCGAGCTCTAGTAGAGGAGGGCAAGAAAGTGGCCAGAACCTCCCTACAAGCCTCTCTGGACGCAGCGGACTCGGCAGCTAGGACCCTGGCCACGGGCATAGCCATGCGCCGCATCTCATGGCTGCAGGTCTCTGGATTACCTCCAGAGTTGCAACAGACTCTCCAGGACTTACCCTTCGATGGCTGGGATCTGTTCTCTGAAAAGACAGACTCAAGGCTGCAGAGTCTGAAGGACACCTCCGCTTTGTGGTCAACCAGCAGCACTTCCAATTCACCGTCCTCCCTTTTGGCCTCTCCACGGCCCGCAGGGTGTTTACAAAGTGCATGGCTGTTGTGGCTCCTTCCCTTCATCTACAACGGATTCAAGTGTTCCCGTATCTCGACGACTGGCTCATTCAAGGTTGCTCCAGAGATCAGGTGCAGTCTCATGTTCAGACCACCATTACCATGTTCGATCGACTAGGCCTACTGCTCAACGTCGCGAAATCTACTCTGGTACCAACACAGAGGAGAGAATTCATAGGAGCAGTCTTAGACTCTGGCCTGGCCCGGGAACTTCTGCCGGACACGCACTTCCAGTCCATGGCGAACATAGTCCGTGGCCTGCAAACCTTCCCGACCTCAACCGTGAAAACATGCCTATGCCTCCTGGAACACATGGTATCCTGCACGTATGTGACCAGGCATGCCAGACTACGACTACGTCCGTTGCAAGCCTGGTTATCAACAGTTTATTGACCAAGTCGGGACAGCTTGAACATGGTAGTTACCATTCCACCAGGAATATTAGCATCTCTAGACTGGTGGCTGGACCCCAAAGTAGTGTGCGAAGGGGTGCCATTTCATGCCCCACAGCCCTCCGTGTCCCTGGTCACAGACACGTCATCCTTGGGATGGGGGTCCCACCTCGGGAATTTCTGTACACGGGGACTATGGTCGGCAGAGAGTTATCCCTACACATCAAAATACGGGAACTCAGAGCAGTGCGCCTGGTGTGTCTAGCATTCAAGGCTGTTGCGTGACAGTCCTCACAGACAACACAATGGCCATGTTTTATATCAACAAGCAGAGGGGAGCCCGGTCGTCCCCCCCTGTCAGGAGGCCACTCATCTGTGGGAATTCTGCATAGTCCACTCAATCCATCTGGTGGTGTCGTTTCTCCCGGGAGTCCAGAACACCTTAGCGGACCACCTCAGCAGATCATTCCTGGCTCACGAGTGGTCGGTTCACCCAGATGTCATCCAGTCTGTCTTCCGGAAGTGGGGCTTTCCCCTGATGGACCTATTCGCCTTTCACGACAATTGGAAATGCCAGGTGTTCTGCTCTCTCCAAGGTCGCTCCCTGTGTTCTCTCTCGGATGCCTTCCTAATACAGTGGAAGCCTCACCTGTGCTATGCCTTTCCTCCATTCCCGCTAGTCCACAGGGTCCTGCTCAAACTGCGCAGGGACAGAGCCCGGCTGATTTTGATCGCCCTGGCATGGCCCAGGCAGCACTGGTATACCACTCTCTCCTGGAGCTGTCAGTGGACACTCCGATTCCACTCTCGCCCTGGCCAGACCTGATCACTCAAGACTACGGACGGCTCTGTCATCCCGACCTGCAATCTCTCCACCTCACAGCGTGGATGCTGCTCTCACTTGGTTCAGCAGGTACTTTTGGGTAGCAGAAAGCCCTCTACCAGGTCCACATACTTAACCAAGTGGAAACGTTTTTCCTGCTGGTGCGCCCGGAATCATAAGACCCCCCCCTCGGGCGTCAGTTCCTGTCATATTGGACTATCTCTTGTCCTTAAAACAGCAGGGCTTGGCGATATCCATCAGAGTGCACCTGGCAGCTATTTCAGCGTTCCGCCCGGGTGAGAATGGGCATTCTATATTCTCCAATCCCATGGTCACTAGATTTCTCAGGGGGTTGGAGCCCCTACGTGGGATCTTAACCTGGTCCTCTCCAGGCTCATGGGTGCCCCCTTTGATTCCATGGCTACCTGCTCGCTCCTGTACCTTTCCTGGAAGACAGCCTTCCTTGTAGCTATCACCTCGGCGAGATGTGTATCTGAGCTTAGAGCTCTCACATCGGAACCACCGTATACGGTGTTTCATAAGGACAAGGTATAGCTACGACCCCACCCCACCTTCCTTCCTAAGGTGGTGTCTGCCTTCCTGGTCAACCAAGGTATCTTCCTTCCAGTCTTTTATCCAAAGCCGCACGCTTCTCGACGAGAACAGCAGCTGCACTCCCTAGATGTTCGCAGGGCCCTCACCTTTTACATTGAGCGAATTAAACCTTTTAGAAAGACGATTCAGCTTTTCATAGCTGTGGCAGACCGGGTGAAGGGCCTCCCGGTCTCTCTCCACCCAGCGCATCTCATCCTGGATTACATCATGTATCCGTACGTGCTATGACTTAGCTGGTGTCCCAGCTACACACCTGACTGCCCACTGCCCTCGGGCTCAAGTTTTGTCCTCCGCCTTCCTAGCTCATGTACCCATACAGGAGATCTGTAGGGCAGCGACTTGGTCATCGGTAAATACCTTTGCTTCCTACTATGCCATAGTGCAGCAGTCCAGGGATAATGCGTCATTTGGTTCAGGGGTCCTTCACTCCGCGACATCTCACTCCGACCCCACCGCCTAGGTAAGGCTTGTAAGTCACCTAATTGGAATAGATATGAGCAAGCACTCGAAGAAGAAAAGATGGTTACTCACCTTTGTAACTGTTGTTCTTCGAGATGTGTTGCTCATATCCATTCCAAACCCGACGACCTTCGCCTCTGTCGGAGTAGCCGGCAAGAAGGAACTGAGGGGGCGCTGGGTCGGCAGGGGCCCCATAAGGGCACCACTCCAGGGGGCGCCTCAGCCAACCCACTGAGTGTTGCTAGGGCAAAAATCTTCTGACGATCCTGTACGCCGTGCGCAAACACCTAATTGGTATAGATACGAGCAACACATCTCGAAGAACAACAGTTACAAAAAGCAACAGAGGGTCCTGTGGCACCTTTAAGACTAACAGAAGTATTGGGAGCATAAGCTTTCGTGGGTAAGAACCTCACTTCTTCAGATAAGCTTTCGTGGGTAAGAACCTCACTTCTTCAGATGTCTTGCATCTGAAGAAGTGAGGTTCTTACCCACGAAAGCTTATGCTCCCAATACTTCTGTTAGTCTTAAAGGTGCCACAGAACCCTCTGTTGCTTTTTACAGATTCAGACTAACACGGCTACCCCGCTGATACTTAACAGTTACAAAGGTGAGTAACCGTCTTTTCTCTAATAACAGGGTGCAGTCTTTCCGGTGGTTTCTTGGAATTACATTACTATAATACAAATTGTTGGCTGAATTCAAGAGATTTTTGTCTAATCAATAGATGTCATGGTTGTATATTCGTTCTGTTGTGATGTGGTTGCATATTCTTGTCTTTGTAGATGTTCTTGTGCTGGCAGCTGCGATTAAAGAGTTAGCTGTTTCCACCCGCAAGGCTCGTACTGCTTTATGGTGTGCGCTGCAGATGACTCTACCCAAAACCTCCTTAAGCACTCCAGTGAAACAGGAGGAGGTCGAAAGGGCATTGCAAGAGCTTTGTCCAGGAAACACAAGCACAAAAGAAAAAAATAGTGCAGATCCTGAAGACAAGGGAAGCAAAAAAGAAACACATGAGGAACCCGTACAGATTTCTGAATAACTGTGCAGGGGAAAAAAAAAAGGAAGAAAGTGAATTGCATTGTGCTATGGAGAACTTTTTTGCTAAGTTATCAGAAAAAATAAGGATAACTCAACTGATCAGTGCTGCAATTTTATTACTGTGATTCTGGTGTTGACAAATATTTCTTGTAATAGTGTTATTGCGGTTTTAATATTGCTGGTATTGCAGTGTCTTCTATGTAAGATAAAGATTTTATTAATAAGGGGAACTGGGCAATAGCTGACCATTTTCTTGACCGCTTAGCCAAAGCTATGTATCAGCTGTGACTCAAGCCACGATCTGAGAAACCAGTGAGTGACTAAGCTCATTTTGATTCTTTTCTTCATTTATTAGTTATAAAATTTAGCATACTTTAAAAATGTCATTTTTAAAGGGTATTTCATAATTATTGGGTTTTTTTGCACAATTATATATTCTTTTAAGTGCCAGAATGATTGCTAAATAATGTAATTGTTTGTACTGTCACTCAACACTGAATAGTCCACACTTCTGCTTTGCTATTGTGACAGGGTGTCAAATCTTTCAGGTAATTGCCAAGAGTCTGATTGGAATAATCAGAGTTTAATGTTAGTTACATGACGTGCTTGTTCTGCCAATTAAAAGTTACCAGCTGGACTAATCTAAACCAAAAGTTCCCATAGTATAATCCTTGTGACAAAATTTTTACATAATAAATAAATGAAGAACTAATTTAAGGAATTTTTAGAGTTGCAGTACATTGCATTAAAATACATATTGGCAGTTAACATAAAATTGTCACTCAGACTTAGAAATTAGATTTACTGATGCCTCATGGTTAAAAACAGCAAGTATGCACTTAATGAAAAATTACATGGTTATTAATATGTTTATGGTACTTTAATTTTCAGAAACATTCCATATTTATTTAAATGTTTTGATTAAATGTTTATTTAAAATTCTATTTTAATAATATACAGTTGGGTCTTTTGCCAAACCTTCCTAATAATCAGATTTAATGATTTACTCAGGAACTATGTATATTATATATAAATATACACACAGTATATAGGGGTTTTTTGAGGGGTAGGGATGTTTGCAAGATATTTACACAAAGCCCACTATACTAGGTTACCAAAGCTGTTTAACTGTTTTGTTTTAGCATGAGAAGATTTCATATGTTTAGTTGCTATTACTAGTCTTCATCCTGTGGCTTAGACAATCAGAAGTGTTACGTATCAATGTGAATGTACAGAGTGAGAATTAGAAAAGGATGAATAATTCATATTTTCATCTTATCACACTACTTATGAGTATTTTAATGCTTTATCAATCGTGTCTTAATGTTAGATTGTCTTTCAAAATGTACTAATTACCAAGTATGTTCTTAGGTGTTAGTATATTGATGAATGGCTTTGGAGAGCAGTTCTTGTTTTAAAAAAGAATTATGTTGAGGACAGGAGAAAAAGTTCAAAGACTTAAAATGAAGATTTATCTGTGTTTCATTATGTTATGATGTTGAATTCAACACTTTCTTGATAAATATGTAATTCTGTTTGCATATACACGTACTTGCTAAATATTCCAAACAGTCTGTAATTTTGAACCTGTGAATGTTTCTAGAACATCTGTAGTCTAGTTCTATTAGTACCAATATAGTACCAGTGGTAGTACCATTATTAATGGTAATGAGGTGAGGAGTGCATCATTTAGTAGAATAGGAAGTCACTAAAGCCTCATTTTGATCCACTGATTAAACAAAGGAATCATTAGAAGGCAGAATCTTATTAAAAGTCTGCTCCACTTCTTCTAAAGAAAATTTAATCCGTTTCAATGGATATTTTTAAGCCTTAGTCTAAAACTAAAAATTGGTAGTGAAGAGAATTATTTTAATGCTGTGTGAGTGTATTTTGTGTGTGTGTGTGCAATCTGTTTGCACTAATATCTGAAGGTCAAATGTGTTTTTGTGAAACTATAGGTGGTTTGAAAAATTTTCAGAGTTTACAGTATTTGAGTTGTGGATGGAATTTAAGTTTTTGAGTTATGATTACTATGTTAACAGGAAATAGAATTTGAAAGTCTTGATTTGCATTTCTGTTTACAGAATAATTGTAGTCTTGCAGGATTGTTTTGTAGTATTGAATGTGTTGGGCATATTAGGTCCTTATTGTATTGTTTGTATGTAAGTTACTGTGAAGGAATGTGATCTTAATCAGTTCATAATATAGTTAACGTGCCTTTAAAAGTCTTATTTTTCAAAAACGGTAAGTAACTGTGTTTGCTCACTTCAGCTTTCTGTTGCGATTTGAACATAGTAACATCTTGGAGTTAGGAGAATAGTCTGCTTTCATTTAAAGCTGAGGAATGTACCTTCTGTGAGATGCTTTGGCTTAGTTAAATCAATAGGCTTTTGAGAAATTTGCACCTTGTTTTATCCTGATTTGCCTGGATAGAAATACAGCCTTAACCGTGTTAAGATCTTGATTTGTTTCTTGTGCAGTTTTATCTCTCAATCACCAGCACTTTTCTGTTTTGTGGAAGCTTCTAAATAATTACAAAAGGAAAAACTATATCTATGAAGTTACTTTATTATAAATTGTTTTACAATTTGCTTTTTAAAAGCACTTTCTTTTTCTTTAGTTTTTTACTTTTTAATAGTGCAACCAAATCTGTCAATTTTATAGCGTGGTGAGTCATTTTTCTTTATTAGCAATACTACAATTAAAGGTGCAAAAAAATAAGGTGCATTACAATGTACTTATTTAGCCTTTGTTGTTAGAAGTTGAAAATGTATGGAATAAAGTCGTTTTGAGCAACTTTTTTAGAATTGGGGAACTGAAACTACAATTCCTCTGCTTCTTATTTGCCAGATAAGCTTTAAAAAGGAAATTGTTTGCATATAATATATGAAAGGTAACTAATGAGAGTGAGGATAGGCCAGTGTCAACTTAAAAAAATCAATTCCAGATAAAGGTTGCTTTCCTTTTTTTACTGTACAAAATAAAACTGGTCTAAAACTTGTTTATGCACAATAATAACTTAATGAAAATAGTGGGTTTTTTTTCCACAAAATTAGGCTATTTCCAATATATATGGGAAAAATAAGTTTACTTTTATTTTTATGACAGATATACAAAGATTAATAGTGTCTATATTTTAATATACTGTTTGGTGTCTGAAGTATATCTTTTACATGTATGTTGGTCAATTTCATTTAATTAAAAACAAATGTTACACTGTTAGTGAAATATTACTGAAGAAAGCTATTGTGAGTTAATCTGTTTAGTAGACCCAACAGAAATGAGTGAAAGTATACATTTAACTAAAAGAAGCAAGATGTCAATTGTTAATACTTAATGATTAGTCAATTTAGGCTTATTTCAGTGATTCTGTAAAATAACTGGATATTTAATGAACGTTGGAAAGATATCACTTCTACCTCTTGCGTAACACTTAACTTTAAAAAAGGTTATTTATACTACACAGATTTCCGTTGGGACATACTTTGCTATTTTAGAAAGTTGATGCACCTTAACTAGTGAATTTGGTGTGCATTTTTTGTTTTCTGTCAGACAACTCCCTTCTATGGAACACCAGGAAGCCTTGCGGCTAGATTGTGTTCATTTGTGTAAAGTAACCTACCATGCTGTGTACACTTACATATGGTTTATATTAAGAAAAAGGTACAGTAGAAAGAGATGCTAAGATTTGTATTACATGTATGAAAGTCACAGATTTCTGAGAATCCTGTAATAAATCATGGCCAGTGTAATTTTCTAGCATTTTTTATGTATGTGATTGTTTCCTTATTTAAATAATCAGTTGTATGTACATGGCTAATAAATAGTTAAAGCTATTGTTTTATTCAGTTCAACTCATGTTACTTATCAGCTCCTCTTCTATATGTGAGGTGTTTCTTGTTTGTTTGGGGTTTTTTTGTAATTCACTGAAAAGACCTGTTGTATGTTCTGGGTAACACTTACAGTTATACAAATAATTAAAGTATTTCATATTTTAAGTCCCTGATTGTATTATTTCAGTAAATTTATATGGGGTGGTGGGAACATTAGATGTCAATGGGTAATACTTGTTTTACATGGGTCAGTGTTAATAAGGAATATCCATTATTCTAGTTTCCAGATGTGAGGTCACATATATGAGGTGCAGAATCTTTCTAAACATCAAAACGTAAATGAATTAATAAACTGCTAACTGATAATACAGGAAAGGAGAAAGTGTTAGTAAATAACCTAAGTAACTTTCACCTCTTTTCCCCCTGTGCAAGCGAGATTTCTACAAGGGAATTCAATCTTGTTGGATAAGTTGATGTACAACTTAGCTGTAATTATTTCACAAAGCATCACACTTCAATTTCTGTTATGTTAGCACTTAGAAGCCCCAGTCCTGATCAGACCATTGGGCTAAGTGCTTGGCAAACACAGGAAGACATAGGCCCTTCACTGAAGAGCTGACACCCTGATCCTGCAGTGAGATATGTGCAAGCGGACCTCTGGGCCCACACAGAGCCCCACAAAGTCGGTGGAGCTCTGCACAGACCCAGGTGTGTGTCTGTGAGGATTTTGCAGGTTCAGGCCTAAGATGACAATCGGTATTCAAAGGGTAGAGGAGAGGATATAGGCAAAATATGTAGAATGTTCTAGATCTATTAAATTACATGTTTCTTTTTCATTTAATTCACTGTGTGATCCTTTCTACTTTCATTTTATATACAATATATAAAAGCTTATTTTGTATAGCTTGCATGACACCTGTTTTGAGAGTATATTATCAGTTGCAAATCCAAACAATGTAAAATCAATGGAAGAATTCAGACTTTTTTTTCTCATGGAATGTGATGCCAAATTACCTCAATCCTCACCCGAAAAAGATTTTAGGATCAGGAATTAAAACTTCCACATGATCTCCTTTCTGGTAACTAAAATAAAATATTTAATTCAGTCTAATCCCTTTCTATCCCCTAAAGTGGAAGATTTTCTCAACTCCCCTTTTGTATGAAAAATTAAAAATGTGCTTTGTGACCAGGTGGTTCCCCAGTCTGTTCCAAACAGTGCGTGCAAGTTGTAGGATGTCGAAATCTATCCCTTCCTATGGTGTGGTTTTATTTCCCAGGCAACTCAAAATGATATTCAAAGTCAAGCATAAGCCTTCTCCCCAAGCATGACTACTTACGTGTTCCTCTTCAAGGACTGCTAAGCCTACCTCCCAGGTCCTCCTCCTCCCCCAGAGAGACACTCTCACTTCCCTTATCCATAGGCGTCTACAAGCTACCTGCGACAGTGCATCTGCAAAATGATGTTTTGTATCAGGATCACTGCCTGACTGTTAAAGTGACTTAAAAATTAAAGAGTCCACGGTCTTCCAGCATGACTAATTATACAATAGATCACAAATACACCACCAGTGGCTAAATTCTGTCCCTGTTGCTCTCCCCTCCCTGCTTCATGCTCTTCCTTATGGCTGCATAAGGTAGCTGAACTGGTTTGGTAGTATGTGTGGGAGCCTGTGCACCCTCTGTATTCTGTGGAGCACTTCCCCATGGGACTGCTGCATGGACAGATATGTTGGAGCCTGGGGTCATTACATGCAGCTCCATAAGCAGAAATTCCCTCCCTTAGAGGTGAAGCACGGGAGGTACAGAGCCTGATGTGGTCCTGAGGCATTATTAGCTGCTGTGTCATGCAAGTGCTTTATATAATAATAATACTTACCGTGATGTTTTATGCTTTCAGAGCATTGTACAAATATTAATCCCCAGAATTCACCTCTCCCCATTTTTCTGATTAGAATCATAGACTATCAGGGTTGGAAGGGACCTCAGGAGGTCATCTAGTCCAACCTCCTGCTCAAAGCAGGACCAATTCCCAACTAAATCATCCCAGCCAGGGCTTCGTCAAGCCTGACCTTAAAAACCTCTAAGGAAGGAGATTCCACCACCTCCCTAGGTAACCCATTCCAGTGCTTCACCACCTTCCAAGTGAAAAAGTCTTTCCTAATAACCAACCTAAACATCCCCTACTGCAACTTGAGACCATTACTCCACCGAGAACAGTCTAGATACATCCTCTCTGGAGCCTCCTTCAGGTAGTCCCCCCTCACTCTTCTCTTCTGCAGACTAAACAATCCCAGTTCCCTCAGCCTCTCCTCATAAGTCATGTACTCTAGCCCCCTAATCACTTCTGTTGCCCTCCGCTGGACTCTTTCCAATTTTTCCACATCCTTCTTGTAGTGTGGGGCCCAAAACTGGACACAATACTCCAGATGAGGCCTCACCAATGCCGCATAGAGGGGAATGATCACGTCCTTCGATCGGCTGCCAATGCCCCTACTTATACAGCCCAAAATGCCATTAGCCTTCTTGGCAACAAGAGCACACTGTTGACTCGTATCCAGCTTCTCGTCCACTGTAACGCCTAGGTCCTTTTCTGCAGAACTGCTGCTTAGCCATTCGGTCCCTAGTCTGTAGCAGTGCATGGGATTCTTCCGTCCTAAGTGCAGGACTCTGCACTTGTCCTTGTTGAACCTCATCAGATTTCTTTTGGCCCAATCCTCTAATTTGTCTAGGCCCCTCTGTATCCTATCCCTACCCTCCAGCGTATCTACCACTCCTCCCAGTTTAGTGTCATCTGCAAACTTGCTGAGGGTGCAATCCACGTCATCCTCCAGATCATTAATGAAGATATTAAACAAAACCGGGCCCAGGACTGGCCCTTGGGGCATTCCGCTTGATACCGGCTGCCAACTAGACATGGAGCCATTGATCACTACGCATTGAGCCTGACGATCTAGCCAGCTTTCTATCCACCTTATAGTCCATTCATCCAGCCCATACTTCTTTAACTTGCTGGCAAGAATACTAGGAAATACTGTATTAGGAAATATAGAAAGAGTTTAAGGCCAGTTTGGGGCATTGGGGAATGGGCTGAAGGAACAGACCTGCATCATGCCCTCAGATAATGCAGAGCAGTCGTCAGATGAAAATTCACAAAAGCAATGTATTACTTATTTGTACAGCATCTAGCCCAATGGGTCCTTGGGGTCTTCAGATGCTCCTGTAATACAAGTGATATCATGAATAGGAAGACTCCATTGAAGCTGCACTGTCAGGGAGTGGGAGAGGAAGACTGTCACATCCCAGAGCCATTGTGAAGATATAAGGTCTGTCAAGATTGCCCTAGTTTCTTGTGGAGATCTGAGGATCTGCAAGGTTTGGGGGGCAGAATTACATGTTGTTATGGGGTAAAACCCCACCATTGCCCTGCTCCTCCCCCATGAAACAATTGTGGGAAACTCCACCGAAGAAAGTGCTTGCTCATGTCCATTCCATCTCAGGTGTGTGCGTGCGCCACATGCACCAGTGCTGGAAGTTTTTCCCCCAGTGGTATTCGTAGGACTGGTTCTAGCGCCCTCTGGAGTCACGTGCATGTGCTCCGGTATAAGGGGTGCTGCCTGCTCCCCTCCGTTTAGTTCCTTCTTACAGTGATGGTGTTGAAACGTCCTCTTGCCTTGGTAAGCTCTTAAACCAGTGTTTTTTTTCTCTCACTTAGTCTATTTAGTGTATCTAGATTAGTTAGTTTTAGTCGTTGGTTAAGTGTAAATAGTAGATAGTCCCACGGGTCTTAGCGTGCCCCGATCCCCAGGTTTCAAGCCGTGCATGTTGTGCAAGAAGCCCATGAGTGACCCCCATCAGAGCTGCCTGAAGTGTCTTGGGGAGACCCATGCGTGGGATAAATGCAGCATCTGTAAAGGGTTCAAAACGCGCACCAAAAAGTAACAGAAAATTAGACTAAGGGTACATCCAGACTACCCGCTGAATCGGCGGGTAGTCATCGATCTATTGGGGATCGATATATTGCCTCTCATTTAGACTCGATATATCGATCCCTGAACACGCTCCCGTCAACTCCGGAACTCTACCAGGGTGAACGGCGGTAGCGGAGTCGACGGGGGAGCTGTGGCCGTCGATCCAGCGCCGTGAGGACCCGAGGTAAGTCAAAATAAGATACGTCGACTTCAGCTACGCTATTCCCATAGCTGAAGTTGCGTATCTTACATCGACACCCCCCCCCAGTGTAGACCAGCCCTTAGAGAGCTAGTGATGGAGTCAGTTCTCACACCAGCTTCCGAACTGGCCCGTTCAGACTCTGTGCCAAGTACATCAGTGTCGGCAAGAAGCGCCCCTCTGGCACCGACCTCCTCCTGGCACCGATCCCCATCGCCGCTACCCACCAAGGGGCATAAGGAGCAGCATACCAGGAGAGGGCACTCCCCGGCATCATGCAAGGGCATAGGGAAAGTTGGGGATGAGTTGAGACCCGCGCTGGGCCGCTCGTCTTTCCCGGAACTGGAGCAGGCAGCAGCCTCTCCCCTTAGACTTCTGAGCCTGACCCGGGACCTACCTACAACCCCAGGGACCGGTAGGGGTGTCCAGCACCTGACGGTACTGTCTGTGCCGGAGGCGTTACAAGCGGCCAAGAACATACTTTCATTGCCAGTGCCGCCAACAAGAAGAGAGATACCAGGAACCCTCGTTGGTACCATCTTGGTAGTCCCATCTAGAGGCCAGCCCGCTAGGGGGCCCATGCAGTGGTCTTCATCCCCACAGCACCGCTCCCAAGTTCCGCACCGGTCACCAGCATCTCATCACTGGTCCCTGGAAACGTGCTATTGTGCACCGTCATCGGTCACCAGGTACACGACATCACTCCACGGAGCCCCGGTACGCTCCCCAAGTGCAAAACACCGGGACCCCCATACAGTGGGGAACCAGAGGCAGCAGCAGCACCACCTTGACCACCAAGGGAGAACCCTTCCTCCTTAGACTCAGAGGGTGAGGAGATCACCATGCCCAAGGGCCAGGCATACCCTGCATTGGCTTTCCCCCGGGCCCATCAACGAGCATCTGGCCACAAGGTCAATGGGCTGTATCATGGCAATTCTGGAACCCATCGGGGTTCCCCCCCCGCCCCAGGATCCCATTTGCAGCACTCAATCTCTGGGGCATCAGAGAGGCTGTCTGCAACTACGTTGCTCCTGACTTAGATGAGGGATTGGACCAAGGTGCCCAGGCACTAGCACTAGCCTGAGACCGAGGCTGCCCCAACCGGGGAGGTGGAATTGGTCCCTCTTCCCATTCTCATAGACTCATAGACTTTAAGGTCAGAAGGGACCATTATGATCATCTGGTCTGACCCCCTGCATGCTGCAGGCCACAAAACCGTCCCTACCCTTCCCTTGACTCTGCTGATGAAGTCCCAAATCCTGTGTCTTGGTGACTTCAATTTTCAGAGAACCCTCCTGCTAGCGATCCCTGCCCCATGCTGCGGAGGAAGGCGAAAAACCTCCAGGGCCTCAGCCAATCTACCCTGGAGGAAAATTCCTTCCCAACCCCAAATATGGCGATCAGTAAGACCCCGAGCATGTAGGCAAGAGTCTCCAGCCTGACCCTTGTTAGTCATTATACTATTTACCTGCTATTGCTCGGTATTCCCCACCAATTATGCCTCATCCTCTTCCTCACCTGATGAGGCAGGGGCGGGACCTTCGCACTTAGTTCCATAAGATCACACATACCTTACATGGAATGGAGATGAGCAACACATCTTGAAGAACAACAATTACAAGAGGTAGGTAACCGGTTTTTTTTTCTTGGGTGCTGGTCTGTCTCCAAATCAAAGGCGGTTGGATTTATGCCTCTCTTCTTGTAAAAATTGGAGGCAACTCAGACTTGCCTCTGGGGCTCAGAGCTTTGGCCATGCTCCTTCCAACTGACAAATTTCGGCTGCCATTTGTACAATCAAAGGCATTTGCACGCTCCCACCTTCTTTACTGGTATCCTAGCTTTTAAGCTTATGTTGAGGCAGCAGCAAACAAAGTCTTTTTTCACTCTTCCTCCCTGCAGGGAAGCAAAATTTCCAGGGCTTTGTCCCCCAAATGGCATGCTGGGAAACTTCTTTTCATTTATTCCTCTACCCTGTCCCTCCTTCTCACCACATAGCAGAGCAAGGTGGGGAAAGAAAAAAGCCCAGAGATGCTGTGTCTGTGACAAAGACCCTCTTAGAAACCACATCAATTCATAGATTCCAAGGCCAGAAGGGTCTGTTGTGATAGTCTAGTCTGACTTCCTGTATAACACAGGCCACAGAACTTCCCCAAAGTAATTCGTAGAGCAGATACTTTAGAAAAACATGTAATCTTGATTTAAAATCGTCAATGATGGAGAATCCACCATGCCTTTTGGTAAGTTGTGTGACGTTATTGATATAATCTGGGACCATATAGATCATTGTTGCAACCAAGGTCCTGTAGTGGCACGCAAATCTTGTATAAAGGGGGTCAAATGGGGTGTCTAAGACAAGGTTATGGTTTACTGGTTATGATTATGCTGTCTATATGTGTGTATCACTTTTGTAGTTGAAGTTATGAATATTGGCTCTATACTGTCTGTATTTCAAACTTATGCTATGCTGCTGGGTGACATCCCAGACAAACTGGTGTTAGCTCTGCCTAGCCTGCTTGATGGCCCATTAAGGACCATCAGCTATACAATGGACCCATTGAGAGAAGGCAGATACGCCTTGTAACTCAGCAAAGTATGCAGGGACTGGCCCATGTGACTCCAGACTCCATTTTGCTGTAATTTTCCACAGTAAGAACAAAGAGGTGTTCTTACACCTGGAAAAGACTATATAAGGCTGATGCCTCATCTCCATCTTGTCTTCAATCCTGCTTCATACCTCTGGAGGAACTTTGCTACAAGCTGAAGCTTTGAACAAAGGACTGAGGACCCATCCCAGCGGGGGATGTATTCCAGAGACTTGATTTGAACCTGCAGTTTATTCCATCGCTGCTGCAAGCCTGAACCAAGAACTTTGCCATTACTGTATGTAATTGATTCCATTTAACCAATTCTAACTCTCATCTCTATCTTTTTCCTTTTATGAATAAACCTTTAGATTTTAGATTCTAAAGGATTGGCAACAGCGTGATTTGTGGGTAAGATCTGATTTGTATATTGACCTGGGTCTGGGGCTTGGTCCTTTGGGATCAGGAGAACCTTTTTCTTTTACTGGGGTATTGGTTTTCATAACCATTTGTCCCCATAACGAGTGGTACTGGTGGTAATACTGGGAAACTGGAGTGTCTAAGGAGATTGCTTGTGAGACTTGCAGTTAGCCAGTGGGGTGAGACTGAAGTCCTCTTAGTCTGGCTGGTTTGGTTTGCCTTAGAGGTGGAAAAAACCCCAGCCTTGGGCTGTAACTGCCCTATTTGAGCAATTTGTCCTGAGTTGGCACTCTCAGTTGGGTTCCGCCAGAACCGCATTGTCACAAGTTGTTCCAATGGTTAATTACTCTCTCTCTCGCAAAAAAAAAAAAAAAAAAAATTCACATCTTCCAGTCTGAACTTGTCTATCTTCAACTTCCAGCTTTGGATCATGTTATAACTTTCTCTTCTAGATTGAAGAACCCAAGTATTTGTCCCACATGTAGGTACTCAGATTGTAATCAAGTCACCTCTTAATCTTCTCTTTGTTAAGCTAAACAGGTTGAGCTCTTTGAGTCTGTTGCTATAAGGCATATTTTCTAGTCTTTTAATCATTCTTGTGGCTCTTCTCTGAACCCTCTCCAGTTTTTCAGAGTTGAATTATGGGCACCAGAACTGGACAAAGTATTCCAGGAGCAGTCACATGAGTGCCAAATACAGAGGTAAAATAACCACTCTACTCCTACTCGAGATTATGCATCTCCGGATCACATTAGCCCTTTCGGTCACAGCATCACACTGAGAGCTCATGTTCAGCTGATTATCCTCCATGACCCCCAAATCTTCTTGAGAATTACTGCTTCCCAGAATAGTCGCCCATTTTGTAAGTATGGCCTCCATTCTTTGTTCCTAGATGTATACATTTACATTTAGCTGTATTAAAATGCGTATTATTTGCTTGCATCCAGTTTACCAAGCAATCCGGATCGCTCTGAATCGGTGACCTGTCTTTTTCATTATTTGCCACTCCCCCAATTTTTGAGTCATCTGCGAACTTCATCATTGATAATATTACGTTTTTTTTCCAAGTCATTGATAAAAATGTTACATAGCATAGGGCCAAGAACTGATCCCTGTGGGACCCCACTAGAAATACACCCACTCAATGATGATTCTGTGTTTACAATTACATTTTTAGACCCATCAGCCAGTTTCAAAAAGCTAACTTCCCCTTTTTTTCCAATGTAACTTTCCATAGTTTTGAAAAAGTAGTTCAGTCTTGGGGCAAATTTCAAGGTTTCAAAATGTGTCTTTGCTCCACACTTTTTCTACTTTTCTGTGTCTTATCTAGGACATGAAGCAGAAGAGCCAGTAGATATTTCCTAGATAGGGGAACAATGAATGATTCATGTAATCCCCGCAGGCAAGTCCTTCCAAGGGATGAAGGGTCAGATGCTTTAAGTGGCTGGAACAAAAGGGTAACTTGAGACCCACTGTCCAAAACAGCTCGGCAACAATGCCCTTAGCCCACACATCCACTTCAGCCTTGGGCCCACAGAGTCCATTAGGTATATTGTTTTTGGGTGAAGGCTGTGGATGGAAATTCAGAAATTAAATGTTGTAGGAGTGGTTCTGGTTTCAGGACCCAGATGTTCCCTTCCTTGGTCCCTTCGAAGTTTTCTAGTGGATGTTCAGTGTACAGGGCCTTGAATCATTTGGAGACTTTCCTGGGGTTCTCCCAATTGCAACAGATTCTTAGAAGGTGGACATCCTCACCACACTTACAGCAGAAGTGTGAGGGATCCTAGGGATGATGGTCTCATCGGGGTAGTGATCCTCATGCTCTCAGCCTCTCTAGAAATAGTCTGTCTCTCTCATTCTCTCTCGGTCAGGTGGACAAGTTCCTCAACTTCTGGTCATCAGAGAGGCTGGCAAGTTATTTTCTGGGGGTCTCATGGACAGGACAGCTACTTTCCTTTGGAGTTCTGCCAGATGGCTGCAGGCAGGGGCTGGCTGGAGACGGGCTGGTGGAGGCAGGGGGTGTGGGGCTGGAGGCAGGGCAGGGGCTGGCTGCAGGCAGGGGGTGCGGGGCTGGTGTGGGCAGGGGGTGCAGCAGGGGCTGGCTGCAAGCAGGGAGTGCGGGGCTGGCTGGAGACAGGGGCTGGCTGCAGGCGGGGCAGGGGGTGCGGGGCTGGTGCAGGCAGGGGGTGCAGCAGGGGCTGGCTGCAGGCAGGGGCTGGCTGGAGACGGGCTGGTGGGGGCAGGGGGTGCAGCAGGGGCTGGCTGCAGGTAGGGCAGGGGCCCCCCTGCTTCTACCACCTTGGCCCTTTAAATAGCTGCTGGAGCCCTGGGGAAGCTGCGGGGCTCTTGCGGCTATTTAGAGGACCGAGGCAGCAGAGGTAGCTGGAGCCCCGGCACTTTAAATAGCCCCCGGAGCCCCCTGCTACCCCAGGGCTCTGGTCCAACCACTAGACCCCCCCCAATAAGCGCCATAGCTCCCCCTCCTCCTCCACTGGGTACATAAAACTACAAGTCCCAGAATCCCTTGCTTCCCCCATCCCACCTCCTGAAGGGGCAGCCAATGGGCCGGAGCCGTTTGCTGATTGGCAGGTGCGCGGGCCAGTGGGGGCGAGCCCGTGCCCGGCGCGCGCTGGCAGCTGGTGATGGCCCAATGTACAGGCCCAACCACTCGGCCTTCTTCACGTTAAAGCGCTGCCCGTAGGCCGACAGGAACTGGTCCATCTGCTTGTCCAGCTCCTGCTTCAGCTCCTCCAGGGCCGCCTGTTTCTGGGGGTCCTCGCCCCGCAGCTCCCCCCGGCAGCGTTTCAGCAGCTCCTGGCGTTTCCCCTCCTGGCGTCGCTTCATCTCCAGGGGCTTCACTCTCAGACAGCTGCTCATGCTCTGGTGGCCACGGTCCTGCCGGGAGGGGGGCGAGATCGTCCATGAGGGACGGGAACTAGCATTACCCAGCCACAGGGGGAACTTCTGCCTCACACACCTGTAGCCCCCTCAACTCCAAACTACAGCCCCCTGCTAGCCCAGCCCTGCCCCCCGTCAGTCCTGTCGGTGCCCCTCACTCCCGACCCGCAACCCCTCCGCACTCACCAGCTGCTTCACAAAATAGTCCGTATTGCCTCCTGGCAGCTTCTACTGCTCCTCTGTTTGCCTTCTCTCTCATCTCTGCCATCTCCGCCATCTGTGGTGGGAGAGGGAAAAGGGTAGGGGTGGGGATGGGATCCCCTCTGAACTGGGAGCCCCCCTTCCCCCACTCACCACCTTCTCCTAATTCCTCCAGGACCCTGCTTGCTGCTGTCACCCCCCCACTGGTGCCCCCTTTGTGGTGCCCCCTCCTGGCCCCCTAGTGCAATTGGCCAATGGTGGGTGGACCTGGGGTGAGAATGAACTGAAAACTGTTGGACTGGGATTTGGGCTTTCAGACCTCCCTAACCCCTTTGTATTGTTTTTAAATCAGTGGGGAAATGAGGGGAATCACCCAAAATTGTCCCCTCTACACATACGGACTGAGGCATTTCTTAGAACTGAAAACAAAAACCCTTAGCAAATATTGAACTCTTTCCACTGCTGGGTAATGGTCACCTGGGGCTGAGATGCAGTCACCTCTGGGGTGGAACAGCTGAGGAACAGCAGCACAGCAACACTACATGGGGATGGCTCGCCCAGCGCTGAGATGCAGCTGTCTCTGGGGTGGCTTCTTCAGATAACGTGATCTTATGAATGGGTCCTTTTGTCTTTGGAACTCACTGCCACATGAGCCCTGCTATGTATCCTGGAGCTCTTTGCTGAGGCTTTTTACTGCTTTTTACTCCTGTTTGATGGTCTCCTGTCTGGTATTTCCCAGGTTTTGGTTCTTTAGATTAAGGGTGAACCACTCAATAAGACTCATAGACGTTAAGGTCAGAAGGTCATCTAGTCTGACCTCCTGTACATTGAAGGCCACAGAACCTCACCACCCACTGCTGTAATAGACCCCGAACCTCTGGCTGAGTTACTGAAGTCCTCCAGTCATGGTTTAAGGACTTCAAGTTACAGAGAATCCACCATTGACACTAGTTTAAACCTGCAAGTGACCTGTGCCGCGTGCTGCAGAGGAAGGCGACCCCTCCCCTCAGGTCTCTGCCAATCTGACCTGGGGTAAATTCCTTCCCAGTCCCAAATATGGCGATCAGTTAGACCCTGAGCTTGTGGGGGAGACCCAGCCGCCAGACACTTGAGAAAGAATTCTCTGTAGTAACTCAGAGCCCTCCCCATCTAGTGTCCCATCACCGCCTGTTAGAGATTTTTGCTGCTAGCAGTTACAGATCGGCTACATGCCATGGTGGGCAGTCTCGTCATCCCATCCCCTCCATAAACTTATCAAGCTCAGTCTTGAAGCCAGTTAGGTTTTTTGCCCTCACTGCTCCTCTTAGAAGGCTGTTCCAGAACAAACTAACTTCTGCCCCAGTCTGTAGTGGGCCTCACACAACAGCTATCAGAGGGAGGGGTGAGCTGGCCTCAGTCCACCTCAATGTGGTGCTAACTCTGAACCATACTAATGGCAAGCCACTTCTCAACACCCCACATCTTCACTTTGGATCTCAGGCTGGGAGGCAGGAAGGCAGTGATCAGAGAATGAAAAGTTACACAGCCAGCTGTGAATGCTGTTGGGTTGTCTCAGAGTGCATCACAGCCGTGACACCCTCCACTCTGCATTGGGTTTGTTTCCTGTCTGATGCGGGTGGAAATCGAAAGAAACATGGGAATGGCTCTTTCTGGGAAAGAAAAGATTTAGCAGATTTTATCTGCTGTCTAGGCATGCAGCCAGCCTGAAGCCACTCAAAAAGCACTGAGTTGCAGCTGATGCTGGGGTGGGACAGGTGGGTAACAGCTGCAGAGTCGCACTGAAGTTCTCAATGGGGACCTTGCTGTCACCAAAGGCTGTTCCAGGAGAGCATCTCCTTTGGGCTTTTACTGCCATTGGCCATGATACACTGACACTCTGGAACCCTGTATCCCTCAGTAGCACACAATATTCACCACTGTGATATGATTATGAGATGTTTTGTATTATGCATGCCTTGTGAGGTGGTATGTAAAATGTCTGGATCTGTTGAACATTAATAACCTGTTGGATGGGATGTGCTGTCATTGTATGGGAAGTTATGCTCTCTGTGCGTTTCTGAAATATGTTGTGAGGTTGGGAGACGCCCACAGCCAGCTTTACAGTAGAAACAAAGGAGGGCCAGAAAGGTGTTGATGGCCCATCAGGAAGAATCCACTCTCTGAGAGACTCCTTGGAGAGGGCACTTAGTCAGTGGGGTACTGCCTGCCCAATGGGCTTGCCTGACCCCCATGACACAGCAACGATCTTTCTAGCAACCGAAAGAGTATAAAAGAGGGACAGAGACATCATAGAATATCAGGGTTGGAAGAGACCTCAGGAGGTCATTTAGTCCAACCCCCTGCTCAAAGCAGGACCAACCCCAACTAAATCATCCCAGCAAGGGCTTTGCCAAGCCTGACCTTAAAAACCTCTAAGGATGGAGATTCCACCACCTCCCTAGGGAACCCATTCCAGTGCTTCACAACCCGCCTAGTGAAATAGTGTTCCCTAATATCCGAGCCTGGACTCTGTGACTGCATTAGTCGCCAACAGGGGAGGGTGGCAGGAGAGGACACAGAACATGTCTACAAATAACTTTTTCTGGACTGCTGAGGTGGAGGGAGAGGCCAGATTCCATCTGGCACTTTAGGACTCTGAGGACGCTCTGGGATTGGGAGCGAAGGCTCTGGAGTCTCGGGAGGTGCAGGTTTGGAGACATGTGGCTCCTACCTAGTCCAAAGTAACCTGCCGTGCTCCCCCACAAGAGCCATGTTAACAGGCAACACTGCCTCTGTCTTTCCTTGGCCACATGTATCGTGTCCTTTATCTGGTGGCTAGAATCTGGGACTTCAAGCCCCTAGAGTGACCTCTTACCTTTATAGACCCCCCTCCCCCCATACACACCTATTTTAAAGTTTAGTCTGATAGTAAAGAGACCCCTTTTCAACCCTTCGCCACACAAGAGAAAGCCTGCAGCATTTGTTATTAACTATTTATTTCTCTCCTGGCTCCCAAACTGCTTCTCCTCCCTACTGCCGCCAGCCACCTTCGAGTTCTCCCTCTTCTCTCCCCGGCTCTGCTCACTTGATTGCAGCAGCTCAGCAGATGGTCCAGCTTTACTCTTTCACTTCCATTCTTCTTCCCTTCTTTGGGTGGCTGCATTTGCCATTGAGCAGGCTGATGGAAATACCTGAGTGCTCCGTCTAGGCCAGGGGTCTCCAACACGCGGCCTGCGGGGCTATTTCTCTAGGTAAGCGGCTCCAGGCCACAGGCCAATGCCATCCTGCACCCCAACCCCCAGCCGTGAGCCCCCTGCCTGCACCCCAACCCTCTGCCACACCTCGCACTCCCTCCTGCCCCCTGCACCCCAACCCCCTGCCTAGAGCCCCCTACTGCACCCCAACCCCCTACCTCACTCCTCCAACTCCCTGCCCTGAGCCCCCTGCCTGCACCTCAACCCCCTACCTCACCCCTCCAACTCCCTGCCCTCAGCCTCCTGCCGCATCCCACATCCTTCCTGCACCCCAACTTCCTATCCTGAGCCCCCTTCTGCATCCCTCACCCTTTCTGCACCCCAACCTCCTGCCCTGAGCCCCATCTGAACCCCAACCCTCTACCACACCCCACACTCCCTCCTGCACCCCAACTTCCTACCCTAAGCCCCCTGCTGCACCCCACACCCCAACCCCCTGCCCAGAGCCCCCTACTGCACCCCAACCCCCTACCTCACCTCTCCCTGCCCTGAGCCCCCTGCACCTCAACTCCCGCCCTGAGCCCCTGCCACACTTCTCCTGCCCCCACTGGGGGCAGCGAGGGGTGGTGTCAGTGATGCAGCCCTCAGGCCAATGAACTAGTCCTCAGCCGGCCCTCATGGTCATTTGAGTTTGAGACCCCTGGTCTAGGCTCACAGGCCCAGCAGCTAAAGCCAAGCCCCACTGAGAGCAGGGGGAGATTAGCCTGGATTGGCAGGAGTTGAGGCTTGGCCCATGGGGACCCCAGGCACTGCCGCTGCTGCCACCTTCATGGTGAATCCTCCAAGGCCTCGCCAAAGGGCTCTTCCACATTCTGCAAACTGGCCTCACTGGCTGACTGTCTAGGAGAACAGAAACCCTTTGTTAGAGCCGGAGAGTCTCTTGCCACGGCTCCCTGAGGGTCACAGTCAAACACCTGCGAGTCTCTAGGAGGCTCTCAAGCAGTTCCCTGCTCAGGCACTTGGCACCCACTAGCAATGGTCTCTGACAGCGGCATTGCCAAGGGGAGCTCAGCAGAAGGTCCCTTCTATGGCTTCCTGAGTGGGAGGGAGGTTGGTCTTGTCATTTAAGGCCTAGTGTCAGAGTCAGGGCTCCTGGGTTCTCGGACTTTGGAAGTGGGTGGAGTCTAGCGGTTGGAGCTGGACTGGTATCAGTCCCACACTTCCTTCCTGCCTCTGTCAGGGACATAGTGTGTGACCTTGCAGCCAGTTGCTTTCAATCCCTATGCCCCAGGAACAGGGATAATACTGACCCACCTCAGAGGGGCTGGCAGGGGTCACCAGCGTCATGACTCAAGTTGGAACCAGTTGTGCTCTTGGTAGTGAAGGGCCCAGATTCAGTCCCCATGGATGCCCAGGGTGTCTGTATTGTGGCCCTGGTTTGACTCACCTAGCATTACAGGCTGTTTAGCCCGGTGCTGGCCAGGCGTGGTGCATCTGCTCCTGGCACTCTTATCACACATAAGAACATGGCCCACCAAGGACAATCCATCAGCTCCCATCTGGTGTTCAGCTCCAGGATGGATGGGGAGCCCTAGCCGGACCATAGAAAGACGGGGGGGGGGTGTTCTTTGGTGGAAACTGCTGGAGCTTCAGCCTCTGCTCCTACCTCCACCCCCATGCTAAGGGCTTCAAAAGTGGTGCCTGACCCCAGGTAAACAAAGTAGCCGAGCTGAGGCCAGGGTGGGACTGATCCTAAGGAAAGAGCAGATTTCTCCTCTGCTCTAGGGAGATTCCCCTAGGAAAAGCAGCTGGGGTGGGGCGATACAAGCACTACCCCTCAGCCCTTGAATAGCGGGCAACTGGGACTTTGGGAGCCAAGGGACTGGTGTATCTTGCTGGAGATCAGAAAGGGGCATTGGAGAAATTGTACCAAAGTCAATATCACGGCTGGGTCAAGGGCAGCCATACCTACTGGTCAGAGCCAGAGTCCACACTCACATGACAGGAGTGGAGAGTCAGCCGGGTCAGGATACTGGAAGATCAGCAGCAAAAGACAAACTTGCTATCACCACCACAACTCAGATGCCAGGAAATCAAGCCAGGGGAGCGGCAGCAGAACCAGGCAGCGCACAGTCCAGAACCGGGAGCAGGCCTGGTGTTCAGTCAGCTTCGTGTTCCTGCTGCTGTCTTACGCAGGGCCAGGGGGCCAGTGAGCTTTCCTGGGACTCCTCCAATAGAACCTCAGGAGTGGAGCCTCAAACTGGGGCTGAACTTCATGGGTCCGAGGTAAGCAATTTTCAGCAGGCTCCGAGGTGGAGGGTTGGAGTGTGGCTGCTCCCATGAACCCTGCAGACCCGGGTTGGAGACCCCTGGGTCGTGACAGTGAGTGATCTCTCCCCGCTCAAACCTCCTGCAGCAGGGAACAGTCTCCAGGATCCTGGACACCGCCTCTGAGAATAAAATGAGGATATCATGATGAGAAATAGGGCTCTGTACCAGGGCTGGGATCCAGGGACAGGGAAAGCTCCCAGGCAGGCTATGCATTGGGGATGCCATTTCTCCCCCAAGAGACCCACACGCCCCAAGAAGTAAATGGCTCTTACCTCCATGAGGGACTGGGGTCTTCCATCTAAGCCTCTTTGAGAGCCGGCATTGCTGGGACGAGGTGACCTGTCCCCACTGCTCCCTGACGTGGCTCAGCTACAGGAAGCGCCCGTCTGGGAGGCTGTGCCAGATCCCAGGGCCTGGAAGACAGCTGGGAAGGAGGCTCCTATTCCTGTCACACCCAGAGACCCCATAGAAGGGCCAAGGGGAGAATAAAGGGCAGGAGGTGAAGCTAGCCCTGAGCCTCTGTCCCACCCCCACCTCCTCAAAAGTGGAGCTTTCCGAGCTCCAGTGGGGCTGTGGCCCTGACACAAGGGCTTTTCTGCACCATATAGGGCAGGGAGAGCTCTGCCTGGGCGCAGTGGGAATGGGGGGGGGTAGACCAAGGGAAGGGGAGTGGGTGCAAGGGAAAAAGGTCCTGCCCCATATGAAGGAATTTGGGGGGCAGAGGGAAGAACCCTGCTCCACAGAGAGGGGAGAGAGTTTCTGTGAATGCCAGGGGGCTCCATTTCCCCTTCTCGCGCTCCCACTCAGAGGGAGGCCACTCCAGCTGGCCCAGTCTGGTCCTGACCAGAGTCTGCAGGGTAGCAGTGGGCCCACAATAGGGCTGGGCGGTTTTGACAGGGTTGGGACTCACCAGCATGGCGCCTCCCGCTGGTCGCTCTGGGAATTAGCTCAGTCCATGGGGAACGCCCTCTGCTGGCAGCGTCCCATCCGTCTCTTGTCCTCCGTTGGCATCTGGAGCCGCGTTGCTCGCCGCTTGACACTGCCCTGCAGGCCACTGCCCCTCCAGCAGTGCCCACTAGTCCATCCTCACCCCATTCCAGGGGCGGGGGTTAGCAACAGTCCTTGCACCTGCCTCGGTGGCCAACCGCAACCCCCAAAGTCTAGCCCCTTGTTTCAAGGGCCGGTTACAATTTGTCTCGGCCATCGGATGGCCAGATGCAGTACTGCCCAGCCCGAGATGCTGGTCTCCTGCTCTGGAGACAGACCTTCCCCCATGAAATTCTGGGACAGACTACCTGCTGCTCTCCTGGGCAGCCATTATATAGGGCCTAGCCTAGCCCTGATTGGCTGGCTCTAATCTTGGCCCTGATTGGCTCTCAGTAGGCCCTTCCCTGATTGGCTGACAGCTTGCACAGCCATTCTGGCCTACTCTAGTTCCCTCTCACATGGGGATGGGGCAGCCGTCCCACCACACACCCTCCCCCTTAAAAAATGCTCACGGGGGAGGGGAGGAAAGGGGTCCCTATCGCCCCAGCTTCCTTCGTAGTGGGGCCTGCAGGGCATCCCTTTCCTCTCGCAGGCCCTCCAAAGTCTGGAGCCAGCTGCTTCCCAGCTGTAGGGTCTGGGTTCCCCCTGTTGAACGCCCTGGTCCTACATGGGTTCCTACTTCTGTTTGGGTTCCCACATGGGCCCTCCTGGCTCCTATGTGGGTTCCCTCATTTCAGTGGGGCCTCTCTGCCCCAGCCCCTTTCTCTCTAGGGGCCTCTGTCTTCACCACCTCTTCTCTGTGGCTAGTCTCTGACCGAGCCCTTGTCTCAGACACTCCCCCTTTCTGCCTCAGGGGGCAGTGCCTCTTTAGATGTCCCCGTTGGTGGCAGCAGTGGAAGCACTTTCTGGGTCTTGCCCCTGCCACATCCCTACTCCTGCTTGTTTGGGCCCTAGCCCTTCCTTCCGGGCTGGCCCGGGCCTTGGGAGTGCTGTAGGGGCACTCTCTCTTCAGGTGCCCTGGCTCCCCACAGACCCAACAAGCTGGGGGCCCCCCTGTTACTCTCACAGGGGGTGCCTTTTCTGGGTGGGGCCTTACTGCCCCCTCCCAGGAGGGACACTCCCTCCTTTAGTGTCCCTGTCACCTACAGGCGAAGCAGTTCAGCGTTCCTGGCCTCTCGCCCTCGGTGCCGGATCTCTTGTTTGGTCTGGGTGCCGACCTCCACAGCAGCCAGAACAACTCCCTCTGCTGTTCGGCAAGCCGAGCCACCCAGGCCCTCCAATAGAAGTCTCTTTTCTCCACCCTTTTGGTCTCTCCATGTGGCACAATCTGCCTAGTCCGCTTGACAGTGTCCTTCTTCAGGCCACTTCCCTCCAGTAGTGCCCCCTAATCCATCCTCATCTCCTTCCGGCGGGGAGGGGGGAAGCAGGTTAGCAACAGTCCTTGCACATGCCTCAGTGGCCAACCAAAACCCCCGAAGTCTAGCCCCTTGTCTCAAGGGCCGGTTGCAGTTTGACTCAGCCACCACATGGCCAGGTGCAGTACAAGAGGGAAGGGGGGGACCCAGGCCCACCAACTATCCTGGGTCCAAACTTAGGGATCCTCTAGTGGCAGTCTCCCTGCTCTCCCCTTGTCCAACTGTCCCTGGGCCACTTCTCCTCTGGGCCCTCTAGGCCCTTTCTATCAGGGCCCGCAGTCTGGCAGGTCTTGGGCCAGAGCTGTAGTATGCTCCCTTAAGCCTGCCCAGCATTGCTCTCTCCGAGATGCTGGTTTCCTGCTCTGAAGACAGACCTTCTCCCATCAAGGTCTGGGGGATACTGCCTGCTGCACGCCTGGGCAGCCTTTATATAGGGCCTAGCTTAGTCCTGATTGGCTGGCTCTAATCTCGGCCCTGATTGGCTCTCATTTGGCACTTCTCTGATTGGCTACCAGCCTCTGCAGCCGCTCTGGCCTACTCTAGCGCCCTCTTGCATGGGGGTGGAGCAGCCGCCCCACCTCAGCGATCAGCTGTCGCAACCAGGCTGTGGCCTGGGCTGCGGGGCTGCTCCAGGCACCAGTGGAGGAAGCACATGCCTGGGGCGGCATTCCGTCCATTCTTGGGGCAGCACAGGCCGGGCGACTTTTTTGTTTTTTGTACTTCAGCAGTTCGGGCGGCGGCAGTCCGAGCGTTGTTGTTGTTGTTTTTTCTGCTTCGGCAGTTCGGGTGGCAGCAGTCCAAGTGGTTGGGGGTTTTTTGGTTTTCTTTTTGCTCACTTTGGCAGTCCGAGCGCTGTTGTATTTTTTTTTTGCTTGGGGCAGCAAAAATGGTAGAGCCGGCGCTGCTGGGCTGAGGTCGCTCAAGTGGTCAGCCCCTCAACACACTGTATCGGGGGTGGCTCAGGCCTGGGCGGGGCCCAAGCACCCCACAAACAACCAGACTTCAAGGGCGGGCCTTGGCCTGGGTGGAATCCTGACAGCCAGCAAACAGACAGACTTGACAGGGCTGGCTCTAGCCTGGGCGGGGCCCCGGTGGCCAGCCAACAAACAGTTCCTGTCCTGGGCTAGAGCCTCCTTGCACCGTGTAGGGGGTCAGCCACCCGGGGTGGGGTGGCAGGGGGACGCGGTCCCACCCTCCTCCCCCGCGTCCCAGCCCAAGGCGCTGACAGGGGAGGATTGGTTGCCCCTGCGTCGGCGGGGATCCAGCCGCAACACGCCGACTGAGTCGCGCCGGGCTCTGCAGCCAGCATCTCCCGGGCTGCCCCTGGGCTACTTCCTGCCTCCCCGGGGTTTGGTAGCTGTGGCCTCCAGGCCTCTTCTGGCTCCTTGGGGTAAACCGCAGCGGGTACTCCGGGCCAGTCCTTGTCCATGTCTGGGGTTAGGGTTAGGGGACTCTGGAGAACAGACCAAGTGTCCTCCTGTGTTGCAGGCTGTCCCCCAACTGTGGTGAAGGGCCGGCCTTTTATATTTCCGACCCCACGCCCCGGTCCTTATGGCGAGGGGGGCGGGGCGATATAGGCTCCGCCCTCCAAGGGGCGTGTAGGGGGGCCCTCGCTCTCCTGCTCGGTGGGAGGCCGCTCAGTTGCAGCAGAGTCTACCAGAGGCCCCGGTGTCCAGCCAACAGGCGAGGGGGGTGGGGCGATATAGGCTCTGCCATCCAAGGGGCGTGTAGAGGGGCCCGCGCTCTCCTGCTCGGAGGGAGGCCGCTCAGTTGCAACAGAGTCTACCAGAGGCCCCGGTGGCCAGCCAACAGGCAAGGGGGGTGGGGCGATATAGGCTCTGCCCTCCAAGAGGCGTGTAGAGGGGCCCTCGCTCTCCTGCTCGGAGGGAGGCCACTCAGTCTCACTACACTCCCCGTTTAGAAGGAGCAGGAGTTGCTGGTGGCCTTGGAGGCAGAATTCCTGCAGCGCCTCCGGCACTTGGCGCAAGTGTCGGATGATGTGAAGTTGCTTCATTATGTTGGCCGTGACGACCTCGTGCTGCAAGGGAACGAGGACCTGTCAGAGACTCAGATGCCCCCACGGAATCAGGGGGAATTAAGGGCACCTGGGACCAGAAGCAATTCCACCCAGCACCCGCGCACCTCTGAGGGATGAAGTCCCCCTCCTGACCCCCAGAATGGAGTCTTGTTTTCCTTTCAAGGGACCTCCAGTGCCAACAACCTCCTTGTAGGGGGAGCTCCTGCCACCTCCCACCCAGTGCCCCTGACAGCTGTTCCACCTCCAATCCACAGCTCAAGTTCTCTGACCCCTCTCCTCCACCCCCACCCAGGTTGGGCAGGGAGGGGGCTCTAGCGGGGCGGGGGGCAGAGGGATTCTGGCAGCAGTGAAGTGGGATGTGGGCAGCTTGAGACCTTTCCCCAAGTCATCCCAGCCACTGAGGCTGAAGCCGCAGGATGGCAGCCCTGGTGAATGGGGCAGATCAGCAGCCCCTGCTGACTGAATCCTCCCGTTCTCTCTAGAGCGAGTCCAGCCCTGCCGGCAGCAGGACGAGCTTCCCCCGCCCATGTGCCTCAGAACTGCCCGCTCAATCACCATCACCCCTCAGTCCTTGGCCTCCCAGGCTGCCAGTGACGGGAACAACTCTGGGTGGTGGCGCGGGTGACGGGAGAGGCTCGCAGAGGGCACGTAGAGGACTCTGCTGCCCTTCCCAAGAACAGAAGTCCGTGCTGAGGCAATGCTTGTCATTCATTAGCCTCGCTAACGAGCTGGGCTGGAGCTGCTCCGGGGACAAGCTGGCTCCCTCCTGCTCATGGAGGTGAATTCATCTCCCTTCCCAGGAGCACCTGCTCTCACTCTCATTCCCCACCGGTCGCCTTGCTGCCAGGCCGGCGAATGGCCAGAGGATGGGAATGAGGCCTGGGCCCCGCCCCAATCTCCTGAGTCTAATGCAGCTGCTCACCTTGCTCCCCATCAGCTGCTGGGCTTGTCCCAGGAGGGAGTAAGTGAGGAGCAGCCCAGCCTGGCTGACACGCAGCAGGGGGTCGTGCATGGCCAGCACTGCTGTCTGCAGGAAGAATCTTCTCTGCCCCTCCGAGAAGAATTTGGCAAAAACCTGAAACCAACCAGATGTGAGGCTTCAGCAGAGTGGCCCAAACCAGGCTCCAAATCCTGGCCTAGAACGGCAACTCCGTCGCGTGGCTCCAGGAGGCAGCCACCTGCCCTGCAGAGCTGTGCCATGCCCTGGCAGAGTGTCCTTACCTCCCCCACCCTGGCGGTGGTCTTATAGCCGAGGAGCCTGCTGTCCTGGTGCCAGTCCCAGCACCAAAGGTCTTCGACCTCATGGATGTTCAGGTCTGGGAAAGAGAGAGACACATACACATTGGTCATTCTGGTTGCAGGGCTTGTGTCCTTCCAATCCCATAGGTGGCTGCACAGTGGGCAGAGCCCAACAGAACTGCGGGGGTGGTGGAGAACACAGAAAGAGATAGAGAGAGACTTATCCGCCAGCCGGGGTCACTCGGAGAGAAATCGGCTGGGGTCCCAGTCTCACTCGTCTAGCTGGGTTCCTTACCCCTCTGGCGCAGCAGGAGCTGATAGAGCCGGTAAACCCCCTCCCTGGCCTGCCGGCTGATGTCCTCGTCTGGGTCACCGACGAACAGAGCCAGCTGTGCCACGTGGTGGCCCATCCTGGGGAATTCGGCTGAGTTCTAATGGAAGGGAGAGGGAGAGGGGACTCCATCAGCATTTTCCTGTCAGCTCCCAGTCCCCGCCTGGGCCAGGACTCTCCTTCCCCTCAGCCCCTCTGCAGGAGATGCTAGAGGATAGGAGCTAGAGCTGGATCCTTAGTTATCTCTGCCCCCATGGGAGCCTGGAGAACAGGGATGTGGGCAGGGCCCTTCAGGAGGATTTGCTTCCCCAGCTGCTCCAGGATGACAGGAAGGGAAGAACCTGGAGCATACTCTCCTTACAAGCGAGAGTCGCCACTTAACCAGGACAAGAAGAACTTGACTCAAGCCAGGCTCATTCTCTGCTCTGACTCTGCCTCCCCAAGAGGAACACTCCTAGCCCACAGCCCCTGCAGCAGCAGATCCTCAAGCCCGTTGGAGCCAGCCCGTCTACGCCTGGAGTCAGGAAGCTGGGCTCAGAGGCTACTTACGTCAAAGTCAGGGAGGGAGATGACGGACAGGAGCAGGGCCGCGCTGCTCCTGATGGCCCTGGCTCTCTCTTGTGGCACCCTGGACACGGTCCAGTAGTTAATGTGCTGTGGGGAAAGGAGGCAGCTCAGGATTGATGAGGGGGTGCATGTGTAATGCTAATGCCCCCCCATACCAAGGAGGCTGAGACATTGCATGCGGTGGGGATGGAATATCTGATTCATTGACTACAGAGCTTTAGAAGGGGACTCTTGCACCCAGGACGATGCTTGTATCCTACAGGTCACAACTTGTCATTGTCTCTCTAGATTGGGACAATGCTCGGTGTCGGGGCTGGTCCCATCCTCCCTGAACTCCTGATTCCTGAACAGCTCCCCAGGAAGGAGACAGACCCCTCCCCCGTCCCTGGCTCTCAAGTCCTTGACTGGGTGAAGGGACTGAGTGGGAGCACAATCCCCCCAGGAATCTCGGGGCTCGTCAGAGACAAGGGCTGATTCTCTGGGGCCCTCCTGTTTCTCTAGGAATGAGGCTGTGGCTCTTCTCTGAGGACCATCTTCTGGATCTCCCAGGAGGGGTTCAGACTCTCACTCCCCAAGCCAGCCGGGGGCCCTGTGGTTAGTGCTCGACACAATCAGGCAGAGCTCTGGCTTGAAGTCCCAGCTCCTTCCTCTGTCCTTCAAGGAGGAAAGGCCTGACCCTGCACTGCACTGACTGCCCTGACCAAGGACGGCCACTGGGGGCTCAGCTAGGAGGACAGACTGGAAAATGGATCTAAGAGTTAAGGTCAAATTGCCCCCACCCCCTCATCGGGCTCACCTCCAAGATGTAGTGGAGCTTGTCCGTGTCTGGGGTCTTTGCCAGCAGGTTCCCCAGCATGGTGTCCAGGAGGTCTGGTATGACCCTGTGCAGATTCTGCAAAGCAAGGGAGAGCCATGGGTCAGAGTTAGGGAAACTGGGGCTACACCTGCCACAGGATGGGAAGAGGGGTCTCTGGGAAGCACTGGTGAGACCCCCAAACACATATCCTGGCCTCTCTCATTCACATCCCACTGCAGGCAACTAGCAAGGATTCGGGCAGGATAACAGCTGGCTGATCTACCTGGAGTTGGTTGGTGTCCGTCTGCGTGCCCAGGGTGAAGACGGCGCGCAGGGTGGCTCGGAGGAGGTGGGTCTCCAGCTCCGGCTCCAGGGCAGGTGTCATGGTGCTGGCAAGAGAGAGGAGCCGGTATTAGACTGTGCAGTGCGGGGGTGGGACTGGCACCAACACGGACGTGAAACTGCAGGGAAATAGGCAGAGGCTGGCGAGAATGGAAACTGAGGCACTGAGCCAGGGAATGATAAGGCCAAGGTTTCCCAGACCGACAGTGACAGGGCAGGAATGGCGCCCGTTCCCTGGACCCTGCTGCCCCTCCTGTATCTGATCCTGGGAGTCAGCCTCTCCCCAAAGCCATTGCAATGTGACTGGAGTGAAAAGAACAGAGCAGCCAGGAGAGGGAGTGACCCTTCCTGCCACCTCTGCCAGAGGAGCCCCCCTTGGGAGGTGACCTGGGAGTGGGAGGGGCAGTGACTCCCAGCCACGGGCCTGAGCAGCACCGGGGTTAGGGGAACCGGGCGGGAGGGTCTCGGTACCTGAGGTTGGCCACAGCAATGAGGGAGTTGGCCAGGACGGCGCCGGGTGGAGAGTTAGGAGGAAGCTCCTCAATGAGCTCCTGTGAGACGCAAAGGAGACAAGGGAGCGTGTGAGATTCGGGCCTCACTGACACTCCCCAAGGAGGAGATTATACAGCCAGCAGGATCCCCCCAGCTGCCTCCCGCTCCTCCGATTCCTGCCCACTAGTTCTCCCGTCTCCTCTCCCCAATCTTCCGCCCCAGCAATCCCTGCCCTCAGCTGCCCTCCAGCACCAGCCATCCCCCAACCCTCGGCCTGGGGAGACCCCTGCCTCTCCCATATCTCTGTCCACCCTCCAGCTCCCGGGCGCCGTGTCTCACTCACCACAATCCTCTCCACCACAGCCGCCTTCGAGCAGTGTGGCTCCAATGTGTAGTCCCCTCTCTGCTGGGCAGCGAGGCACGCGGGGTAAATGGCGTGCAGAAAATCGAGCTGCTGCGCCTCGTCCTGCGCCCACCAGGAGTGGGGTTAGGGGAGAGAGAGCCAGTTAGCCAGGGACCTCCCTGCCCCAGCCACACCAGCTGCAGGACTTAGGCCTGAATGGGGGATAGTGGGGACCTGCCTATTGTTCAAATCACCCACGACTCCTCCACAATCAGGGTCAGGAACTGGAACAGTGCCTGTGGGGGGAGGAGACCCCGGCTGGTGTGTGACAAACACCCCCATCTTGGGGGTCCCAGATCATGAAGGAGAAAGATCCCCATTAGAGCCAAGACCTTCTGCAGGGGGTCGGGATGCTGGGAAGGAGCAGGACAATCTCAGTTCCAGCACCGCTGGGGAACGTTTGTACCTTTTCTCGGGCATGGAGCTGCTCTCGGATGTTCATGAGAGCAGCCTCCTCTGTCACCAAGTCTACCCGTTCTTCTTTCTCCTCGTCGTCCTCGGAGTCCCTGGCGGATGCTGCACCAGGGAGAGAAGGGGACAAGGTGACTCCTGCTGCCACTCGGGGGAAGGACAGGGGCATGGTGGGACAATGTGTCCCCTTCCCACCTCCGGGACATAGGGCAGATTGGGCCCCAAACTCCCCCCTCTCAGTGATGGCATCAGCCACCAACTCCTTCAGGAGCCCATAGCAAAGAGACCCTCCCCACTGTCCTGGACTCCCTTGCAGGTGCCTCCCCCCACCCCCGCCCAATGGAGCACCAAGGACCAAAGTGGCAGCATCTAGTGTCCGTGGGGTTCACATGGCTCAGGCCAGACACCTGGGCTGGAGACCCGCCCCCATAGCACTGCTCGAGGGCCTGGGCCCAGGGTGTTCACAGCCCCCTCCTCACCCCTCCCTGAACCCAGCCTGGCTCCTCACCTGGAACGAAGCAGAAGCGTCCATCGGCCAGGCTGCTGTCCGAGTCGCAGGCGCGGCTGCTGTCGGATGCGGAGCGGCCCGAGCTGCTGGGGCTGGCAGAGGGATCCTCCACCTCCTGCCCTGGGGAGGCTGGAAGGTCCTCACTGACCGAGCAGGGCGATGCCCCGTGCTGGAAGTTGGGGCTGGGCGCCTGGGGCCGCTGCGGCCCACACAACAAGCCCCAGAGCCACCCTGCCCGGTTCCGCCCCTGGGCTGGGTCCTGCCTGACCAGCCGCAGCCTGGCCCAGCTCCATTTGGGCCTGGGAGGTGATGCTCCCACCTCGGCGCCTGTGCCGGGAGTGGGTTTCCTCCGCCAGAAGGCTGGGCCCTTCCACCTCCTGGCGCGGCCGGGAGCTTCTTCCCCTCCAGCGGGGACGGAGGGGCCGCTTCGCTCCTGGGGAAGATGGTGGCTGCTTCCCTCAGGCTCTGGGGCCACCTGCAGAGCCTTCTTCCTGAACCTCCTCAGGAGCCTGGCCATCCTGGAACCCAGCAGGGAGCAGGCGTGAGTCTGGGGTCAAGGCAGCCTCTCACTAACCAGCCTGTTTGGTCCCTCCCCATCCCTGCCCCAGCCAGAGCAGCTCCTGCTCCCCCCACAGGGGTGCAGGGAGGGCAAGCTACCCCCACTGGCAGGAGTTCATTGCATGATCTGCTCCTCCTCTACGCTCCCCCTCGTCTAGGGTTACCATATCTCATAAATAAAAAAAGAGGACCCTCCACGGGCCATGGCCCCGCCCATTTCCCCACCCCTAGCCCCGCCCCAACTCCGCCCCTTCCCCCACCCTAACTCCGCCCCCTCCTCCCTCCCACTCCCAGCCAGGGGGAAAGGGCTGCCCCAGTGCTACCAGCTTCACGGTTTGCCGGGCAGCCCCCAGACCCTGCGCCCCCAGCCGGCGCTTCCCCAGCGCAGCTGGAGCCTGGGAGGGGAAGCGCCCAACCGGGGGCGCAGGGTCTGGAGGCTGCCCAGCAAACCGTGAAGCTGGTAGCGCTCGGGCTTTGGGCAGCCCCTATGCCTCCGGACCCTGCGCCCCCAGCCGGGCACTTCCCCTCCGGGGCTCCGGCGGCTCTGCGTAACTTACACTGTATAAGTTACACAGAGCCGAAGAGGAGCAGAGCCCCCGCAGCTGGAGGCTCTGCTCCTCTTAGGCTCTAAGAGCCGGGCTGCCCCAGAGCTACCGGCTTCGGGCAGCCCCGTGCCTCCGGACCCTGCGCCGCCGGAGCCCGGGAGGGGAAGTGCCCGGCTGGGGGCGCAGGGTCCGGAGGCACAGGGGCTGCCCGAAGCCGGTAGCTCTCGGGCAGCCCGGTTCTTAAACAGAGCCTCCAGCGGCTGGGGCTCTGTGTAACTGACACTGTGTCAGTTACACACAGCCCGGGCCGCTGGAGGCTTTGCTCCTCTTTGGCTCTGTGTAACTGACACTGGGTCAGTTACACAGAGCCCCGGGGGCTGGAGGCTCTGTTTAAGAACCGGGCTGCCCGAGAGCTACTGGCTTCGGGCAGCCCCCTTGCCTCCGGACCCTGCGCCCCCAGCCGGGCACTTCCCCTCCCGGGCTCCGGCGGCGCAGGGTCTCCAGGCACGGGGCTGCCCGAAGCCGGTAGCTCTGGGGCAGCCCGGCTCTTAAACAGAGCCTCCAGCGGCTGGGGCTCTGTGTAACTGACACTGTGTCAGTTACACACAGCCCCGGCGGCTGGAGGCTCCAGCTGCCCCCCCTCTATTTAGGAGCCGGGCTGCCCGAGCGCTACCAGCTTCGGGCAGCCCCGTGCCTCCAGACCCTGCGCCGCCGGAGCCCGGGAGGGGAAGTTCCCGGGTGGGGGCGCAGGATCTGGAGGCACGGGGCTGCCCGAAGCCGGTAGCGTTCAGGCAGCCCGGCTCTTAAACAGAGCCGCCATTTTCCCGGACATGTTCGGCTTTTTGGCAATTCCCCCCGGACGGGGGTTTGACTGCCGAAAAGCCGGACATGTCCGGGAAAAAGAGGACGTATGGTAACCCTACCCTCGTCATCGCTGGGGCTGCAAGAACCAGGGAGTCTCGTCCTTTTCTAACACTGGGGTCAGTCACAAAGACTCTGGTCACTTTGGACAAGCAGCTCTCTCCTGCCACCCCAGACCACACTCACACCCCCCCACCTCCCGCCCAGGCTAGAGAAGGAACAGAACCCAGGCAGGGCAGGCTTTAGGCCGATTCGCCTGATTCCCCAGAATCAGGCCCCGCGCCTAAGAGGGCCCCGCGCACTCACCCCAGCGGCATTCGTCTTCGGGGGCCCCGCTCCCCTGGCCAGAGCGCCGGCTGGAGCGCGGCAGCCCCGCGGCCCCACTTTCCCGGCTGGAGCTCCAGCCGGACCATGGCAGCTCCGCGACCCCGGCTGGAGCTCCGGCCACAGCGTGGCTGCCCCACGGCCCTGCGATCCTGGCTGCAGCTCCGGGCAGCCCCGCGGCCCCGCAGCCCCAGCCAGACCGCAGCAGCCCTGCAACTCCACGACCCCGGCTGGACCGTTGGCCGGACCGCGGCAAGCCCCGTGGCCCTGCATTCCTGGCCAGAGCTCCATCCGGAGCGCGGCAGCCCCGCGGGGCCACCTCCCCCAGCCGGCAATCCAAAGTGCCGCCCCAGGAATCGGGCCTCGCACTTGCTAAAGCCGGCCCTGAACCCAGGAGTCCGGACTTCTCCTGGGAAACCATTCCCCACTTCAAAGTCCCTAGGCATAGCAAGGCCAGGGTCCCCTCGGTTCCCATTGATTTCCATGCTCAGCAGCTCACTGGGTCTGGCCCAGCTCACAGACTCTCAGCCTGGGGAACAGTCTCCCACAAGGGAAGGGCTGGGAGCCCCATTGCTGGGACCTTGCCAAACACATTGGAGACGGCTCTGGAGAAGCCCCTTCCCGGTCTGAGAGCGAGGGGGTCCTGGGGGCTGTTTGCAAATCCAATCTCCTTTGGGAGAGATTCTCTCCCCCTTTTTCTGCCTCTCCCCAGACAGACGGGGATGCCCCCCGAGGAACCCTAATGCCACTCACTTGCTCTGGTGACGGAGCGATGGATGGAGGATGTTCAGGGTCGTCCCTCGCCCTTCTCCTCACTCTCCAAGCCCAAGGCAGGCTGGAGAGGGTGGTGGTGAGCTGAGGAGTTACCCTGCCCAGGAAGCAGGCAGGGTGATGGCACGGGGCGATCGGCTGGCTGTGAAAACAAGAGTCTGTCTTATTGCCAAGGGTCAGAGAAACTCGGCCAGCAGCAGGGGGTGCAGAACACCACCCTAGTGCAGGGGTGACAGCGCCTCCGGGATCCCAACATCCCAGCAGTTTACACACCTTCCTGGAGCCTCCCTACCCCCCTGGGATGTCGGGACTGCGACCCCAACCCCACTGATGAGAACCAGGCCTGGGAGGGGAAGCTACTGGCACAGGGTCACACCAAGTGTCAGAAGAATGGATGGGACCCAGCAGGCCTTCTTTCCAGGCCCCTTCGCTAACCACTGCTGCACACTCCCTCCCACAGCTGGCAATTACAACCAGGCCCCCATGTCCACTCCCCCTGCCTTTGAGAGGGAGTGTGCTCCGCTGGAGTGACTGGACCAGGGGACTGGGAGCCAGGACTCCTGAGTTCCATTGCTGGGTTTCCTGTTGGTTCCACTGCTGGGTGTTTTCCTTTTCCTGTGGGACTTTGGGCAAGTTGCTCCCCCCTCTCTGGCTTTGTCCCCAGCAGTCAAACGGGGATTTCATACTTTCCCACTATTGGAAAGTGCTGGGAGAAGCCCCCAGCAAAAGCTGCTCTGACAGCGCGAAGCAGCATCTGCCCATTGAAGGTGGGAGTGCACTGCCCAGGAGGAGGAGGGTTTGGCTCTGGGGTTTCACTTCAGCCCAGTCTAGAGAGAGGGGCCCAGCCATGGAGTCTGGCTCAAGAAGACCAAGTCTCCAATTTGTTAAGGGTGTTTTGAATTCCAATCCTGTGCTCCAAAGTGCTTGGTGTCATTTGCAAATTGTAGAAGCATGCTCTCCACTCCATTTACCAAATCCTGAAGGAAAATATTGAATAGTACCGGCCCCCGGACTGCTCCCTGCTGGACCCACTAGGTACACCCTCTCCGTCGGACCGCCAGACATGGAGAAGGGCTCTTGGAGTCTGGGCTTTCAACCAGCTCTGCACTCACATTTCACAGATTACATCTAGACCACATTTCCCTCGTTCGCTTGTGAGAATGTCCCATGGGACTGTGTCAAAAGCCTTAGAAACACCAAGAGAGATCACATCTACTGTTTACCCACCTCCACTAGGCCCGGAACCCTGCCAAAGAAGGAGCTAGGATTGGTTTGGAATGATTTGTTCTTGACAAGTCCATGCTCACTAGTAGGGTTACCATATTTTAATTTTTAAAAAGGAGGACACTCCATGGGGCCCCGGCCCCGCCCCAACTCCGCCCCTTCCCCACCCCCAGTCCCGCCCGAACTCTGCCCCCTCCCCTGAACGCTCCGCCCCCTGCTCCTCCCCCTCCCCTGCTTCCCGCGAATCAAATCTTCGTGGGAAACCTGAAACAGGGAGGCAGCAGGTAGGCTGGGGCGGGGTGCAGCGCGGCTCAGTCCGGCCCCCCTGGCCCAGTGGCTCCCTCTGGCGGCCAGCCAGCCCAGGACAAGAGGCTCTGGCCCCGGCGTCTCCCGCCCAGCTCCAGCCAAGTGCCCGCGCCCCCGGCCCCCGGCTGAGCACCACGCCAGCCCCGGTCCCCGGCCGAGCACAGCGCCGGCCCCCGGCCAAGTGCTTGCACCCCCGGCCCCGTCTCCGGCCGAACACCACGCCGGCCCCCGGGCCAAGTGCCCCCGCCCCCGGCCGAGCACCGCACCGGTCCCCCGCCCAGCACCGCACCGGCCCCCGGCCGAGCACCGCGCCAGCCCCAGGCACGGCTCCCGGCCGAGCACTGCGCCGGCCTTTGGCCGAGCAACGCGCCGGCCCCTGGCCCTGCACTGCGCCGGCCCCCGGCCAAGCAACGCGCTGGCCCCTGGCCCTGCACCGCGCCGGCCCCTGGCCCAGCACCGCGCCAGCCCCTGGCCCAGCACCGCGCCAGCCCCCGGCTGAGCACCATGCCAGCTCCCAGCCTGGCCCTCGGCCCAGCACCGCACCGGCCCCTGGCCCAGCACCGCACCAGCCCCCGGCCGAGCACTGCACTGGCCCCCGGCCCGGCCCCTGGCCTAGCATCGCGCCGGCCCCCGCCCAGCACTGTGCCGGCCCCGGCCCCCGGCTGAGCACCACACCGGCCCCTGGCGCGGCCCCCGGCCGAGCACCGCGCCAGCCCCCGGCCCAGCACCGCACCAGCCCCCGGCCGAGCACTGCGCCGGCCCCCGGCCCGGCCCCCGGCCTAGCATCGCGCCGGCCCCGGCCCCTGGCTGAGCACCACACCGGCCCCTGGCGCGGCCCCCAGCCCAGCACCGCACCGGCCCCTAGCCAAGTGCCCGCACCGCCGGCCCAGCACTGTGCCGGCCCCCGGCCGAGCACTGCGCCGGCCCACGGCCCAGCCCCCCCGCCCAAACACCGCGCCGGCACCAGACCCCGGCCCAGCACCGCGCCGGTCCCGGCCGCCAGCCCAGCACCGCGCCGGACCCCGGCACAGCACCGCGCCAGCCTCCGGCCGAGCACTGTGCCGGCCCCCGGCCTGGCCTCCGGCCCAGCACCGCGCCGGCCCCCGCCCAGCACCGTGCCGGTCCCGGCCGAGCATCACACCGGCCCCTGGCCCGGCCCCCGGCCCAGCACCGCGCCGGCCCCCGCCCAGCACGGCACCGGCCTCCGCCCAGCACTGTGCCGGCCCCGGCCCCCGGTTGAGCATGACACCGGCCCCTGGCCCGGCCCCCGGCCCAGCACCGCGCCGGCCCCCGGCCGAGCACCACGCTGGCCCCCGGCCAAGTGCCTGCACCGACGGCCCAGCACCGCGCCGGCCCCCGGCCGAGGACCGCGCCAGCCCCGGCCCTCGGCCCAGCATCGCGCTAACCCCCGGCAGAGCACCGGGCCGGCCCTGGCCCCCGGCCCAGCAATGCGCCGGCCCCCGCCCAGCACCGCGCCGGCCCCCGGCCAAGTGGCCACGGCCCCGGCCCTCGGCCGAGCACCGTGCCGGCCCCCGGCCAAGTGCCCACACCGCCGGCCCAGCACTGCGCCGGCCCCCGGCTCGTGCCCCTGGCCCCAGCCCCTGCCGAGCACCGCGCCTAGACAGCAAGGCGGTGGCAGAGCCAGAAAGAGAAGCCACCAGTCCTGACTCCTGTTCTAATGGACAACAAACCCCCCAGAAGCACGGCAGAGAGGAAAGGAAACCAGTCCGGTCCGGTACAGCGTAGCGGCAAGAGCCAGTATGCCGTGCCGGACTGGACCGGCTTCCGCGGCGGTGATTTAAAGGGCCCAGGGCTCCAGCCGCTGTGGGGAGCCCTGGGCCCTTTAAAGCGCCGCTGGAGCTCCGGCAGCCGGTCTCCCGCGGTGATTTAAAGGGCCAAGAGCTCCGCGGTGGCTGGAGCCCCGGGCCCTTTAATTCGCCCCTGAGCCCCGCGGCTCCCAGCCGCCTCTGCAGCTGGTAGGTCTGGGGTGATTTAAAGGCCCTGGGGCTCCCAGCCACAGCTGGAGACCCTGGGCCTTTAAATCTTGAAAGGCCCCGCCTCTTCCGGCTGAGGCTACACCCCCGCTCAGGACTCCGGCGTAATGGTAAATCCTTTAAGTTCCTTTCACCCCTGAGCAGGGATAGAGCCCAGGAATCAAGATGGTGGGGAAATTTCATTGAAACCGTTTATGTCAGAAAATCCCATTCAGACTAAACCAGTTTGTTTCTTGAACTCATAACAGGTGGGATGAAAGTTCTTTGCAAAAATATTTTGTTGCAAAACAAAAGCATCTCCTTTTTGTCACAGTGTGTTAAATTGTCTCCTCGCACACCAAGAGGAGACCCTTAGATCTCGAAAATTAGATAAGATGCTTCAGTCTGAGCTAAGTCGTTGCTGCTCTTATCAATTTCAAAATAAAAAAATACAAATAAAATAAACTATTTCAGCTATTCTATTATGTCACAATCTGATCTGAGTAAATGTGATAGGACACCTCATATTATGCACTCCTCCTAGTGACCCTCTCCAATGGATCTCCATCCTCCACCCACCGTGAGGTAAGTAGGAGCGGATCATTATTATCCCTACTTGAAAGAGGGAGAA